>NC_140248.1:3012070-3147070 GCF_949987555.1 Borostomias antarcticus | reverse complement strand
GTCTAATGTATGGTTTAAATCCAATGACATTCCAATATTGTCCGTCCATGCTAAGCTCACTAGAGCAAACCAAGCACACTTGGGGGCGAATTCACTAAAGCAAATTGCGCCCGCTAATTGCACCATAATATTGCGCGTCAGTTGCGCCCGCTATGTGCTCCGTTTTAAAAACCTATTCACTAAAGACATTGCGCTAATAATATCCCAGCGCAAACACGCCCATTCGGTGTTTGCGGCTGAGTGCAATTTGCTGCTGATATATGAAATGACTATAAATACTGCGCATACAGCGCATACAACTCGTATGCATATCATTGGACGATGGCAGACAGAAAAAGAAAGATACGATTTTCAGACAGCGAACTTGAAGGCCTCACGGACGAGGTTCAAAAACATGTCTCACAACTTTCGGCAAAAAATATCACGACTGCAGCAAAAAATCATATTTGGGGTTTAATTTCCCAATCAGTCAGTGCCATTTGTGTGTGTACACGCGGAAGACTGCAAACGGAGGTGGAATGATTTAAAAAGACGAACAAAGGAAAAATTGTCATTTTATGTTATGCAAGTTGCAGCACGATGATCTGGCATACTTTTGGGGGAGTGTATAACATTGCCCCACCGGTACGATCTAGGCATCTAAACGGCTTTTCAGGATTCCAACTGTGCACCCAACCCTACTAACACAATCAGGTTGCAGCAATGTTGCAGAAACGTGCAATTTAGACTTTGGTATGGTCCACTCAACGTCAAGTTAAACATGCATGCAACGCAAACGCGGTATCTGCACACAAGTTGCTGCAACGTGCAGGTCCAACGTGTCTGCAACGTGCCTGCAATGTCCACACAACGTTGTGATTTCCGCGATGATTTCGATGTATATTGCTGCAACGTTGTATACACGTTTATATATTACTTTGTTACGTTGCTGCAACGTGGTCTACACTTCCGTTGGCTACATTTATAATTTGCATTACAAAACAAATCTGCTCCTTGCACAAGCGCCACTACTTCCTGAAACTCTACAGGCATATTTCTTTACCGTCCTATACTATTGGATAGCAATTGCCATGAATCCGGTGTGCAGCACACCTGATCAATCACTTCCATCCACTAGTATAGGCCAGGAAAGAAATACGCCTGTAGAGTGTCAGGAAGTAGTGGAGCTTGTGCAAAGAGCCTATTAATGTCATAGTCAATGCAGCAAGCAAAATTATGGGACAAAAGTTATGACACAACACCATTCAGTCAAGAACAATTTATTTTATTAAAAAAAGTACACAATATCTAGCCTACAAATGATAAACAATTTTAAAAACAAAAAGTATTAAAAAAAACAAAAAAAACAGTTATTTACAAAAAAGTATTTACAAAAAATGGCAGGCTGTGCTCAGATAGGCTGGGGGGGGGGTGGGTTGCTGTGCTCAGATGGGCTGCGGGTGGGTGTCAGATGGGTTGGGGGGCAGCTAGGAAGGGAAGTCTTCCTCATCAGTATGCTGGGGAGTGCTCAGATGGACTGTTCTTCGATGGGCTGTGCTCAGGCGGACTTCTGCAGATACCTAAAGACACAATGAAATGGCCGTAAATACACAACGCACATACATGCACAAAAAAGTGGTACACAATCTTTGGAACCATGCAGTGTCACTGGGTAGGAGAAACCAAAAAAAAAGACATCACTTACCCTTCTGCATTTAGCAGGGGCATGTTTCAATGTCTCCTGCAGCTGGGCGGCCACCTCCGCCATCGTAGCCTTTGGCATGGAGACCATCACTGCACCTTTAAGTTATCAAGAAAGGTAATGGTTTCAATTCACATCGGTCATGGAACAAAGACAATGTATTAAAAAATATTCAAAATATGAACCATTTCTTACGTGTTAGAACATTGAAGAGTGTCATACTCTTCAGTGGCTTCTTCCCCTTCTTCCCGTGCACACTGTAGGCGCTCCACACCGCATGTGTGGCTACAGCTGACAGCACCCGCCGGACTGTGTCCGCCAAGTCTCTGCCACCAATGGCACCTAGGTATTGTGTCTGCAAAACAAAGACAGTCATTTACTGTACCCTTCCCTGCACTGCAAAAATAAGACAAAGTTCTGCCCTGCAGACACTCACCATCTTCCTCTGATGTTCCCGGTCCTTCAACCTGGCCTCACAGCCCTGCAGCTCCTCGTCCGTTTGGGCAGGGTTCAGTACATCCAGCACTTCTCCCTGGGCTCCAGACTCCCTAGGCCGCATGCTCTGGGCCAGTTCCCTCACAGTCCGTGCAAGCTCACGGAGTTGCTCCCGCATCTCTGAGAACTGCTGATGTACAGACCTCTGGAAATCTAGATAAACACAGATGTGGCTATAAGTACATTGACATAAAACTAAATGAAACTCAAAATATATCCCTGCATGCTATACATGGGGCCTGGGCTCCGCTCGCCCATATGGGACAAGCTTGGAAAATCTGCAAGATGAGTAAAATGGTATTCAAAATAAATAAAAAATAGTCCAACTATCAGTGTGCAGTAGGCATAGACATTTCATTTCAACACAAACATGCATACCTGGATTGTACAGCACACGTGGATTGTACTGGACCGCTGGCAGAGGCCTTTCAACTCCGGCACCTGGCACCTGGTCTTTGGCCTGCATAGTGGGGACCAATGGCTGCCCGGGGCTTGGAATATGTAGTGGAATATCAGTAAATTAGCTCAGATTACTCGATTTCAAAAGTACTACTCTTTTGGGACTGTTGAATGCACTTTAGCATATTACCTTCGTCACTGGAGTGATAGCGTGTGTTGCGCCGTCTCTTTCGAACGTCTTGGCACTCGTCCATTGACGACTGCTGCTCAAAGACTTTTGCCATGAGCCTGGCACCTTCGTAATGATCTGTGTGCATAAAGTACCATAATCAATACATTTCAGCCATCCTTTTTTCCTCAGAATAATGAGTCATGATCTTCCCCCCACCCCCATCAGTATTTTTTAATAGCTTAAAATGCAAACAGTACCAGTTGTGGACTTTGGGAAAACCCGGACTCTGTGGAGCGCCCAGCCAGGGTTAGGTTCCACACAGCTCTTTATCCGTTGGCTGACTCATTCATTGGCCAGGAACACATCTGCAACTGTGAGTGAAACCATTAGTAGCCGCTTCCCTGTACAATTGAAAAGTAGCACACCAATCACACAAACATGTTCTTACCCCATCCTTTTTGGAGAGCCAGGATACTGGGACAACCGACAGTGTCCTCCCCCAGAAACTCCACACTGCAATAGTCTGCCCAATAAACAAAAAAATATTAAGTTTATAAACACACAAGGACCCTATGGGAAAGTAGGCAGAGGGGAAGAAGCGACTAAAACAACAATTCAACAAGTCATTACAGCCGATAAGTAATTAGTGACACGCCACTATTCTATTCTTTTTTTTTGATTCTCTGCCGGCCCAGGACAGATGCGGTCAATGGCGGTCAATCATCAATCAATCGTGTGGGAAACATGAAGCTAGTTTAGGCATTAGCCACTGCAGTGCACAGAATAAATGTATAAGGCCCGTGAATCACGCGTTACTACTCGCAGTTTTAACAGGAACGCCTGTTTTTGACTCGAACTCCAACAATACACACCGATACTACTAATGTGGCAAACAAACATTTCCCTCAGTCCAGCGGCCATTTTAGATTGCGTGGTAGCGTGCTAGCGTGGTAGCGTGCTAGCGTGGTAGCGTGCTAGCGTGGTAGCGTGCTAGCGTGGTAGCGTGCTAGCGTGGTAGCGTGCTAGCGTGGTAGCGTGCTAGCGTGGTAGCTAGCGTTAGCTAACGTTAGCTAGCTATCATTAGGCTTCCAATTCCTGAACTTAGTTTAGCGTGCAGGTTATGAGTTACTTCTGTTTACTTAAATTATTACCGGTAAGTAAACAAATAAATAGCTAAACCAACAGTCAAATCAATGTAATTTGATGAGGAAAAAACCCCCGAGGTAACTGGTATAACTTACCAGATCTGAAGTGCGGACCACACTGTGGTGTTGTTGGTCCCCAATCTGCTCTCTTTATGGCTTTAAACCACAGCTTTCGGTGGTTCCTCTGAAAAGGGGGACATCTCGAGGGGATGCTGAAGAATCTGAGGCCATCATCTTGTTCTTTTCTGTTTGTACAGTTCACAGCACAGCAGCTTTGAGGCATAATTAGCTACACGAAACGTAGCTACTGTGGCTAGCGAGTTCGTTCCTCGTTCGCTCGTTCCTTTTTACCGAGGCTGCGTGCTCGCTCTGCTGTGACGTAGGCGGCGAACCCATCTATAGGGAGGGAAAGTGATCTCATCGCCCCCTAGTGGAAGCGTTCCATAATGCCGAGAGAATGAATGGGTTTTCTCGACACGTCTTTTGAAAAATGATATCTTGGTCGACACCGAAAAGTTAGACTTTTTTTTAATTAATGAAAAAGCATTCAATTTATAACAAACAGGGAAATATACAATCAATAACATTTCTAAGATGCGTTATTAACCTCAACATACAGTACAATATGAAGGATATAAGCGAAAATTTAATTTTTTTTAAAAAGACAGGAGCAGTTTGGCAAAGAATCCTGCTTACTTTAACTGTGAACCAGCAAGCAGTGACGTCACGGGATAGCCCGATAGCAATCCTAATGCTAGCCTAATAGGACTTTAATCCAACGTCACTGCAACGTTTATTTAATGACGTTGCAGGGACCCATATTGCAAATGTTTCTGCAACGTTGCAGAAAAGTCTAATTAGACTTAGGATGGTAAAGTTATTTTCGACCTTAGATGGACGTTGTCACAACATCGCCTGATGGTAACGTTGCAACTTACCTAAGTACAACTTATGTGCAACGTTGCTGCAACCCACTGTGTTAGTAGGGAATCACACCGCGCGTCCTGATGTGAGCCCAGTTGTACGCCGCCTCTCCAACGTTGGAAGGATTACGCACGGGAGTCATCATCCATGGCTGAAGATGATACCTGCCGTCACCTATGATACAAAAGCAAAATATTTTCAAGACCATTGAAATAAAACAAATATTGTGTAGGCTATGTTTTTATTTATGTATTTATAGGCCTACCTATATCGGCCCCCAGCCGTTCAATGAACAGCTATAGGGAATGCGCAGTTTCGCGTATAGACTATTATACGCACAGTTTCGTGCTATGTAGGCTATTATATTCATTGGGGGAGCTTGGACTCGCTGGGGACGGGTGGAGAGACGCATAGTCAACTGAGCCTCCCCAGACGCGACTTCATCCTCCAGTTGGCTGAAGAGCTGCGCGCTCTGGTGTCCAAACAGTTACCGCGGTGGTTCTAGTGTTAAATCAAAAAGTGACCTTCTTCTAAATATTCTCTCACGAACAACATGCCTGGCATTGCGATGCCTTTGCCTCGCAACAATCACTGCTGCCATGATCAGCGGACAGGCTGGCCGCGACACACCCCTTGCGCTTAAATACCACCACGTTTCTGAAAACGGTATTAATTTCACTTTAACTGCGTGAGGCAATTTGCGCCGATGTTTGTGAATTGGGCGGGTTTTGCAATAATGTTCATTTGCATAGAAAGGGGAACATTCTCCGCCCATATTACCTAATTTAAATGTCAGCTAATAACACCGGCGCAGAGCAACGCAATGACGAACGCAACGCAGTTAACACCGTATTTCACCCTTTGCGAGGGCTTTGTGAATAGCAAACATAATTTTTGACTTATTTGCACAGGCTTTGCGTCAGGAAAAGCTGCGCAATCCTTTAGTGAATTCGCCCTTTGGTCTCCATCGCTTGGTCTGTGCTTTGAAGGCCAATCAGAGGACAGACCTGTAGGTGGTAGCGTTCGGACAGGAATGAGCTCTCAGTCACCTCACACACCTCTAGTGTTGGACGCAGTCTCGTGGACATTCAAATCAGACAGTGAATGAGTGATTGAAATCACCGTGTGTGAATCGGACAGTCATTCACGCCTGCGTCATCTTTTTAATCCAGGAAATGAATTTCCGCCGCCTTCACTGAATAGTTGATAAGAATAGAAGTCAAATCAGATTGTAGTGTTTTTCATGCAGGCAGCCTGGCTTTGACCTACGTTAACCTAGTCATACTGTAGCCAAGGGGGGGTATTTTGATATTATATTGATTTGATGTTTGATATCATTATATTGTTTAATATCAACCTCTTTCTCGGCCTCTCTCTTATGCAACACAAACATACTGAACTGTAACAGCTGGCGCTCTTTTATTCTGGTGAAAAGTTATCCTTACAGATCGTTTATCAATCAAATATCGTTTATCATCAAATCGTAATAGTCAGTAGTCAGGATGAAAGGGCTGTGGGTGAACTGGGTGAGCTGGCTTTCTCATCCCTCTCCTCAAAGCTCTCTCTGGAAGACATCGCCACCTCCTGGTCAAAACAGGGCTCTACATGTCAGGGTTCAGGCTGCTTGATGAATATTAGCATCACTAAGCTCGCAGTCGTCCTCGTAATCCAATCTGTTACAGTATTAGGCTACATAGAGCAGATACAACGCTCTGTCCTATAGAGTTGGTCTCAACTGTCTAATAAGGGGTGTTCACAAAATATCACAATATTAGCTCAATATTAGCTCATTATTAGCTCATTATTAGCTCAATATTAGCTCAATATTAGCTCATTATTAGCTCAATATTAGCTCAATATTAGCTCATTATTAGCTCATTATTAGCTCATTATTAGCTCATTATTAGCTCAATATTAGCTCAATATTAGCTCATTATTAGCTCAATATTAGCTCATTATTAGCTCAATATTAGCTCATTATTAGCTCATTGTTAGCTCATTATTAGCTCATTATTAGCTCAATATTAGCTCAATATTAGCTCATTATTAGCTCAATATTAGCTCATTATTAGCTCAATATTAGCTCATTATTAGCTCATTATTAGCTCAATATTAGCTCAATATTAGCTTAATATAAGCTCAATATTAGCTCATTATTAGCTCATTATTAGCTCATTATTAGCTCAATATTAGCTCATTATTAGCACAATATTAGCTCATTATTAGCTCATTATTAGCTCAATATTAGCTCATTTCTAACTATAATAATGTCCACGATTCTGTTCACTGCATTACCAAGCCTTATTGGGAATCACAGAGACACAGTAGCTAAGTGTTAGGGTTCAGGTTGGACGGAACATGCTGCTAATCAATAACAGCTCAGTAGTGTGTTGTGGAGTTGCCTGTTGAGTGTTGCATGTACAGGGGGGTCCATGGTGTAAGTGTGTGTGCTCTTCCCTCTATGGAAAACGATTTAATTAAGAGCTATCACACTAATACATGATCTCAAATCAGAACTAAAGTGTACATCTGTGTGTCTGCAGCCATTGATATGTTTGTAATAATAATATAATAATAATAATAATAATGTATAGCAGGAACAGCTACACAGGTTTTGCTCCCTGTCTTAAATTTTGAATGAATGTTTGCATTATAGTTGTGATATTAACGTTTTCCTAACATAACAGGTGACCAATTTCTCCTCTATTTTTCATGCTGCGTGGAATCAATTTACTATTTCTGATCGTGCAGAAGAAAATACTGATTATTATTTGCTGTGTGGTGCTTTGTATTGTAATTGCCTCCAGTGTTGGTGGTAGTTTAGCCTAGAACACACACACACACACACACACACACACACATACAGTTACACACACACACACATACAGTTACATACACACACACACATACAGTTACATACACAGTGACACACACACACACAGTTACATACACAGTTACACACACACACACACACACACACAGTTACATACACAGTTACACACACACACACACACACACACACACACCACAATGTATGGGGCAGGTGTATTCCTTATGCATGAGTGTGTTGTGTAAATATATTGTTCCAAACGTATTCCTGAGTGTTGGATGTTGAATACTTGTTTTAAATGTATTTGTGATTTGATTGTAACAGGAATGGGGACATTAGTGATTTTGACAACAGTACTGTAACTCTCACATTCCTATTGAAAATAACTCTTTATTTTTTGTATGTCCAAATAAATGGCCCCTTTTGACTTTTGATGAATGAGGTTCATGAGTAAATTCATTTGAAACTCTAAAAAGGTAAAGTGCTTTCCATACATTTCAATGTTTCCAAATTCAGAAGCTGTAATGTGTTCTGTATGTGACTGTTGGTGTGATCACACATGCCTATACTGCTCAGCTATCCAACACACAATATGAGGAATTTATTGGACGGCGAATTTGCAGACATCTGGAGGTGCCAGACCATCACTCACCTCCTCCTCTCTCACTAGTGTTACAGCTTTGGAATGTGGGCGTCTGGGGCTCAAAGTGAGCTGTCTGCACTGTTTGTTCCTTCCACCCCTCCGTAGCAGCCTGTCTCCCGCCGGCCCCTGTGCACAGCTGCTCTCCGTGTCTTTATATAGCTCTGCCCCGGCGCTCCCCTGGGGGACAGGCCACGCTGCTGGGAGGGCCTCTGACAAGACGCAGGCTGCTGCTGCCAACTGCTACTGGGGGATGGATATGCGTGCGTAGCGCTCTCACTAGCTGTGATGTTTATGTCTGGTTTTGTAGAGGTTACCATGTTTCCATTCTCCATTCTCAGGTTCCACTTACCCCAAAACTCCTCAGTAGATACATCCAGACATCAAACACATTTCAGTTTCTCAACGCATATCTGGATATCTGAGGACAGGCTTGCACTGATAAGGCCCTGGTTAGGGAGCGCTTGGAGTTCATTGTTAAAATGGTTAAACATGGTGTGCTTCCAGGACAATCACTTGGTCTGAACCTGGCCATAAAAAAACCTTCTGAATGACAGCTGTGGGCCTGGGGACAGGACGATTACCATCATTTAAATGCAAGAGAGGATAACAGGCTAACAGCAGTGAATAATGACGTGCCTGAAACCCATTTGTCTTTCGCTGCTTAGACTAGGTGCAATTAGGCAGCATTTTAACTGGACGAGGAATTGGAGATCAAATTCTCACCTGTTGAGTCAATATTAACCGCTGTGAACCTGGTTGGTACTCAGGTATTTACTGTAGTTACTATGCATATTCTGTATGTGCTGCAGGAAGAGTGGGAGTTCAATAGCTCACATTTAACACTAACCTTAACCAGACAGGATCTTCATCTGTGGGATAATGGTCGTGCTGCATGCTATGTTGTAGTTTAAAGGGTGGAATCGCTGTTCTACAGTATTAGTACTGTACTAACCAGGTTGATATTATAGCACAGAGCAGACAGTATTAGTACTGTACTAACCAGGTTGATATTATAGCACAGAGCAGACAGTATTAGTACTGTACTAACCAGGTTGATATTATAGCACAGAGCAGACAGTATTAGTACTGTACTAACCAGGTTGATATTATAGCACAGAGCACACAGTATTGGTACTGTACTAACCAGGTTGATATTATAGCACAGAGCAGACAGTATTAGTACTGTACTAACCAGGTTGATATTATAGCACAGAGCAGACAGTATTAGTACTGTACTAACCAGGTTGATATTATAGCAGAGCAGACAGTATTAGTACTGTACTAACAAGGTTGATATTATAGCACAGAGCACAGTATTAGTACTGTACTAACCAGGTTGATATTATAGCACAGAGCAGACAGTATTAGTACTGTACTAACCAGGTTGATATTATAGCACAGACAGTATTAGTACTGTACTAACCAGGTTGATATTATAGCACAGAGCAGACAGTATTAGTACTGTACTAACAAGGTTGATATTATAGCACAGAGCAGACAGTATTAGTACTGTACTAACCAGGTTGATATTATAGCACAGAGCAGACAGTATTAGTACTGTACTAACCAGGTTGATATTATAGCAGAGCAGACAGTATTAGTACTGTACTAACAAGGTTGATATTATAGCACAGAGCACAGTATTAGTACTGTACTAACCAGGTTGATATTATAGCACAGAGCAGACAGTATTAGTACTGTACTAACCAGGTTGATATTATAGCACAGACAGTATTAGTACTGTACTAACCAGGTTGATATTATAGCACAGAGCAGACAGTATTAGTACTGTACTAACCAGGTTGATATTATAGCAGAGCAGACAGTATTAGTACTGTACTAACCAGGTTGATATTATAGCACAGAGCACAGTATTAGTACTGTACTAACAAGGTTGATATTATAGCACAGAGCACAGTATTAGTACTGTACTAACCAGGTTGATATTATAGCACAGAGCAGACAGTATTAGTACTGTACTAACAAGGTTGATATTATAGCACAGAGCACACAGTATTAGTACTGTACTAACAAGGTTGATATTATAGCACAGACAGTATTAGTACTGTACTAACCAGGTTGATATTATAGCACAGAGCAGACAGTATTAGTACTGTACTAACCAGGTTGATATTATAGCACAGAGCAGACAGTATTAGTACTGTACTAACAAGGTTGATATTATAGCACAGAGCAGACAGTATTAGTACTGTACTAACCAGGTTGATATTATAGCAGAGCAGACAGTATTAGTACTGTACTAACAAGGTTGATATTATAGCACAGAGCACAGTATTAGTACTGTACTAACCAGGTTGATATTATAGCACAGAGCAGACAGTATTAGTACTGTACTAACCAGGTTGATATTATAGCACAGACAGTATTAGTACTGTACTAACCAGGTTGATATTATAGCACAGAGCAGACAGTATTAGTACTGTACTAACCAGGTTGATATTATAGCACAGAGCAGACAGTATTAGTACTGTACTAACAAGGTTGATATTATAGCACAGAGCACACAGTATTAGTACTGTACTAACCAGGTTGATATTATAGCACAGAGCACACAGTATTAGTACTGTACTAACAAGGTTGATATTATAGCACAGAGAACACAGTATTATTAGTACTGTACTAACCAGGTTGATATTATAGCACAGAGCAGACAGTATTAGTACTGTACTAACCAGGTTGATATTATAGCACAGAGAAGACAGTATTAGTACTGTACTAACCAGGTTGATATTATAGCACAGAGCAGACAGTATTAGTACTGTACTAACCAGGTTGATATTATAGCACAGAGCACACAGTATTAGTACTGTACTAACCAGGTTGATATTATAGCACAGAGCAGACAGTATTAGTACTGTACTAACCAGGTTGATATTATAGCACAGAGCACACAGTATTAGTACTGTACTAACCAGGTTGATATTATAGCACAGAGCAGACAGTATTAGTACTGTACTAACAAGGTTGATATTATAGCACAGAGCACACAGTATTAGTACTGTACTAACCAGGTTGATATTATAGCACAGAGCACACAGTATTAGTACTGTACTAACCAGGTTGATATTATAGCACAGAACAGACAGTATTAGTACTGTACTAACCAGGTTGATATTATAGCACAGAGCACACAGTATTAGTACTGTACTAACCAGGTTGATATTATAGCACAGAGCACACAGTATTAGTACTGTACTAACAAGGTTGATATTATAGCACAGAGCAGACAGTATTAGTACTGTACTAACCAGGTTGATATTATAGCACAGAGCAGACAGTATTAGTACTGTACTAACCAGGTTGATATTATAGCACAGAGCAGACAGTATTAGTACTGTACTAACAAGGTTGATATTATAGCACAGAGCACACAGTATTAGTACTGTACTAACCAGGTTGATATTATAGCACAGAGCAGACAGTATTAGTACTGTACTAACAAGATTGATATTATAGCACAGAGCAGACAGTATTAGTACTGTACTAACAAGGTTGATATTATAGCACAGAGCACACAGTATTAGTACTGTACTAACAAGGTTGATATTATAGCACAGAGCAGACAGTATTAGTACTGTACTAACCAGGTTGATATTATAGCACAGAGCACACAGTATTAGTACTGTACTAACCAGGTTGATATTATAGCACAGAGCAGACAGATTAGGTACTGTACTAACCAGGTTGATATTATAGCACAGAGCACACAGTATTAGTACTGTACTAACCAGGTTGATATTATAGCACAGAGCAGACAGTATTAGTACTGTACTAACCAGGTTGATATTATAGCACAGAGCACGACAGTATTAGTACTGTACTAACCAGGTTGATATTATAGCACAGAGCAGACAGTATTAGTACTGTACTAACCAGGTTGATATTATAGCACAGAGCAGACAGTATTAGTACTGTACTAACCAGGTTGATATTATAGCACAGAGCACACAGTATTAGTACTGTACTAACAAGGTTGATATTATAGCACAGAGCAGACAGTATTAGTACTGTACTAACCAGGTTGATATTATAGCACAGAGCACACAGTATTAGTACTTACTAACAAGGTTGATATTATAGCACAGAGCACACAGTATTAGTACTGTACTAACCAGGTTGATATTATAGCACAGACAGACAGTATTAGTACTGTACTAACCAGGTTGATATTATAGCACAGAGCACACAGTATTAGTACTGTACTAACCAGGTTGATATTATAGCACAGAGCACACAGTATTAGTACTGTACTAACCAGGTTGATATTATAGCACAGAGCAGACAGTATTAGTACTGTACTAACAAGGTTGATATTATAGCACAGAGCACAGTATTAGTACTGTACTAACAAGGTTGATATTATAGCACAGAGCACACAGTATTAGTACTGTACTAACCAGGTTGATATTATAGCACAGAGCAGACAGTATTAGTACTGTACTAACCAGGTTGATATTATAGCACAGAGCACAGTATTAGTACTGTACTAACAAGGTTGATATTATAGCACAGAGCACACAGTATTAGTACTGTACTAACCAGGTTGATATTATAGCACAGAGCACACAGTATTAGTACTGTACTAACAAGGTTGATATTATAGCACAGAGCACACAGTATTAGTACTGTACTAACCAGGTTGATATTATAGCACAGAGCAGACGGTATTAGTACTGTACTAACCAGGTTGATATTATAGCACAGAGCACACAGTATTAGTACTGTACTAACCAGGTTGATATTATAGCACAGAGCAGACAGTATTAGTACTGTACTAACCAGGTTGATATATAGCACAGAGCAGACAGTATTAGTACTGTACTAACAAGGTTGATATTATAGCACAGAGCAGACAGTATTAGTACTGTACTAACCAGGTTGATATTATAGCACAGAGCACACAGTATTAGTACTGTACTAACAAGGTTGATATTATAGCACAGAGCAGACAGTATTAGTACTGTACTAACCAGGTTGATATTATAGCACAGAGCACACAGTATTAGTACTGTACTAACCAGGTTGATATTATAGCACAGAGCACACAGTATTAGTACTGTACTAACCAGGTTGATATTATAGCACAGAGCAGACAGTATTAGTACTGTACTAACCAGGTTGATATTATAGCACAGAGCACACAGTATTAGTACTGTACTAACAAGGTTGATATTATAGCACAGAGCAGACAGTATTAGTACTGTACTAACCAGGTTGATATTATAGCACAGAGCACACAGTATTAGTACTGTACTAACAAGGTTGATATTATAGCACAGAGCACACAGTATTAGTACTGTACTAACCAGGTTGATATTATAGCACAGAACAGACAGTATTAGTACTGTACTAACCAGGTTGATATTATAGCACAGAGCAGACAGTATTAGTACTGTACTAACCAGGTTGATATTATAGCACAGAGCAGACAGTATTAGTACTGTACTAACAAGGTTGATATTATAGCACAGAGCAGACAGTATTAGTACTGTACTAACAAGGTTGATATTATAGCACAGAGCACACAGTATTAGTACTGTACTAACAAGGTTGATATTATAGCACAGAGCACACAGTATTAGTACTGTACTAACCAGGTTGATATTATAGCACAGAGCACACAGTATTAGTACTGTACTAACCAGGTTGATATTATAGCACAGAGCAGACAGTATTAGTACTGTACTAACAAGGTTGATATTATAGCACAGAGCAGACAGTATTAGTACTGTACTAACCAGGTTGATATTATAGCACAGAGCAGACAGTATTAGTACTGTACTAACCAGGTTGATATTATAGCACAGAGCACACAGTATTAGTACTGTACTAACAAGGTTGATATTATAGCACAGAGAACACAGTATTAGTACTGTACTAACCAGGTTGATATTATAGCACAGAACAGACAGTATTAGTACTGTACTAACCAGGTTGATATTATAGCACAGAGCACACAGTATTAGTACTGTACTAACCAGGTTGATATTATAGCACAGAGCACACAGTATTAGTACTGTACTAACAAGGTTGATATAATAGCACAGAGCACACAGTATTAGTACTGTACTAACCAGGTTGATATTATAGCACAGAACAGACAGTATTAGTACTGTACTAACCAGGTTGATATTATAGCACAGAGCACACAGTATTAGTACTGTACTAACCAGGTTGATATTATAGCACAGAGCACACAGTATTAGTACTGTACTAACCAGGTTGATATTATAGCACAGAGCAGACAGTATTAGTACTGTACTAACAAGGTTGATATTATAGCACAGAGCACAGTATTAGTACTGTACTAACAAGGTTGATATTATAGCACAGAGCACACAGTATTAGTACTGTACTAACCAGGTTGATATTATAGCACAGAGCAGACAGTATTAGTACTGTACTAACCAGGTTGATATTATAGCACAGAGCACAGTATTAGTACTGTACTAACAAGGTTGATATTATAGCACAGAGCACACAGTATTAGTACTGTACTAACCAGGTTGATATTATAGCACAGAGCACACAGTATTAGTACTGTACTAACAAGGTTGATATTATAGCACAGAGCACACAGTATTAGTACTGTACTAACCAGGTTGATATTATAGCACAGAGCAGACGGTATTAGTACTGTACTAACCAGGTTGATATTATAGCACAGAGCACACAGTATTAGTACTGTACTAACCAGGTTGATATTATAGCACAGAGCAGACAGTATTAGTACTGTACTAACCAGGTTGATATTATAGCACAGAGCAGACAGTATTAGTACTGTACTAACAAGGTTGATATTATAGCACAGAGCAGACAGTATTAGTACTGTACTAACCAGGTTGATATTATAGCACAGAGCACACAGTATTAGTACTGTACTAACAAGGTTGATATTATAGCACAGAGCAGACAGTATTAGTACTGTACTAACCAGGTTGATATTATAGCACAGAGCACACAGTATTAGTACTGTACTAACCAGGTTGATATTATAGCACAGAGCACACAGTATTAGTACTGTACTAACCAGGTTGATATTATAGCACAGAGCAGACAGTATTAGTACTGTACTAACCAGGTTGATATTATAGCACAGAGCACACAGTATTAGTACTGTACTAACAAGGTTGATATTATAGCACAGAGCAGACAGTATTAGTACTGTACTAACCAGGTTGATATTATAGCACAGAGCACACAGTATTAGTACTGTACTAACAAGGTTGATATTATAGCACAGAGCACACAGTATTAGTACTGTACTAACCAGGTTGATATTATAGCACAGAACAGACAGTATTAGTACTGTACTAACCAGGTTGATATTATAGCACAGAGCAGACAGTATTAGTACTGTACTAACCAGGTTGATATTATAGCACAGAGCAGACAGTATTAGTACTGTACTAACAAGGTTGATATTATAGCACAGAGCAGACAGTATTAGTACTGTACTAACAAGGTTGATATTATAGCACAGAGCACACAGTATTAGTACTGTACTAACAAGGTTGATATTATAGCACAGAGCACACAGTATTAGTACTGTACTAACCAGGTTGATATTATAGCACAGAGCACACAGTATTAGTACTGTACTAACCAGGTTGATATTATAGCACAGAGCAGACAGTATTAGTACTGTACTAACAAGGTTGATATTATAGCACAGAGCAGACAGTATTAGTACTGTACTAACCAGGTTGATATTATAGCACAGAGCAGACAGTATTAGTACTGTACTAACCAGGTTGATATTATAGCACAGAGCACACAGTATTAGTACTGTACTAACAAGGTTGATATTATAGCACAGAGAACACAGTATTAGTACTGTACTAACCAGGTTGATATTATAGCACAGAACAGACAGTATTAGTACTGTACTAACCAGGTTGATATTATAGCACAGAGCACACAGTATTAGTACTGTACTAACCAGGTTGATATTATAGCACAGAGCACACAGTATTAGTACTGTACTAACCAGGTTGATATTATAGCACAGAGCAGACAGTATTAGTACTGTACTAACAAGGTTGATATTATAGCACAGAGCACAGTATTAGTACTGTACTAACAAGGTTGATATTATAGCACAGAGCACACAGTATTAGTACTGTACTAACCAGGTTGATATTATAGCACAGAGCAGACAGTATTAGTACTGTACTAACCAGGTTGATATTATAGCACAGAGCACAGTATTAGTACTGTACTAACAAGGTTGATATTATAGCACAGAGCAGACAGTATTAGTACTGTACTAACCAGGTTGATATTATAGCACAGAGCACACAGTATTAGTACTGTACTAACAAGGTTGATATTATAGCACAGAGCACACAGTATTAGTACTGTACTAACCAGGTTGATATTATAGCACAGAGCAGACGGTATTAGTACTGTACTAACCAGGTTGATATTATAGCACAGAGCACACAGTATTAGTACTGTACTAACCAGGTTGATATTATAGCACAGAGCAGACAGTATTAGTACTGTACTAACCAGGTTGATATTATAGCACAGAGCAGACAGTATTAGTACTGTACTAACAAGGTTGATATTATAGCACAGAGCAGACAGTATTAGTACTGTACTAACCAGGTTGATATTATAGCACAGAGCACACAGTATTAGTACTGTACTAACAAGGTTGATATTATAGCACAGAGCAGACAGTATTAGTACTGTACTAACCAGGTTGATATTATAGCACAGAGCACACAGTATTAGTACTGTACTAACCAGGTTGATATTATAGCACAGAGCACACAGTATTAGTACTGTACTAACCAGGTTGATATTATAGCACAGAGCAGACAGTATTAGTACTGTACTAACCAGGTTGATATTATAGCACAGAGCACACAGTATTAGTACTGTACTAACAAGGTTGATATTATAGCACAGAGCAGACAGTATTAGTACTGTACTAACCAGGTTGATATTATAGCACAGAGCACACAGTATTAGTACTGTACTAACAAGGTTGATATTATAGCACAGAGCACACAGTATTAGTACTGTACTAACCAGGTTGATATTATAGCACAGAACAGACAGTATTAGTACTGTACTAACCAGGTTGATATTATAGCACAGACAGTATTAGTACTGTACTAACCAGGTTGATATTATAGCACAGAGCAGACAGTATTAGTACTGTACTAACAAGGTTGATATTATAGCACAGAGCAGACAGTATTAGTACTGTACTAACAAGGTTGATATTATAGCACAGAGCACACAGTATTAGTACTGTACTAACAAGGTTGATATTATAGCACAGAGCACACAGTATTAGTACTGTACTAACCAGGTTGATATTATAGCACAGAGCACACAGTATTAGTACTGTACTAACCAGGTTGATATTATAGCACAGAGCAGACAGTATTAGTACTGTACTAACAAGGTTGATATTATAGCACAGAGCAGACAGTATTAGTACTGTACTAACCAGGTTGATATTATAGCACAGAGCAGACAGTATTAGTACTGTACTAACCAGGTTGATATTATAGCACAGAGCACACAGTATTAGTACTGTACTAACAAGGTTGATATTATAGCACAGAGCACACAGTATTAGTACTGTACTAACCAGGTTGATATTATAGCACAGAGCACACAGTATTAGTACTGTACTAACCAGGTTGATATTATAGCACAGAGCAGACAGTATTAGTACTGTACTAACCAGGTTGATATTATAGCACAGAGCAGACAGTATTAGTACTGTACTAACCAGGTTGATATTATAGCACAGAGCAGACAGTATTAGTACTGTACTAACAAGGTTGATATTATAGCACAGAGCAGACAGTATTAGTACTGTACTAACAAGGTTGATATTATAGCACAGAGCACACAGTATTAGTACTGTACTAACAAGGTTGATATTATAGCACAGAGCAGTATTAGTACTGTACTAACAAGGTTGATATAGCACAGAGCAGACAGTATTAGTACTGTACTAACAAGGTTGATATTATAGCACAGAGCACACAGTATTAGTACTGTACTAACCAGGTTGATATTATAGCACAGAGCACACAGTATTAGTACTGTACTAACCAGGTTGATATTATAGCACAGAGCAGACAGTATTAGTACTGTACTAACCAGGTTGATATTATAGCACAGAGCAGACAGTATTAGTACTGTACTAACAAGGTTGATATTATAGCACAGAGCACACAGTATTAGTACTGTACTAACCAGGTTGATATTATAGCACAGAGCAGACAGTATTAGTACTGTACTAACCAGGTTGATATTATAGCACAGAGCACACAGTATTAGTACTGTACTAACCAGGTTGATATTATAGCACAGAGCAGACAGTATTAGTACTGTACTAACCAGGTTGATATTATAGCACAGAGCACACAGTATTAGTACTGTACTAACCAGGTTGATATTATAGCACAGAGCAGACAGTATTAGTACTGTACTAACCAGGTTGATATTATAGCACAGAGCACACAGTATTAGTACTGTACTAACCAGGTTGATATTATAGCACAGAGCAGACAGTATTAGTACTGTACTAACCAGGTTGATATTATAGCACAGAGCAGACAGTATTAGTACTGTACTAACCAGGTTGATATTATAGCACAGAGCACACAGTATTAGTACTGTACTAACAAGGTTGATATTATAGCACAGAGCAGACAGTATTAGTACTGTACTAACCAGGTTGATATTATAGCACAGAGCACACAGTATTAGTACTGTACTAACAAGGTTGATATTATAGCACAGAGCACACAGTATTAGTACTGTACTAACCAGGTTGATATTATAGCACAGAACAGACAGTATTAGTACTGTACTAACCAGGTTGATATTATAGCACAGAGCACACAGTATTAGTACTGTACTAACCAGGTTGATATTATAGCACAGAGCACACAGTATTAGTACTGTACTAACCAGGTTGATATTATAGCACAGAGCAGACAGTATTAGTACTGTACTAACAAGGTTGATATTATAGCACAGAGCACAGTATTAGTACTGTACTAACAAGGTTGATATTATAGCACAGAGCACACAGTATTAGTACTGTACTAACCAGGTTGATATTATAGCACAGAGCAGACAGTATTAGTACTGTACTAACCAGGTTGATATTATAGCACAGAGCACAGTATTAGTACTGTACTAACAAGGTTGATATTATAGCACAGAGCACACAGTATTAGTACTGTACTAACCAGGTTGATATTATAGCACAGAGCACACAGTATTAGTACTGTACTAACCAGGTTGATATTATAGCACAGAGCAGACGGTATTAGTACTGTACTAACCAGGTTGATATTATAGCACAGAGCACACAGTATTAGTACTGTACTAACCAGGTTGATATTATAGCACAGAGCAGACAGTATTAGTACTGTACTAACCAGGTTGATATTATAGCACAGAGCAGACAGTATTAGTACTGTACTAACAAGGTTGATATTATAGCACAGAGCAGACAGTATTAGTACTGTACTAACCAGGTTGATATTATAGCACAGAGCACACAGTATTAGTACTGTACTAACAAGGTTGATATTATAGCACAGAGCAGACAGTATTAGTACTGTACTAACCAGGTTGATATTATAGCACAGAGCACACAGTATTAGTACTGTACTAACCAGGTTGATATTATAGCACAGAGCACACAGTATTAGTACTGTACTAACCAGGTTGATATTATAGCACAGAGCAGACAGTATTAGTACTGTACTAACCAGGTTGATATTATAGCACAGAGCACACAGTATTAGTACTGTACTAACAAGGTTGATATTATAGCACAGAGCAGACAGTATTAGTACTGTACTAACCAGGTTGATATTATAGCACAGAGCACACAGTATTAGTACTGTACTAACAAGGTTGATATTATAGCACAGAGCACACAGTATTAGTACTGTACTAACCAGGTTGATATTATAGCACAGAACAGACAGTATTAGTACTGTACTAACCAGGTTGATATTATAGCACAGACAGTATTAGTACTGTACTAACCAGGTTGATATTATAGCACAGAGCAGACAGTATTAGTACTGTACTAACAAGGTTGATATTATAGCACAGAGCAGACAGTATTAGTACTGTACTAACAAGGTTGATATTATAGCACAGAGCACACAGTATTAGTACTGTACTAACAAGGTTGATATTATAGCACAGAGCACACAGTATTAGTACTGTACTAACCAGGTTGATATTATAGCACAGAGCACACAGTATTAGTACTGTACTAACCAGGTTGATATTATAGCACAGAGCAGACAGTATTAGTACTGTACTAACAAGGTTGATATTATAGCACAGAGCAGACAGTATTAGTACTGTACTAACCAGGTTGATATTATAGCACAGAGCAGACAGTATTAGTACTGTACTAACCAGGTTGATATTATAGCACAGAGCACACAGTATTAGTACTGTACTAACAAGGTTGATATTATAGCACAGAGCACACAGTATTAGTACTGTACTAACCAGGTTGATATTATAGCACAGAACAGACAGTATTAGTACTGTACTAACCAGGTTGATATTATAGCACAGAGCACACAGTATTAGTACTGTACTAACCAGGTTGATATTATAGCACAGAGCACACAGTATTAGTACTGTACTAACCAGGTTGATATTATAGCACAGAGCAGACAGTATTAGTACTGTACTAACAAGGTTGATATTATAGCACAGAGCACAGTATTAGTACTGTACTAACAAGGTTGATATTATAGCACAGAGCACACAGTATTAGTACTGTACTAACCAGGTTGATATTATAGCACAGAGCAGACAGTATTAGTACTGTACTAACCAGGTTGATATTATAGCACAGAGCACAGTATTAGTACTGTACTAACAAGGTTGATATTATAGCACAGAGCAGACAGTATTAGTACTGTACTAACCAGGTTGATATTATAGCACAGAGCACACAGTATTAGTACTGTACTAACAAGGTTGATATTATAGCACAGAGCACACAGTATTAGTACTGTACTAACCAGGTTGATATTATAGCACAGAGCAGACGGTATTAGTACTGTACTAACCAGGTTGATATTATAGCACAGAGCACACAGTATTAGTACTGTACTAACCAGGTTGATATTATAGCACAGAGCAGACAGTATTAGTACTGTACTAACCAGGTTGATATTATAGCACAGAGCAGACAGTATTAGTACTGTACTAACAAGGTTGATATTATAGCACAGAGCAGACAGTATTAGTACTGTACTAACCAGGTTGATATTATAGCACAGAGCACACAGTATTAGTACTGTACTAACAAGGTTGATATTATAGCACAGAGCAGACAGTATTAGTACTGTACTAACCAGGTTGATATTATAGCACAGAGCACACAGTATTAGTACTGTACTAACCAGGTTGATATTATAGCACAGAGCACACAGTATTAGTACTGTACTAACCAGGTTGATATTATAGCACAGAGCAGACAGTATTAGTACTGTACTAACCAGGTTGATATTATAGCACAGAGCACACAGTATTAGTACTGTACTAACAAGGTTGATATTATAGCACAGAGCAGACAGTATTAGTACTGTACTAACCAGGTTGATATTATAGCACAGAGCACACAGTATTAGTACTGTACTAACAAGGTTGATATTATAGCACAGAGCACACAGTATTAGTACTGTACTAACCAGGTTGATATTATAGCACAGAACAGACAGTATTAGTACTGTACTAACCAGGTTGATATTATAGCACAGACAGTATTAGTACTGTACTAACCAGGTTGATATTATAGCACAGAGCAGACAGTATTAGTACTGTACTAACAAGGTTGATATTATAGCACAGAGCAGACAGTATTAGTACTGTACTAACAAGGTTGATATTATAGCACAGAGCACACAGTATTAGTACTGTACTAACAAGGTTGATATTATAGCACAGAGCACACAGTATTAGTACTGTACTAACCAGGTTGATATTATAGCACAGAGCACACAGTATTAGTACTGTACTAACCAGGTTGATATTATAGCACAGAGCAGACAGTATTAGTACTGTACTAACAAGGTTGATATTATAGCACAGAGCAGACAGTATTAGTACTGTACTAACCAGGTTGATATTATAGCACAGAGCAGACAGTATTAGTACTGTACTAACCAGGTTGATATTATAGCACAGAGCACACAGTATTAGTACTGTACTAACAAGGTTGATATTATAGCACAGAGCACACAGTATTAGTACTGTACTAACCAGGTTGATATTATAGCACAGAGCACACAGTATTAGTACTGTACTAACCAGGTTGATATTATAGCACAGAGCAGACAGTATTAGTACTGTACTAACCAGGTTGATATTATAGCACAGAGCAGACAGTATTAGTACTGTACTAACCAGGTTGATATTATAGCACAGAGCAGACAGTATTAGTACTGTACTAACAAGGTTGATATTATAGCACAGAGCAGACAGTATTAGTACTGTACTAACAAGGTTGATATTATAGCACAGAGCACACAGTATTAGTACTGTACTAACAAGGTTGATATTATAGCACAGAGCAGTATTAGTACTGTACTAACAAGGTTGATATAGCACAGAGCAGACAGTATTAGTACTGTACTAACAAGGTTGATATTATAGCACAGAGCACACAGTATTAGTACTGTACTAACCAGGTTGATATTATAGCACAGAGCACACAGTATTAGTACTGTACTAACCAGGTTGATATTATAGCACAGAGCAGACAGTATTAGTACTGTACTAACCAGGTTGATATTATAGCACAGAGCAGACAGTATTAGTACTGTACTAACAAGGTTGATATTATAGCACAGAGCACACAGTATTAGTACTGTACTAACCAGGTTGATATTATAGCACAGAGCACACAGTATTAGTACTGTACTAACAAGGTTGATATTATAGCACAGAGAACACAGTATTATTAGTACTGTACTAACCAGGTTGATATTATAGCACAGAGCAGACAGTATTAGTACTGTACTAACCAGGTTGATATTATAGCACAGAGAAGACAGTATTAGTACTGTACTAACCAGGTTGATATTATAGCACAGAGCAGACAGTATTAGTACTGTACTAACCAGGTTGATATTATAGCACAGAGCACACAGTATTAGTACTGTACTAACCAGGTTGATATTATAGCACAGAGCAGACAGTATTAGTACTGTACTAACCAGGTTGATATTATAGCACAGAGCACACAGTATTAGTACTGTACTAACCAGGTTGATATTATAGCACAGAGCAGACAGTATTAGTACTGTACTAACAAGGTTGATATTATAGCACAGAGCACACAGTATTAGTACTGTACTAACCAGGTTGATATTATAGCACAGAGCACACAGTATTAGTACTGTACTAACCAGGTTGATATTATAGCACAGAACAGACAGTATTAGTACTGTACTAACCAGGTTGATATTATAGCACAGAGCACACAGTATTAGTACTGTACTAACCAGGTTGATATTATAGCACAGAGCACACAGTATTAGTACTGTACTAACAAGGTTGATATTATAGCACAGAGCAGACAGTATTAGTACTGTACTAACCAGGTTGATATTATAGCACAGAGCAGACAGTATTAGTACTGTACTAACCAGGTTGATATTATAGCACAGAGCAGACAGTATTAGTACTGTACTAACCAGGTTGATATTATAGCACAGAGCACACAGTATTAGTACTGTACTAACAAGGTTGATATTATAGCACAGAGCACACAGTATTAGTACTGTACTAACCAGGTTGATATTATAGCACAGAGCAGACAGTATTAGTACTGTACTAACAAGATTGATATTATAGCACAGAGCAGACAGTATTAGTACTGTACTAACAAGGTTGATATTATAGCACAGAGCACACAGTATTAGTACTGTACTAACAAGGTTGATATTATAGCACAGAGCAGACAGTATTAGTACTGTACTAACCAGGTTGATATTATAGCACAGAGCACACAGTATTAGTACTGTACTAACCAGGTTGATATTATAGCACAGAGCAGACAGTATTAGTACTGTACTAACCAGGTTGATATTATAGGTCAGAGCAGACAGTATTAGTACTGTACTAACCAGGTTGATATTATAGCACAGAGCAGACAGTATTAGTACTGTACTAACCAGGTTGATATTATAGCACAGAGCACACTTAACAACCTCACTGGTAGGTCCAGACACTCCCCCCATCACTGCCCCTCACTGGTAGGACCAGACACTCCCCCCATCACTGCCCCTCACTGGTAGGTCCAGACACTCCCCCCATCACTGCCCCTCACTGGTAGGACCAGACACTCCCCCCATCACTGCCCCTCACTGGTAGGACCAGACACTCCCCCCTTAACAACCTCACTGGTAGGACCAGACACTCCCCCCATCACTGCCCCTCACTGGTAGGACCAGACACCCCCCCCATCACTGCCCCTCACTGGTAGGACCAGACACTCCCCCCATCACTGCCCCTCACTGGTAGGACCAGACACTCCCCCCATCACTGCCCCATCTCTGCAAACACAACTGCATCACAATTTGTGAAAAGTGGGACATACGAGGGCAAAGACCGCGAATCGTCACGTCTCGTGGCAAAAGAAGTGTCTGACCTCTGGAAAGCCACAACTCGTGGATTATCTTACCAAGTAGGCCTACACATCATTTGTCAAGTCCTAGTAATGGGATACAATCGCCCAATTAATCTTCTTTCAAGGAATCTTAAACATTAAGGTGTTTTTGGTTGTAGGCCTAATCAGTGAAATCTGCCAATGGAACAAGTGAAACTTTGCTTAATGTTTGGAAGGAGATGCATTTATCTAAAGACAAATCACTTGGCCTATATCTTACTGACATGTTGCTTGTTGGTTGAGTGTCTATTACAGTATGTGTAAAAAGATGTGTTTGTGGTGAGTGGCAGGCCATTCATGGACTAAACCTATGAGAAAAATAAATAGTACTTACTCCCAAGCTTCTTTAGTGCTGTTTCGTTTTTTTGTGGACAACTTTTCATTTTCCATTCTCAGTTTGATCAGCTGTTTAGTCTGAACAACAGTCCTGGTAAATATCCACCAGCCACCACTTTACATTACAATGAAATGAACATAATCTAGCGTTTTCTGAACTGGAGAACGGAATTTGATGCGAAATACAATGCAAATGTCGTATAATTTGTGAGGAACTTACATTTGTATGGCGCGTTTTCCATTTCGGACAATAAAAACAGCTGCACATGTGAATCGAGCCTGCATCGGTGCAGACCAAGTTATATTATATTAACCATAGTTATATTATACCTCCATGGTGCAGACTCGCTACCGAGGGTGTTATAAGTTATACCTCCATGGTTATAAGCCACTTCCACTCGGCGCTAATTGGTTTCGGGCACTTAATATGGCGCGCCTCCGCGTGAACGCGCAAACCGAGGGGGAGTGCATAGGGCGAGGGAAGCCTCCGCGTGAACGCGCAAACCGAGGGGGAGTGCATAGGGCGAGGGAAGAGGAGCTGGGTTCGGAAAAATGAGCACCATGGATCAACATTTTGTCAGCTATGTTAAGGGTTTATATAATAAATATAATAAACGCTAAATACGATGCCTAAATCATATTATTTTTATTAGCCTATTGTTGTCTAGCCTACCTAACTAGGCTACTAACAATAGCAATGACTAGCCTACTACTAATAGCCTTATAATAATAATAATAATAATAATAATACGTATAACTGTCTGTGGATGCTATCATTATTACCAGTGGTATTCACGTTGTAGACTTACAAAGACAAAGTATTTTCTAATTAAAGAACAGATTTTACAACAACAAAGTAGCCACTGAATTATGTAAATTCGCGTTGCCTTCTGTAGCATCATAAGCATTCGGCATTAGAGAGAGTTCACTTCAAGGTTTGTCTATTTTACCATTTGATCGACCCTATATATTGATCAAGCAAATATACTTGGATTGAATATTTTACGAAATCTGTAAAACGACCCTCTTTCCGTGTTTCATCCCGAAAATAAACACGTTTTGCTATTGGTTAGTCTAATAGCGTAGACGTTGTGTGAATCATTGAACGTAGCTACGTTTTAAACGTAACCCAGCAGTTGGTGGTCTTGGTGCGTGTTTATGGAGCTGCTGTAGGCTATTACTATTTCACAACATATTATGTCAGTGGGCGTCAGTGCTGGTCGAAGCAAGTAGGCTACTGTAGAGTCAAGCTGTTTTAGGTCCCTCCAGGTAGATGACAGACGTGTTGTCATCTTTCACAAGCGAACGTACATTTTTGCCTTATCCTCTGCGATCGGATTGAGTCCACCTGAGCCCCTGGCCTCTCCAGAGCTGGTGTGTCCATGCAGCAGCAGCATGGAGCAGACGGAGCTTCTAACGGAGAATATCTCAACATCTCCAGCCCCTTAGCCGTGGCGCCCCGGGTCCGGAGGTTCGCCCAGGACAGACGGGCGCTCCCCCAGCCCAGAGTGATGGTGGTATTCTCGGCCGCAAGTGACACCGAGAAACCAGGCGATGCCATGTCGAGTTCGGACTCTGCGGAGGATGATTTCCGAAAGCCAGCCACCCCCGCCCCCAACCTGAACCTGGGCAAGTCTCTGCGCTCCAGCTTTCATGCATCCCAAGAGGTATGGGTGGACGGGGTTTGTTGTTGTCTTGCTGCGTTTACAGGGGATTAAAGGGTTTATTTGGAGTGTGCAGTCGGGCTGTCATCGATATCTCTGCAATTTTCCACCGAATCCTTTTGCACCAAGCCTATTAGAGGCTTTCATTCAGACATATTTGTTTGTTTTTTCAACGCCTGCCATCCTTCCGTACATTGAATGGATCTGTCTCCACAGGCAACAGATTAATCAACCATCCACTCGTTATAGTGGTCTTTATTCTGATTGGTCCACCTCCCCACATACAAGCCTAGCCCCCTATTCCAATTGGCTCACATCACAAGCCTGTCATTTTCACTGTGTCTCCTAGTGGGGATTGACCTCTTAATCTCGTCTGGGGGAAGCCCCCTGCACGCTGTCATGTCCAGTGACACTAATGGGGCCGACGGTCACAATAGGTCCGGTCGAGATTAGGCCTGTGATTAGTAGGCTATAATATCCTTAGCAATAAGCCTGTTATTACCTAGTTATTAATGGCATGATGTTGAGCAATTTGATCTGAGGTGACAGGATAGGCCTACATAAAGGCCATGAGAATAAAAATAATTTATACATGTTCAGTTATTGTACAAATTAATGTTCTTATTTCACTTGTCAATATGATGCAATGATTAGAACCCCCCTCCCCCAACAATCAGCCTGATGTTAGCCTACTTACATACATACTTACTTACTTACTTACTTACATACTTACTTACTTACTTACTTACTTACTTACTACACAATACCAATGACAGAAACTCAGTTCCCATGAATGAGGCTGACAGGGATGTGTTCTCTGGGTAGTACTGTGTACTATAGGCTACAGTACAGTGTTGTTCACATCGCACCCAAACCAGTAATATCCCTTTCCTTTGACCCAACCACCTGGAGTTTCCCGAGGTCATTCCTATCAACGTGGGGGGAACCCACTTCACCACCAGGCTGTCGACGCTCCGTCGTTATGACGACACCATGCTGGCGGCCATGTTCAGCGGACGTCATCACATCCCGCGCGACGCTGAAGGACGCTTTTTCATTGACCGGGACGGGACATATTTTGGGTGAGCTCCACTGTAACGAAACATGCAAGCTATACCTCTGTGATTTCAATGGAGGTTGCGGCCACCGCACCTGAAGACCCAGATTATCTGAAAGTTCATTGCGTTCAGGGTCATTGCATGCATGCTGTAGTTGCTGACCGAGGACTGGACAGGTAGTGGTGAGTAACAGTGACTGAACCCAGTGGAAACAGAAGCAGAACGGTGTGTGTGTGTGTTCTTCTGGTTTCCGCTTACAGAGACATCCTGAACTTCCTGCGAGAGGGTGAGCTTCCTCAGAGAGACCGCGTGAGGGCGGTACACAGGGAGGCTCAGTACTACGCTATTGGTCCTCTGCTGGACAGCCTGGAGGACAGTCAGCCACTCACGGGGGAGAAAGTCCGCCAGGCCTTCCTGGATCTGCTGCCCTACTACAAGGGTGACTGGCACTCTCCACTCACACTCAATGAAAGGGCAGGGCAGTTTGACCCTCACACCACCTTGCAGATGGTAACGTTGTAGCCACATTTACTGTATAAAGCACACGTCATAGAATATATTACGTTGATCAAGAGTTGGAAAATGGACCATACTGTATTTCAACTCTCAAAACCTAACTTTGGTGGATGTTTTCATTTGTTTCTGCTGCAAATGTGATGATTCTTCAACTCACTTTAGTCTCTTTAGCATTAGGGACAGTGACAGATTTTCTGGGCATTAAACTATGTTTAGATGTTTAGATGAAAGATGGATTGAGGGGAAAACACACACACAAACAGCTGCTAGAAACAAGACCGGGGTAAGGTAGTAATTAGAGTAAAGTTCTCGCTCTCCTTTGCAGACAATCTGGAGCGCATTGTGGAGATCGCCAAACTGCGGGCCATGCAGAGGAAGGCACGCTTCGCCAAACTCAAGATCTGCGTCTATAAAGAGGAGATGCCCATCACGCCGTACGAGCGGCCGCTCTTCAACTCGCTGCGCTTCGAGCGCTCGGAGAGCGAGGCCAAGCTCTTTGAGCACCACTGCGAGGTGGACGTGTCCTTCGGGCCCTGGGAGGCGGTGGCGGACGTTTACGACCTCCTCCACTGCATCGTCAGCGACCTGGCGGAGCGCGGTATCACTGCTGACCAACAGTGCATCGGCGTCTGTGACAAGCATCTCATCAACCACTACTACTGCAAGAGACCCATCTACGAGTTTAAGATCACGTGGTGGTAAAGCAGGGAGAATCAGCCGTATAATCAAGAGGGAAAGTCGGGTTATAAACCTCATCGTTATAATGTGTCATGAGGTGGACAAAGAATTTGGAGCACTTTAGCCTGGTCCTATAGACTACAGTAAGAGAGGTCAGGGGTTATCACTGACCACACCTCCTTTTCCAGATCTGCAACTCAAGCTGCTGAGCTTGTAGACGAGCGATTCTAGCTGTTGTGCTTCTGTTTTGTAACTGACTAGCTAGTTTTTGTTTCTTTGTAGCAATCTTTTTTTCATTAACAGTATTGACCCAAGTCACAGTGACTGACTGCTACCTATTTTTTGTTTATTTTATTTCATTAAACTCTGGGAGTTTTTGGTGCACCTCCAAGCGTTAGCTTGTAAACCTACCAAGGTTTTTAGAAAAGGGTAACATATAATTTAGTGATGATATCACAGTGTTCTCTGTCCCCTTTGGCTTCAACCCTTATTCTGTTGTGTTCCTCTGTTATGTGTGACTTTGGTTGCTGTTGGTTGTGAAAAGAAGATCTTCACAACTGAACTGGATGCAATTCAACAAACTAGTGAGATATTTCCCATGCGCTATAAATGGCTACTGTACATGTTTGTTTTTGCTACTGACACTGGTCTTTTACAGTACATTCTATTTCCTGTCAGTGCATCGCTCCCATAATTCATTAGGGATCTGATTTTGCCAGACTACTAGTAGGCTAAGTTCATAACGATCGTGTGTGTTGGTATTTGGTCTATGATCAGCAAGATCATAAGTAGGTACAGTAGTATTGTAGGTACCTGGTTTGGGACAAATTATTTTAATAATTTGTTTTTGGACTACCAGTCTATTAGTATTGTTTGTTGATCCGATTAATTAGTTTAATGACAAATCAATCACATTTTCTCTTATTTTGACTCCAGTGAGTTCCCAACTAGAAAGTTGTTTATCTGAACTTTGAAAATGATGCATGTGCTTCCTGCTTAAGATAAAATTACCTTAAAGATCTAATCTGGAAACAATATGTCTATGTCAAGAGGAAGTATAAGCTTACTGTACAGTAGGAGGAATCTAGAAACGATCTGCTGAGAAAATGATTAACTTCACTGCAACATGAAATCCCTGGTGGTGACATCATCATCCCCCTTGGGAACCAACTCTATAGATACAGAACAGTCAAGAAGCTATTCATTATATTAATTTTGTAGATTTGGATGATACCCTGTGCATTTATCTGATATTTGCTACAAAATATAGTACCCTAACAATTAATTTGAGCCTCTCTTTTGGCTTATGATCATTTTATATGATATTTCTACTGATTGGATCATTTCTGGTTAAGTGCCTTTACTAAAGGGCATGACAGTTTCACTAGCAAATTGTTTAATAAACTAGGAATCTCCTGGGACTAAACAGTCACTTCTCCCATGCAATCTTTTCTTTCTTTACTTCGTATTCTTCAGTTACCTTTTTTAAAATTTTATGTAGCCCCTAGCATCATGGTGTCAGGACAGCATGTCTGGTTATTTTGAGGGCTCGGGATTAAATATGAATGTGCAATATTCACCGTGTAACACACCTGTGTTTCTATATTCCACTTAAAATGAGGGATGCTTTGAGGTTATGTTACAGTACATGTATATGAATATATTTACAGACCACAGAAAGAATGTGTGTACAGGATAATCAGTGGTGTCAGATGAATTCCCTGTGTTCTTGTGCTGTTGATGTCACCTTTTATACGCAGGCCTCTGACATGATTCATGGGAGTTTTCACTTGGTACATGTGACCCCTTTTTCCTGGTTATCGGTATTAATTTGCTAGTGTGAGTGATTGCCAGGTTATCGGTATTAATTTGCTAGTGTGAGTGATTGCCAGGTTCAGTATTCATTTGCTAGTGTGAGTGATTGCCAGGTTCAGTATTCATTTGCTAGTGTGAGTGATTGCCAGGTTATCAGTATTCATTTGCTAGTGTGAGTGATTGCCAGGTTATCAGTATTCATTTGCTAGTGTGAGTAATTGCCAGGTTATCAGTATTCATTTGCTAGTGTGAGTGATTGCCAGGTTATCAGTATTCATTTGCTAGTGTGAGTGATTGCCAGGTTCAGTATTCATTTGCTAGTGTGAGTGATTGCCAGGTTCAGTATTCATTTGCTAGTGTGAGTGATTGCCAGGTTATCAGTATTCATTTGCTAGTGTGAGTGATTGCCAGGTTATCAGTATTCATTTGCTAGTGTGAGTGATTGCCAGGTTCAGTATTCATTTGCTAGTGTGAGTGATTGCCAGGTTCAGTATTCATTTGCTAGTGTGAGTGATTGCCAGGTTATCAGTATTCATTTGCTAGTGTGAGTGATTGCCAGGTTCAGTATTCATTTGCTAGTGTGAGTGATTGCCAGGTTATCAGTATTCATTTGCTAGTGTGAGTGATTGCCAGGTTCAGTATTCATTTGCTAGTGTGAGTGATTGCCAGGTTATCAGTATTCATTTGCTAGTGTGAGTGATTGCCAGGTTCAGTATTCATTTGCTAGTGTGAGTGATTGCCAGGTTATCAGTATTCATTTGCTAGTGTGAGTAATTGCCAGGTTATCAGTATTCATTTGCTAGTGTGAGTGATTGCCAGGTTATCAGTATTCATTTGCTAGTGTGAGTGATTGCCAGGTTATCAGTATTCATTTGCTAGTGTGAGTGATTGCCAGGTTATCAGTATTAATTTGCTAGTGTGAGTGATTGCCAGGTGTTCAAGCTGCCCCTTTTCTGCTGTTGGTATCAGTGAATCCTATTGAGGGCTGTTCCACCTGATTTGAGAATACATCTTTTAATTGTATTTATTGGTTATTGGCTATCAGCTATTTGTTAAAACTAATGATTGTTCCTTGCACCTTTCAATCAATGCACAGCTTGACCAATGTCCTACTGTTGGCAAGAATACTATCTTGCTTCAACATAGATACTACATTATTTGTTGTAATGCTATACTGTACTGTGCTAATAGTAAGTCATGTATATTTTACCCTTTTTATAATGAGGTTCAAATACAGTTTGCCTTAGTCTGTATCAAGTGATCTGTCTCCGTGGCCTTTTTTATCTTTACTTTTAGACTGAATACTGTTGCATACTGATTTGTAGCTACTCACATCATTTCTATTCCATATTCCACTCACTCACTCACTCACTCACTCGCTCACTCACTCACTCACTCACTCACTCACTCACTCACTCACTCACTCACTCCCTCCCACCCTCACTCACTCACTCACTCACTCACTCACTCACTCACTCACTCACTCACTCACTCACTCACTCACTCACTCACTCACTCACTCACTTACTTTGCTAAGAGAGTGCAAGAGGGTAGTGCAGTTCAGTTTTGTCATTTACATTTTGCCACAATCTGGCTCAATGTTCTGACTCCTGTCCTGTCCAAAGAGGTACTTTGGCATCTCAATCAATCAATCAATCAATCAAAGCTTTATTTATATAGCGCATTTCATACCCAGAGGCAACACAATGCGCTTTACAGAGAACAAGGGAGGTGGGCATACGACCCACTCTCTACATATTCCAGAGGGAAGCAAAAAAACAGTAATCACCCGGGGGCCAGATAAGTGAGCTGTAAAAATTCTTCCCTGACCCCTCTATCTCAACCATCTCAACGCATTTAGTTGTGATGTCCCACATGCATAGTTGTGATGTCCCACATGCATAGTGCACTCCCACCGCTAGAGGCGCACCACACCCCGCCTCCTCGGGTGAGCTGCATGTTGTAAACCCGTATTCAACCAGCAGACCCAACAACGTTAGTCGGATCAGTCGGAGGTTCGTCAAGTCGTCCTTGAAAATCTATAAAAGGTGAGACCACACTTGTCATGTCATTTATCTATCCAGTATCCAATTCCTGATGGATGCCGTGAGCCGCAAGAGGACCAGACAATAATGGTGCAATGTGTTTCTAGACAAGTATACACTTGAATTAGACCTGCTAACCGTTACTAGCCAGCCAAGCTAACAGGGTACTAGTGTTGAGCATACTACTTGTTTTGACACAGTCGTGACATAAATTACATTTTACAGGATGTGGCTTTTGTGAGCCAGAGTTAGACGTTTCCCTGCTCACAGTCATGTCTGTGGGGGGCTATGGCCAGGGACTGTGGGGGGCTATGACCAGTGACTGTGGGGGGGTGGCCAGTGACTGTGGGGGGCTATGGCCAGTGACTGTGGGGGGCTATGGGCAGTGACTGTGGGGGGCTATGGGCAGTGACTGTGGGGGGCTATGGCCAGTGACTGTGGGGGGCTATGGGCAGTGACTGTGGGGGGCTATGGCCAGTGACTGTGGGGGGCTATGGCCAGTGACTGTGGGGGGCTATGGGCAGGGACTGTGGGGGGCTATGACCAGTGACTGTGGGGGGCTATGGCCAGTGACTGTGAGGGGCTATGACCAGTGACTGTGGGGGGCTATGGCCAGGGACTGTGGGGGGCTATGGCCAGGGACTGTGGGGGGCTATGGCCAGGGACTGTGGGGGGCTATGGCCAGTGTCTGTGGGGGGCTATGGCCAGGGACTGTGGGGGGCTATGGCCAGGGACTGTGGGGGGCTATGGCCAGTGTCTGTGGGGGGCTATGGCCAGGGACTGTGGGGGGCTATGGCCAGTGACTGTGGGGGGCTATGGCCAGGGACTGTGGGGGGCTATGGCCAGGGACTGTGGGGGGCTATGGCCAGGGACTGTGGGGGGCTATGGCCAGGGACTGTGGGGGGCTATGGCCAGTGACTGGAGGATTACTGCTACTGCTAGTGCAAGCCTGTGTATTTGCTATTGGTGACATCATGCTCCCAGTTCATTACCTGCCCTGTAACCAATGTCTCGAACATAATATATAAGAAGTGACAGCCTAAGATAGCTCCTGCTTCACTCTGAGTTTAGTTATAGACAGATTGATTCATGATTCTTTGTAGTAAGCAAATTACTTTACATTTATGTGATGTGGGCTATTCAAACAATTATCCAAACAAAATCGCTCATTACTGCTACAGGTAGACAAGCTTAGCTAAGCCAACCTGTTTCAGTGTCCCTTACCAAAGTAAACTTTTCCACTGAGACGTACGTACATTCAACAAGGGCACTTTCAAACGAGCTCCTTAGCTATTTCACACATCCCCTGGGTCCTGTGAGTCATGTTGACCACTCAGATGGAAACATTAACTTGTGCTGGCATCTTTCACTCAGTCACTCACTCTTTCCACACTCCTCTGAGGTCAGTGTCAGCATCTCTTGAAATATTAATGTTCTAATTGTTCTTCTTCCTGCCACTGAGACAGCTCCTGTTGAATGGTTATACTCACTCTCCTCCATATAAATACCACTACCCACCCTCGCCATCGAATCACTCAAAGCGTGGGGCAAGCAATACTGATGAGTGACACGGTGGCATCTGTTAGGGTACACACCACACACACACACACACGTTTAAAGGATCTGGCTTGATTTTCCAGTGTGGAAGTGTTGAATGGGCTAGACCAAGCTAGGCTACAGGCTAAGGGGACCTTTGTAGGTTATTATTCACTGGAAGACTGGTGGGATTGCTGTGTTTGGGGAGCATGTACTGTAAGCTACTCAGTCTAGTACTTGGTTGCTTGTACCTATAGGCCTAGATCTTCACTTGGTTGCTTGTACCTATAGGCCTAGATCTTCACTTTTGTGCAGAGTGCCTTTTGTCATTCAGCATCTTGGTGCCAAAGTGTCAGAGAGTGAATCAGTCGCTGTCATGTTCACTCGAGTAGCAAAACCCCTGAACCCAAAAATGTGAATGCTGCATGTTTTCTGTGGTGTCTCAATGAGGCCACCATTATTTCTCCTGCATAGAGGATTTTTTGGCGCCCCCCAAAGAGATTTTAGCCAGAGCCAAAGGAAAATAACCAGTGGCAAAATACTAAACATTTAGAATAAAAATAGCAATTCAAATCCTCTCCAAATGTGTTTGGTAGCTTGTTTCAAGTGCATCCCTTTTTCTGGCATTGTATGTGGTTTGGACCACTGGTAATAATAGATATAGATAGATAAATAATAGACAGTATCTTATCCATTTTGTGTCATGTCGGAAGATTTCCCGCGAGCTCAGTCAGAACGACAGTGAAGAATATAGGTCTATATATGCTGGTAGAATATAGGTCTATATATGCTGGTAGAATATAGGCCTATATATGCTGGTAGAATATAGGTCTGTATATGCTGGTAGAATATAGGCCTATATATGCTGGTAGAATATAGGTCTATATATGCTGGTAGAATATAGGTCTATATATGCTGGTAGAATATAGGTCTATATATGCTGGTAGAATATAGGTCTATATATGCTGGTAGAATATAGGTCTATATATGCTGGTAGAATATAGGCCCATATATGCTGGTAGGCTCCTCGCCATAAAACTGAGGTTTCTCCCCCAAAGACCCATTCTGAGCCAGGGTAAACCCGGGAGGCCTGTGTCTACTGTATGTGTGATATTAAGTGTTGGAACCTACTTGAATACTCTGCCGGTTTCCCCGTTGCTAATGGGCCTAGTCCTAAAATGGGATGTCTGGCTACAGAGAACCAACATCTCAATGAAGACGTAGGAAAAGGAATGAATCAGCACGGAAATCACTGTAGCAGGGTTATGAAATTCTCAGTCTCCATGACGCCGTGTTCATAATTGTATACCATGTTACTTCCCCCTCTGTATTCACTTGTCATGACGACGTCGTCTCTCCTCACCTGCCAGCTCCTCGCCGCCGAGCGCCCCCGGCTGCCGGCGCCATGAGTCAGCGGGCGGAGCGCCGTGGGATTCACGTGGACCAGTCGGAGCTGCTGTGCAGGAAGGGGTGCGGGTATTATGGCAACGCCGCCTGGCAGGGCCTGTGCTCCAAGTGCTGGCGGGAGGAGTACCAGCGGGCCAGGCAGAAGCAGATCCAGGAGGACTGGGCGCTGGCTGAGAAGTAAGGAGGAGGGGTCAGAGTACACACAGGGAGGAGGAGGGGTCAGAGTACACACAGGGAGGAGGAGGGGTCAGAGTACACACAGGGAGGCAGTGTGTCCTTTCCTTGGCAGCGAGCATGGCAGGCTGGGATTGCAGTGGGAACAGGTGTGAGATCGACTTCCCTTTTGGAAAAGGTGACACTTACCTTCATTTGAATATGGCGCCAGTATCAATCTTAAGTCCTGAATCTACAGTCATGCAAACTGAAATACTTTGCCGCACCTCGTGGCGAGAGCTATGACAGTGGCAGCGGCGGTAAAATAATTATTACAACCCTCAACCACGAGGGGCAGCAGAGCACTGCTACAGTGTAGTAGGTTATTAGGCTTCTCTGACAATCTGGTTGCTGTTGCTTATAGACTACTGTAGGCTACGTTTCTCAGTTTAACCGGTCTGAATTGCAAACTGCTTTTTTGGATTAGCTACAGCAGAGACAGTAGCCGACATAAAATTGGTTATTTGCTATCATTTTACCAACTGATCGGACTTCATTCATTCTTTAGATTCTAACCCGGAAACTCAGAAATCCCACATTTTCAAGCCCTATTTTCAATGATGCAGTCAGAGTAACAACTTAAACGTAAACCTATTAAATATATAATCAATAAATAGCTCTAAACCAGTGAGGACTATTTCATTTCAACCCGTATTTATTAACCCATGATACATTTATTCGATTCAAGGCACGCACAAACACGGCTGCCCAAGTGGCACAATCGTTAGTGCAGCAGACTTGTAACATAAGGGTCACGGGTTCAACTGCCCGTCCTACTGTTTCAGGGATACCTTTAGAATTCTATTCAATCGTTAAGAAGGAAAGACATCATATTTTCTGTTATTTGTATTATTTGTATTATTATTATTATTATTATTATTATTTCATTACTTTTATTAAGTAACAACAATGGTACAGTAGCCTATCCCTCAAGGTCTGTAGCTGTGCACTTAATAAAATAATTGATGTCCTATCTATAGGAAAATCCCTATCTTCTTAATACAGTAGCTATTCCTAAACTCATGGTTTTGTCCTAGACTATCCCAGATCTCATAGGTTATTGTATCTTTGCTTAAGAAATCCTAACTATTCAATTATATCTCAAACAGTCAGTCTGCATTTGAATTGATAGTTTCTCTATCCTACTGGGCTGGACTATTTGGGGCATATTGCCAGGTCAACACTTATAACTGGTCAGGTGGTACTGTAGCCTAGGTGTAATGAGTTTTAAAGCGAGAAGCCAAGTAGAACGAGAGAAACAGCAGTAGCCTGGTTAGTTTGCTCCAGCTGCAGAGGACGGAGGGAGGTTGAGTGGAAAAATAGCCGGCCAGCATAATCAGTTTGTTGGCAATTCGTTGTTGATGCTGCCCAGTAAATGCAGTACATTTCTTTCATGGCTAGTTGCTATGGAAATCAGGACCGGCATCTATCAATCAAACCATGGAATTCAGCCCAACACCTGCGGCAGAGTGAAACATGTGAAATGGGGGCGCCCTGGTAGCTCAATGGGTTGGGGGCAGAGCGGGAAACATGTGAAATGGGGGCGCCCTGGTAGCTCAATGGGTTGGGGGCAGAGCGGGAAACATGTGAAATGGGGGCGCCCTGGTAGCTCAATGGGTTGGGGCGCGCACCATATAAAGGCTGGTCCTTACCGCAGCAGCGTGGGCTTGAATTTGAATTGCTGCATGCCTTCCCCTCTCTCTCTCTCTCTCTCTCTCTCTCTCCCACCTTTCCTGTCTGTCCTTCCACTGTCCTGTCCTAATAAAGCAGAAATGCCCTAAAAATATCTATTATTATTTTTAAAAAGATTTATGGAATGGAGCGGTCATCGCCAACAGCACAAGCCCTGGCTGGAACTCGCTAACGTTAGTAGTAACCTCCTCCCCCACAATCCATTAGCCCACGGGCTATAAAACACATCCATGCAGTTAATTTGAATATGAACAGGTAACAGGGGGAGGGGTGTAATAGTCCAGGTTAGTTGCTGGCGAGTGGTGAGCTAGTGTAGCACGTTGAGCCATGGAAGTCTAGCTGTAAGCTAGGTAATATGGGCAAACATATATCAACTGACCAGTTATCAAAATTAAATACCATCAAACAGGTTATGCTAGCTTGCTGTTTCCAAATAAATGTCAAGCTTGTTTGATTTGACTATGGAAGTTTTTTGGTGTCTGTATTCAAATGGCTATGCATTTTTCAATTGGCAATTCAATGTTTTATTTTGTCATGCCATTTGAAAATGCAAATTGGGATTGGATTTTCATTTTCTACTTCTGCGTGCATTATTTCACTCAATGTTAAAATTAAAATGCAATCGTGTGATTTGCAATTCCATTTTCGTGTACCAGTTATGTAGGGAAGTTTGAAATGCAATAAGGGATTGCATTTTCATTATCATGGAAGGTTTTTGGCCTCTTCAGGGCTCTAAGGTGAGACCATTTTACTTGCATTTGCGACTAAAAATAGTTTTGTGCGATCAGAAAAAATAATTTAGGAGCACACTGTGCGAGTACTGTTTCCAACTATTTCACTCGCATGTTTTGCCTAAAATAAATCCATGCAAATTGGATCAAACTAGAGTCAAAGTTTCACGCACCCGTATACAAAACTACAAGTCCCACAACTTTTTAATTTTATTTTTATTACAAGTCCCACGACTGCAACCTGCAACGCGCAGAACTCTTGTGATGACGCGGGATGACAGCTCAGCTGCCCTCACTCAAAACGACTGTGCAGACGCCGAATGCCCCTGACAGTAGAATGAAGAAAATGAAGCCCATTCAATCGTATTTTGCCCCACAAAGTGGAACCAAGGAGAGAGAGGAATTCGGTGAGGCTCGGGGGGAATCGAATCAACTGTTACTCAAAAATCGTTGTTTACACAAAGTTCTATTGATTCGATTAGATTCAACATTGCACCGTAGCCTACCAGTACTGGATCCACATCAAAACGCAATGAAATGCCGTTGACATCGGAAAAATGTTTTTTTTTCTTCTGAAATTTGTGTCATAATGATCCAATGACATGTTCCTTTGCATCTACATTAAATTAAGCAATTTTTGAATGTTTATTTGCGAAGATATTGGGCTTTCTTCCCACGTTTTTTCACGGCACCGGCAGCTATGTTTCATATCCCTGCCTAAGTTCGCAAAGCATTGTATGAATTTTCTGGAGGAAGCCCGGGGCCCTCGTCTGGAGCCAGGCCCAGACGGAGGGCCCGCATGCGAGCGCCTGGTGGCCGGGCTTACCACGGAGCCCGGCCGGGCCCAGCCCGAATAAGCAACATGGAAGCACCATCTCCTCCTCCATCGTCCCGTGGACCCACCACCCGCGGGAGGAATTGTCGGGGTCGGGTGCGCTGCCAACTAGGTGGCGGTGAAGGCGGGGGACACCGACGGACCGGACCCGGGCGGCAAAAGCTGGCTCTGGGGACATGGAACGTGACCTCGCTGGGGGGGAAGGAGCCGGAGCTTGTGAGGGAGGTGGAGCGATACCAATTACACCTGGTGGGGCTAACCTCCACGCACAGCACCGGCGCCGGAACCAAACTCCTGGATAGGGGTTGGACCCTGTTCTTCTCCGGAGTTGCTCACGGTATGAGGCGTAAGGCAGGTGTGGCTATACTAGCTAGCCCCCAGCTGAGCGCCTCTGTGCTGGAGTTCACCCCAGTGGACGAGAGGGTCGCCTCCCTGCGCCTTAGGACTGTGGGGGGGGGGGACTCTGACTGTGGTTTGTGCTTATGCACCGAACAGCAGTTCAGAGTACTCAGCCTTCCTGCAGACCCTGAGTGGAGTCCTTTTGGGGGCTCCTGCAGGGGACTCCAGTGTCCTACTGGGGGACTTCAATGCACACGTAGGCAATGATGGAGAAACTTGGAGGGGCGTGATTGGGAGGCATGGCCACCACGATCTGAACCCGAGTGGTGTTTTGTTGTTGGACTTCTGTGCTAGTCACGGGTTGTCCATAACAAACACCATGTTCGAACACAAGGATGCCCACAAGTACACCTGGCATCAGAACACCTTAGGCCGAAGGTCGATGATCGATTTCGTTATCGTATCATCTGATCTGAGGCCATGCGTTTTGGACACTCGGGTAAAGAGAGGGGCAGAGCTGTCCACTGATCACCATCTGGTGGTGAGCTGGTTTCGATGGCGGGGGAAACTTCTGGACAGACCTGGAAAACCCAAGCGTGTAGTGAGGGTGAACTGGGAACGTCTGGAGGAAGAGCCTGTCCGGAGAGATTTCAATTGCCACCTCCGGCGGAGCTTCTCAGGCATCCCTGTGGAGGTTGGGGACATCGAGCATGAGTGGTCGGTGTTCAAAGCCTCCATTGCTGAAGCTGCGGCTGGGAGCTGTGGCCTGAGGGCCATAGGTACCTCAAGGGGCGGTAACCCTCGGACACCGTGGTGGACAGCGGTGGTGAGGGAAGCCGTCCGACTGAAGAAGGAGGCCTTCCGGGTTATGTTAGCCCGGGAGACCCCAGAAACAGTTGCAGGGTATCGACTGGCCCGGAGGGCTGCGGCTTCGGCCGTGACCAAGGCAAAGCAGCGGGTGTGGGAGGAGTTCGGAGAAACCATGGAGAAGGACTTTCGGTCGGCACCAAAGTGTTTCTGGAAGACCATCAGACACCTCAGGAAGGGAAAGCGGGGGACCATCCAAGCTGTATACAGCAAGGAGGGGACACTGCTGACCTCAACTGAGGAGGTTGTTGAGCGTTGGAAGGAGCACTTTGAGGAACTCCTGAACCCGACTAATCCACCCTCTACGATCGAGGCAGAGCCGGAAGATGATGGGGGGTCGTCAATGTCCTTGGAGGAGGTCACTGAGGTAGTCAAACAACTCCACAGTGGCAGAGCCCCAGGGACTGATGAGATCCGTCCAGAAATGCTGAAGGCGCTGGGTGTAGAGGGGCTGTCTTGGTTGACACGCCTCTGTAACACTGCGTGGAAGTCTGGGTCAGTGCCGAAGGAGTGGCAGACTGGGGTGGTGGTCCCAATATTCAAAAAGGGGACCAGAGGGTGTGTGCGAATTATAGAGGCATCACATTACTCAGCCTCCCAGGGAAAGTTTACTCCAAGGTGCTGGAAAGGAGGGTCCGGCCGATAGTCGAACCTCAGATCGAAGAGGAACAATGCGGATTTCGTCCTGGTCGTGGAACTACCGACCAGCTCTTCACTCTCGCAAGGATCTTGGAGGGGGCTTGGGAGTTTGCCCAACCTGTCTACATGTGTTTTATGGACTTGGAGAAGGCTTACGACCGGGTCCCCCGAGAGGTCTTGTGGAGGGTTATGCGGGAGTATGGGGTGAGGGGGTCCCTACTTAGGGCCATCCAATCCCTGTACACCCAGAGCGAGAGCTGTGTCCGGGTCCTCGGCAGTAAGTCGTCTGCCTTTCCGGTGGGTGTTGGCCTCCGCCAGGGCTGCGCTTTGTCACCAATCCTGTTTGTGATTTTCATGGACAGGATATCGAGGCGTAGCCGGGGGGAGGTGGGTTTGCAGTTCGGTGAGCTGGGGATCATGTCACTGCTTTTTGCAGATGATGTGGTCCTGATGGCATCAGCTGCCTGCGACCTCCAGCACTCTCTGGATAGGTTCGCAACTGAGTGTGAAGCGGCTGGGATGAGAATAAGCACTTCTAAATCTGAGGCCATGGTTCTCAGCAGGAAACCGGTGGCCTGTCCGCTCCGAGTAGGAAATGAGTCCTTACCCCAAGTGAAGGAGTTCAAGTATCTGGGGGTCTTGTTCACGAGTGAGGGAACCATGGAGAGGGAGTTTGGCCGGAGAATCGGAGCAGCTGGTGCGGTTCTGCAGTCGCTATACCGCACTGTTGTGACGAAAAGAGAGCTGAGCCAAAAGGCAAAACTCTCGATCTACCGGTCTATCTTCGTCCCCACCCTCACCTATGGTCATGAAGGATGGGTCATGACCGAAAGAACGAGATCACGGATACAAGCGGCCGAAATGAGTTTTCTCCGGAGGGTGGCTGGGGTCTCCCTGAGAGATCGGGTGAGAAGTTCAGTCATCCGGGAGAGACTCGGAGTAGAGCCGCTGCTCCTTTGCGTCGAAAGGAGCCAGTTGAGGTGGTTCGGGCATCTAGTGAGGATGCCTCCTGGGCGCCTCCCTAGGGAGGTGTTCCAGGCGTGTCCGGCTGGGAGGAGGCCGCGGGGTAGACCCAGGACCAGGTGGCGGGACTACATCTCCGCACTGGCCTGTGAGCGGCTAAAGATTCCCCAGGCAGAGCTGGTTGATGCTGCTAGGGAAAGGGATGTCTGGGGCCCCCTGCTGGAGCTGCTGCCTCCGCGACCCGACCCTGGATAAGCGGATGAAGATGATGATGATGATGAGGACCAATGCACATGATGAAGTGTGTGGGAATAGTATAGTCTTCATTAGGACCAATGCACCTGATGAAGTGTGTGGAAATAGTAGGCTATAGTCTTCATTAGGACCAATGCACATGATGAAGTGTGTGGGAATAGTATAGTCTTCATTAGGACCAATGCACATGATGAAGTGTGTGGGAATAGTATAGTCTTCATTAGGACCAATGCACATGATGAAGTGTGTGGGAATAGTATAGTCTTCATTAGGACCAATGCACATGATGAAGTGTGTGGGAATAGTATAGTCTTCATTAGGACCAATTCATATTATGAAGTGTGTGGGGATAGTAGGCTATAGTCTTCATTAGGACCAATGCACCTGATGAAGTGTGTGGGAAAAGTATAGTCTTCATTAGGACCAATGCACCTGATGAAGTGTGTGGGAATAGTATAGTCTTCATTAGGACCAATGCACCTGATGAAGTGTGTGGGAATAGTATAGTCTTCATTAGGACCAATGCACCTGATGAAGTGTGTGGGAATAGTATAGTAGGAGAGGATGAGAGCTCCTATGGTGAGCAGGTTATTATTGTTTATTGTTGTTGGCAGTAGGCCTAATGTGTGTGCTGCTAATAAAAATGTGTTATTTCAAATTTTTCGTTGCGCTCCTAAATTTCTTTCTGTGCTCCTAAATTTGTTCATTTCTAATTAAAGGACAATGCTCGTTTTTGACAACCTGGACCTTATTTACGACATATTATAAGACGTTTGACTCACCGAGATCACTTTGGTGTAGTTCGGAGGCATGTAGAAGAAATTTAAAATCCAGCGCGAGCCAGTATATCCATGTAATGGCGGTGGTCGGGGCACCGAGAATGCAGTTTCTAAAAATCGTATTTTCTGCCGCGAAACGGTTGTTTTCATCAATCTGTCTTTATGAATTGCTAGTTGTGCTTACATAGAGCGTAGGCCTGTTGTGGTTTTTCACATGCCTCTGTAATATGATCTTTAGAAACGTCTTTAGACACGAAATAGCTTCCCCACTTGCTCCAGCACGCATGCGCACAGCATGCTGGAGCAACGATTGCGCGCTGTGCGCATGCGTGCTGGAGCAAGTGGGGAAGCTATTTCGTTGCAAAAGTTGAAAATGAAAATGCAAACCCATTTGCATTGCCACTTTGAATAAAGAGGCCAAAAACCTTTTATGAGAATGAAAATGCAATCCCTTATTGCATTCCAAACTTACATACATAACTGGTACATGAAAATGGAATAGCGAATCACACAATTGCATTTTAATTAATATTGAGTGAAATAATGCACGAAGAAGTTGAAAATGAAAATGCAATCACAATTTGCATTTTCAAATTACATGACAAAATAGAACATTGAATTGCCCATTGAAAAACATTGCCATTTGAATAAAGACACCAAAAAACTTCCATATTTTACTGCCTACATGGGCCATTCATTCATTCTTTCAGTCAGATACATGTCTACATCAATGAGGGGACTCTCACCAACCCCAGTGACCGAATCACGTTTATATGCTACGTTTATACACTTTTAAAATACAATCTGAATTGGACAATAACACACAGATGATAGCCAAGGCATTGTTTAAGTGGATTAAGCCGATTATTAGCTATATGAGCCATTGCGAACTGACTCATTCCAATAGATTGCATTTACAAATCCACCTAATGTCTACACTTCAGAACTATATTTCCCAGTCAAAATTAGAACTGGTTTCCACAGATTAAGAAAGCAAATGTTTGTTTTGTTTTGTTTTATTAGCAGCTAAATCTGAGGCGCGATCAAGGCTGTTTTTACAGCGGGGGTAGCTGACCAACGTTCAAAACAGCGCTGACCAGCTACATTTCAATTGATCGCGTCTACAAACCATCTCTCGTTTCTACGCTTCCTTAGAAATGACAGCAAAAAAGAGGATGTGATTTGCTACAGATCTGGATCTTGTCGAGGGGTCGGAATCTCATAAGTATCAGTAGCAACTTCAATAATAATGTGTTGCCTTCATCTTGCTTATAGACTATGTCAATATAACCTACCTAGTATACAATACGATGTACAATATAATACAAAGATACTAGTTTAAAATATAGACTGTTACTGCCAGACATTGAGTTTTCTTGCTCAACGACGCCTCCTGGCGGCTATTGTGCAACACTGAATAAGGAGGTGGTCTGGAGTGGTCCTGGATAAGGAGGTGGTCTGGAGTGGTCCTGGATAAGGAGGTGGTCTGGAGCGGTCCCTGAATAAGGAGGTGGTCTGGAGTGGTCCCTGAATAAGGAGGTGGTCTGGAGTGGTCCCTGAATAAGGAGGTGGTCTGGAGTGGTCCCTGAATAAGGAGGTGGTCTGGAGTGGTCCTGGATAAGGAGGTGGTCTGGAGCGGTCCCTGAATAAGGAGGTGGTCCCTGAATAAGGAGGTGGTCTGGAGTGGCCCCTGAATAAGGAGGTGGTCTGGAGTGGTCCCTGGATAAGGAGGTGGTCTGGAGTGGTCCTGGATAAGGAGGTGGTCTGGAGTGGTCCCTGAATAAGGAGGTGGTCTGGAGTGGTCCCTGAATAAGGAGGTGGTCTGGAGCGGTCCCTGGATAAGGAGGTGGTCTGGAGTGGTCCCTGAATAAGGAGGTGGTCTGGAGTGGTCCCTGAATAAGGAGGTGGTCTGGAGTGGTCCCTGAATAAGGAGGTGGTCTGGAGCGGTCCCTGAATAAGGAGGTGGTCTGGAGTGGTCCCTGGATAAGGAGGTGGTCTGGAGTGGTCCTGGATAAGGAGGTGGTCCCTGAATAAGGAGGTGGTCCCTGAATAAGGAGGTGATCTGGAGTGGTCCCTGATAAGGAGGTGGTCTGGAGCGGTCCTGGATAAGGAGGTGGTCTGGAGTGGTCCCTGGATAAGGAGGTGGTCTGGAGCGGTCCCTGAATAAGGAGGTGGTGGAGTGGTCCCTGAATAAGGAGGTGATCTGGAGTGGTCCCTGAATAAGGAGGTGGTCTGGAGTGGTCCCTGATAAGGAGGTGGTCTGGAGTGGTCCCTGGATAAGGAGGTGGTCTGGAGTGGTCCCTGAATAAGGAGGTGGTCTGGAGCGGTCCCTGAATAAGGAGGCGGTCCCTGGATAAGGAGGTGGTCTGGAGTGGTCCCTGAATAAGGAGGTGATCTGGAGTGGTCCTGAATAAGGAGGTGATCTGGAGTGGTCCCTGAATAAGGAGGTGGTCTAGAGTGGTCCCTGGATAAGGAGGTGGTCTGGAGTGGTCCTGAATAAGGAGGTGGTCTGGAGTGGTCCCTGAATAAGGAGGTGGTCTGGAGTGGTCCCTGAATAAGGAGGTGGTCTGGAGTGAATAAGGAGGTGGTCTGGAGTGGTCCCTGAATAAGGAGGTGGTCTGGAGTGGTCCTGAATAAGGAGGTGGTCTGGAGGGGTCCCTGAATAAGGAGGTGGTCTGGAGTGGTCCCTGAATAAGGAGGTGGTCTGGAGTGGTCCTGAATAAGGAGGTGGTCTGGAGGGGTCCCTGAATAAGGAGGTGGTCTGGAGTGGTCCCTGAATAAGGAGGTGGTCTGGAGTGAATAAGGAGGTGGTCTGGAGTGGTCCTGAATAAGGAGGTGGTCTGGAGGGGTCCCTGAATAAGGAGGTGGTCTGGAGTGGTCCTGAATAAGGAGGTGGTCTGGAGGGGTCCCTGAATAAGGAGGTGGTCTGGAGTGGTCCCTGAATAAGGAGGTGGTCTGGAGTGAATAAGGAGGTGGTCTGGAGTGGTCCCTGAATAAGGAGGTGGTCTGGAGTGGTCCTGAATAAGGAGGTGGTCTGGAGGGGTCCCTGAATAAGGAGGTGGTGGAGTGGTCCCTGAATAAGGAGGTGGTCTGGAGTGGTCCCTGGATAAGGAGGTGGTCTGGAGTGGTCCCTGAATAAGGAGGTGGTCTGGAGTGGTCCCTGAATAAGGAGGTGGTCTGGAGTGGTCCCTGGATAAGGAGGTGGTCTGGAGTGGTCCCTGAATAAGGAGGTGGTCTGGAGTGGTCCCTGGATAAGGAGGTGGTCTGGGGTGGTCCCTGAATAAGGAGGTGGTCTGGAGTGGTCCCTGAATAAGGAGGTGGTCTGGAGTGGTCCCTGGATAAGGAGGTGGTCTGGAGTGGTCCTGGATAAGGAGGTGGTCTGGAGTGGTCCCTGAATAAGGAGGTGGTCTGGAGTGGTCCCTGAATAAGGAGGTGATCTGGAGGGGTCCCTGAATAAGGAGGTTGTCTGGAGTGGTCCCTGAATAAGGAGGTGATCTGGAGGGGTCCCTGAATAAGGAGGTGGTCTGGAGTGAATAAGGAGGTGGTCTGGAGGGGTCCCTGAATAAGGAGGTGGTCTGGAGTGAATAAGGAGGTGGTCTGGAGCGGTCCCTGAATAAGGAGGTGGTCTGGAGTGAATAAGGAGGTGGTCTGGAGTGGTCCCTGGATAAGGAGGTGGTCCCTGGATAAGGAGGTGGTCTGGAGTGAATAAGGAGGTGGTCCCTGAATAAGGAGGTGGTCCCTGAATAAGGAGGTGGTCCCTGAATAAGGAGGTGGTCTAGAGCGGTCCCTGAATAAGGAGGTGGTCTGGAGTGAATAAGGAGGTGGTCTGGAGCGGTCCCTGAATAAGGAGGTGGTCTGGAGCGGTCCCTGAATAAGGAGGTGGTCCCTGGATAAGGAGGTGGTCTGGAGTGGTCCCTGGATAAGGAGGTGGTCTGGAGTGAATAAGGAGGTGGTCTGGAGTGAATAAGGAGGTGGTCTGGAGCGGTCCCTGAATAAGGAGGGGGTCTGGAGTGAATAAGGAGGTGGTCTGGAGTGAATAAGGAGGTGGTCTGGAGTGGTCCCTGGATAAGGAGGTGGTCTGGAGTGAATAAGGAGGTGGTCTGGAGTGGTCCCTGAATAAGGAGGTGGTCTGGAGTGAATAAGGAGGTGGTCTGGAGTGGTCCCTGAATAAGGAGGTGGTCTGGAGTGGTCCCTGAATAAGGAGGTGGTCTGGAGTGGTCCCTGAATAAGGAGGTGGTCTGGAGTGAATAAGGAGGTGGTCTGGAGTGGTCACTAGATAAGGAGGTGGTCTGGAGCGGTCCCTGAATAAGGAGGTGGTCTGGGGTGGTCCCTGAATAAGGAGGTGGTCTGGGGTGGTCCCTGAATAAGGAGGTGGTCTGGAGTGGTCCCTGAATAAGGAGGTGGTCTGGGGTGGTCCCTGAATAAGGAGGTGGTCTGGAGTGGTCCTGAATAAGGAGGTGGTCTGGAGTGGTCCCTGAATAAGGAGGTGGTCTGGAGTGGTCCTGGATAAGGAGGTGGTCTGGAGTGGTCCCTGAATAAGGAGGTGGTCTGGAGGGGTCCCTGGATAAGGAGGTGGTCTGGAGTGGTCCCTGGATAAGGAGGTGGTCCTGAATAAGGAGGTGGTCCCTGAATAAGGAGGTGGTCTGGACTGGTCCGAACGCTCCTCTGAAACTTTGCTGCCGCTGTCGTTGCTGCTCTCCCCAGGAGAGGTTTGCATAACTGTAACAAAGAGCTACAGACTTGCAGTTTTCCGATAGAACGTCAGACTACTTCTGAGTTCCCTTGGCCTAACTAACCAGAATAGACACTCAGTTTCCTGTATGTTTTGAAGAATGGTGACCTGATGAACCACATGACATGGTTCTCATTTCCCGTTTCTGAACGTCCAGAAGAGAGGCTCTAAAACAAGCTCTCAGAGGGGGAGACTCACTAACCTGACGCGCCAGATGGTTTCTTACACGCACTTTCAAAAATACTTTGCAAGGGGATTGGATGAACCATCTGTCTATCACTGTCTTATCACTGTGCAAACTTCAACCAATCAGATCAACTAACCATAAATCTCTTCTTGCTGTTGTCACACCTAAACCACCCGCCCGTAGTTCAAGAAGTTCCTCCTCATAGGACGCTGATCGGCCCGAGTAAATTTAACCCTCATCTCCTTCTCTCTCCCTCCTCTCCTTCTCTCTCTCCCCCATCTTCCCTCTCCCAGGCTGCAGAGGGAGGAGGAGGCCGCCTATGCCAGCAGCCAGGGCTCTCAGCCCCAGCCCCAGCCTCAGTCCCAGGCCCAGCCTCAGTCCTCCCTGGCACCCTTCTCCAAGTTCGAGGAGAAGAAGACCAATGAGAAGACGCGCAAGGTGACCACGGTCAAGAAGTTCTTCAGCCCATCGTCGCGGACGGCCCCTAAGAAAGGTACCGATTGTCCACAAGTATCGAGCTTCGAGGTTCGAATTTCCCGCCTTGATTTGGCTTTTATGATTGGGCCTCAGACTTGGCCGTTGAGTAGACAGAAGTATGCGCCTGTATTTGGTGGTGTTTTCACTCACACAAAAATCACTTGCATACTCACTCTCTCTCTCTCTCTCTCTCTCTCTCTCTCTCTCTCTCTCTCTCTCTCTCTCTCTCTCTCTCTCTCTCTCTCCCCCAAACATACTCTCTTTCACACACACTCTCCACCTCTGAGGCTGCTGTCTTGTTAGTCATCAGACTACTCGTCTTGTCAGCTCAGTGTGGCAGTGATCCCATGTGGCTCTGATGCAGGGCACAGCCAGCTCACAGGGCGATTGATCTAAATGGTATCCCCCCCCCCCCCTCCAAGCCCATTACAGCCTATTATAGCCCAGCTCAGATTTAGTCAACGCCCTCTGGGCGCCTCATCTGACAGCCGCAGCGCTTGGCTGGCTCTGACAAGCGGCCTGATCCAAAGGGCTCGGGCTGGAACGGTAAAGGGCAAAGGAAAGGTCATTAGGGCTAATTTTGGCGGACACCCACTTTGCCCCTTTCTCTCTCCGTTTAGCGGATCCGTGGCGTTTGATGGTTGCTGTGGCGGCCATTTTGTTTTTCATCAGTAGTCCTGGGCCTTGTCACATTGTGTTTTCGCTTTGTGGCCCGGGCTGCTGTGCTTCATTATGCCTTCGCCAGGCCGGAGGCATTTGGTTTCGGGTTGTCCGTCCGTCCAATGTTTGTTAATGCAATGCATCTCGGGAACGCATTGACGGAATTTCTTCCCCTTTGGTACAAATGTTCACTGGCACTCAAGGATGAACTGCTTAGATCACTGTGACCTCACAAAATGTGTTTTTGGCCTGATGAACACAATATCTCAAAGGCTTAACAGAATTTGTTCATATTTGGGTAAAATGTCCAGTTGGACTCAAGGATTAACTGATTACATTGTGGGGGTCAAGGGTCACTGACCTCACAAAAGGTTTTTTTGGCCTGCTGAACACGATATCTCAAGAACGGCTTGACAGAATTTGTACATATTTGGCCAAATATCCAGTTGAATTTAATTAGATTAATTGGATTCGAATTTGGTATTCAAATGTCAAAGGTCAAGGTCACTGTGACATCACAAAAGGCACTTTTGAACGCTAACGTTAGCAAGCTAACGCTAATCCTAATGCTAATGCTAGCTAGCTAACGCCAATTCTAACCCTAACCCTAATGCTACCTTTAGTTAGCTAGCATTAGTGTTAGCATTAGCGTTAGCATTAGCTAGCTAGCATTAGTGTTAGGCTTAGGTTAGGTTAGCAGTTAGTCAGGGTTAGGGTTAGGGTTAGTTAGGTCAACTGCAACTTGCATTGTTGGACGGAGGCATTTAGCCGCTAGGCGGTTTTTCTAGTTTTCATGTTTTCAACCGTCCATCTCCCACCCTATCCCTCGGTCATCAATCTCCCTCTCTCTCTGTCTTACCTGGGCCAATCAACACACATTTATCTATCACCATTGGTTCATTTGTGCCTCTGTTCTTTCATTGACATCCATTGTTCTTCCTGTCCACACCCGTTCCACCTTGGTCCATCTGTCCTTACCCCCTCTTTTATCACACGTCCACCCCCCCCACCCCCCCCCGTCTCTGTCCCCACTGGCCCCCACTTCAACCCCCCTGGTCCATCTCTTTCCCAGCCCCCTCTGAGGGAGAGATGAAGGTTCCAGGGGTGCGTGACTGGAGAGGGATCTTTACCCCCCCTTGGGAAATGGGCTCCCCCACTGAAGGTAATGGTTTATCCCGCTGGAGTGGATAGCCCCGCCTCCTCCAGCTCCTGTAGTTTTTACACCTTGTAGGAAATCCTGTGTAGGGGATTCAGAAACCCATGTGGGTCGTGTGGAGCTTTCCCTTAATGTTATCCCTTCATCCAGGTAGCATTAAGATGTGGCTTGAAGAGCTGCCAGTCAGCCTCACTGCCTTCCTCTGGTTTGCTGTGTGTGTGTGTGTGTGTGTGTGTGTGTGTGTGTGTGTGTGTGTGTGTGTGTGTGTGTGTGGTGTGTGGTGTGTGGTGTGTGGTGTGTGGTGTGTGTGTGTGTGTGGCCTATTTGACTTCTTTCTGAAATTCTCTGCATAGAAGTGTACCGCACACTAAACATGCTGAGCAATGTGAGTTTGTGTGAGTGTGTACTAGAACAGTCCTGTTTGCATTTCACCCATTATGTTCATTGTCTCACTGTACCCCCATCTAATGGTCATTGTAATGGCAGCGCTGGTGGCCAGGCTGAGAGGTGGGTGTTTGTCTACTCGTCTGTCTGTCTGTCTGTCTGTCAGCTTCCTGCCGTTCCGCTCCACTGCCACTGAGTAGACATCTTCTTCCTTTCTGTGTGTGTGTCTCTAGCTAAGATCTTCCTCTTCCCCTTGTGTGATGACTAGCCTGAAGGCATGGAATGGAATGGAGACCCCTCTAGTCCTTCCTTCCTTCCTTCCTTCCTTCCTTCCTTCCTTCCTTCCTTCCTTCCTTCCTTCCTTCCTTCCTTCCTTCCTTCCTTCCTTCCTTCCTTCCTTCCTTCCTATCAGTGTTAATGGAGTTTGAGGAAATGAAGCGATTTGTAACACTAATTTGGGACCAATCCCATTATTACCCCTGTAGTATTGTCAGTTTACCTGACTGCTTGATAATGACCCTGTCTACCACTCCTGCTAGATACTATAAGTTCCCCTTTTCTTTGTGTTCCTACACCAGATGAAATCGAGGGGGGGTATTATTACACCCGTGTACACTAGTCTGTGCGTGCGTCTGTCCATCACCAGAGCCCACCCCCCCGGGGACACGCCACACTTCATTTTTCCCACTGCCAAGTTCATGTTGCTTTATACATAAAAAACTATGCTTGGTGTCTCAGTAGAAGTAGTGGTCTATTCAAGGAGCCGGTCTTCTTCCTGAATCCACAGAGTTCAGAGCTTGAGGTGTCTAGTAGCTCTTTTGGTGCTCGTTCTAAATGGTAGGTAGGTATGGTAGATTCTCATGGGTTAGTATCGAGGTTAGGTGCATTATAGATACAATTATCATTAGTTATATTCACAACATAGATCAGATGCCTCTTATTTAAGTAGTTTGATTATGTTGGATAGATTATATATAGTATAGCTTGGTCATATTGTGTCCGACCGTGAGGCAGGTAGTCATGTCCTTTGGTGGGGAGTCTGTGGGGAACAAGCCTTTGTCTCGCAGTGATGTAGCTTTCAGTACTGTACGCATTCAAAAACACATGGCGTGTGAATAAGGGTGTGTGCTCTAGGAAGAACAAACCTTGCTGAGAAGGGTGAATAAACTATGAAGTATAGGAGCTTATCACACCAGGGCTGCGATGGCGCTCATCTGAGCCATCACAATCAGGTTTATTTTCGCTGAGTAGGTTAACACCTACGGTGATTTCAAGGAAGGGAGTAAGCAAGCATCCAAGTAAAAAGCTCACAAGTCAACAGGAGGATATGCGAAAGGCATGGGCAATTTTACCAAATAAAGCCAAAAGCAAACTACCTATCCCATCTTTAACTGTGAGTAGGACTACTCTAGCATTGGGGCATCACATCTTCACCATAGTGAGGAATGAACTAGAGTCTAGACTAGAGTGAAGCAAACTAGTTTTATCACAGAGGGAGGTGTGGATAATATTGCTGATGCAGTTGAAACTAGTGTGTTGCCTGCTGTCTCTCATCAATTAAGGTACGTAGCTGGCTGACAAAAGTGGCAATTCATGTAAAATAATATCCTAAGATACTGTAATGTTAGCTGTAGCCACAGAAGCTAGCTAGCTGGCTACGCTAGGTTTTGCTAGGCTAACTAGTTAGCCAGCTTGATAGTAGAAGCTATTGTATCGAACAGTCATTGGAACTAGAGCCGTTATGAAATCCGTCTAAATGTTTAGTGCTGAATGAGACGAGTGAGAGAGAGAGGAGGCGGGCTCATGTGTGGGTCAACTGCCTGGCTATCAGAGAGACCCATCGGGGAGGAGAAGAGAGCACAGCAATAGTACAGAAAATTTGTGTATTGTAAAAAAGTATTGAAACCATTTCAAATACAATATAAATAGACCCAATGAATCGATGATGAAATTCGTTGACATCTATTTTTATAATCGAATTCTATATATAATAAAATTCAAATTTTATATTGCATTACCCCAAAAGCACAGTTTTTAGTTCCTATTACGCTGAACTTTTGAGTAAAGGAACAAGTGTTCGGACATTTCACATGTGCAGGAACCGTCTGAAATGTTAACAGTCACCTTTATGGGCAAATATGTGCAATAACATTAGCCTATATATACAGTATACAGCTTACAATTGTGATCAGTAGTCTGCTGTATGCATAATTGCAGATGCTTCGAATGAGATGTTACCTTAAAAACACAATAGAAGTCTGAAGTGTTAACAATGAACTAATAAGTTAAAATGCATGTTAATAGCAGCATTATCACCATGAACAGTAGATTATCATACCATCTTATTGCATGGCCTTTTTTTACGTACTCATTTTATTTTTAATTTTTTGTCGTACAGAAAGTTAAAATCAGTTGATATTCTACTACTATTTTAATCACTGATATATTCACTACTTTTGAATAAATATATACATTTTAGACTAAAACAAAACTATGATGGGCATATGCCAGCTCTATGGATAAATGGTAACCAGAAAAGCCCCACTCCACTTACACATTCAACTGTATGCTGACGACATGCATGATGGGTGGGGGACGACAGGTTCGCTGTGCTCTTGTTTATCCTAGTATTGATTTGGCCTCATGACTATACAGTAGATAGGGTGGCTGGTGAGTGTGAGATCACCATAGCTGATGTCACAGTGTGAGAGGTGAAGCTAACAGAAACAACATCATGCTTTTCCTTTCAAGACCTGGCAAAAAAGGTGATAAAAATAATCAAATCCTATGAACTTTTGTCATGTTCTGGCGTCCTGTTGAGTATTTCAAGCTGTTTTTCTGACGTCATTATTATTATCTATGAGTTTTCAGTCTGTCCTTTCATTGGTTTACTTACTTACACCTAGCATAGTATGTCTAGGGAGTTCACCACCCTCAGGCTAGGTCTGTTGGTCAGTTATTGTACTGTAGGCACTGTAGCTAGTGAGTGATGAGGAAGGCAGCCAAAGCCAACAGTAATATGAGTGTTGAGTTGACCCCTTGTGTGCCCCCCCCCCCCCTACAGAGAATCAAGAGGGCAAGACTCCTAGCCCCTCCATCAGCCGACAGTCCAGCATCGAGACGGACCGCGTCTCTCGGGACTTTGTGGATTTCCTGAAGACCCTGCAGAAGCCGGGCCGGGAGGTGCACAAGCAGAGCCGCGCCTTCATCGACAGCATGGCCAACAAGAAGGTGTGCTGCTCTCCCTAACCGCCGTCGGCTCCTTTCATGAGCTGACACACTTTCTTATCACCTCATTACCTGCTCTGGTCAACAGGTACTAAATAATACTTTAGTTCAACTTTCAACTTCTTCGTTCCTAGGTTAACCCTTTGACCTTTTTGTCCTCTCAGGACCTCAGTGCTGACGAGTTATCGGAGTGCGTCCAGGACTTCTACCAGAACATGTCCGATCGCCTCATGATTCAGTTGAAAGGTGAGATTCATCATTGTTACTATGACATACTGTCTATGGCCGGGTTTCCCGAACGAGTTAAGAAGCACTTAACTCCAAAGTACTTCTTCTCCCATGCAAAGGGTTGCTTAAGAATGGTTCCTTAAGAAGGTTCTTTATCGGGAAACCCGGCCTATATCGTTTCACTAAACTGACGGAGCTTTGTAAGCAGATTCATTTCTCAACATACTAAAGGAATTTTTACTTTGACTAGTCTAAAAACAGGATTCCCAAGTTTCTACAACAAGTGCTAGTTAGAAGAATTGAGGATGTTTCTCAAACTCTGCAAGTTAAGATGCATGACTATTCTTGATGTTTCCCAACCACTCAATTTGCACGCGTTGCGCAGGGCTGTCACACTCTCCTTTGTTTGCCAGTGCAAAACAGTAGTTCAGCCTGTCCTTACAGCTTATTACTCAGCAAAGATATCAATGTGATTTATTTTGTTTAATTGAAGAAGAGTAGGCTATAGCCTGTAATGTTTCAGTGGGCTAAAACTAGATTTCACATAAAGACCCCGGATGTCAGAGAGGGCAATAACGTTCGAAGGCAAATTTATTCAAACATTGGTCCACAAAGAATGATGCAAATAATAAAGTGAAAGAAATAATAGCCTACTGTGCAAAAAATAGCCTAGACGAATTGTAGATTCATGAAAGTGTTGTATATATGTATAATGTTTTATATGGACCTGTGTGTCTGCAATAGGCCTCAAGTTCCTCTATCTTTCTAACCAACATTCAGCGGAAGCCAATTTTAACTCGTTGCGCATCTCGCTTCAAGTCTGGTTTGGCTATTTAAAACACGGAATACTTTGTGACAGTTGCTTGGATGTAACTAGTATGCATAAACCTATGTTTTGTGAATTTAATGGTCTGCCTCCTTCAGAGTTCTACTCGGCAATTAGGCTGTGAAAGCGAGAGCGCCTCTTGGAATCTAATCATAACCTATTGTTGCACAGATTTCCGTCACATCTTGACTTTCACAAACCAAATGATTAGGCTACATTAATTAATATGACCACACTTTAGTGGCAATGTGCTATGCAACCCTGATCATTGAATAGCATAAGTTAAATTACTATAATATTAAAGACCGCGGATGTCAGACGATAAGCGCCAAATCCGGAGCTCCCATACAAAAGGAACGCAGCATAAACAATAGGGATTGCGCAGATGAATGAATGAGGTGACTAATTAATTAATTCTTTTTATAAATCTTTTTATTTTTATCTAATTCTATTATATTCCGTTTAATCGACTATTATTTCTTAAACGACTGGCAAAAGCTGCACCGTTTAGTCGTTTAAACGACTAGTGGCGCACATCCCTAGTGTCTAATGGCTGTGAAGACTGAGATATCCACTGTAAACATACTAGTCAAAATGTGGCAGTGAAACTACCGTCGTTCACGGGGCCACTGAGGACAGTGGGAAGGATATTGACCAATCACCATGCTCGCCATGTTCTGAAGCTCCTACTGTATAGACTAGCAGGTCCAAACTAGGGTTGCACATTTCTAGGAATTTCATTAATGGATAACTGTTAACCTTAACAAACGATAGTCGAGTAATTGATAAGAACGTCCCGCGCCGGACTGCGCTTTGCTCGCTTAATTTTTTTTAATCATCTTTCGCTGTGTCATTTATCAGCAATTATCAGACCTTCTCAAAAGTGCTAGTTTTGTCAACGTTTTGATCTGAACCATTGTATATGATCACAAGTAACCTTAAAACAGGGCTAAACATGCATTTTCCCTTTACTACTCCTTTAAATGTGTTAAATAAAAATGTATGCAAATTAATCGTATTACCAAATTTGAACCCAATTTCCTCTGGTAATTCCAAATGCGAGTGTTTGCCAGGCTGAATGACTGAATGGATGTGAAACCTGGATCAGTTATTTGTGCGTTTACAAGCCTTTCAGTATCTAATTCAGCCAGGTAAACCCTCTAGTAAACACTCGCTGAGATAACACCATGACTGAGGAGACATGCCCCCCTGTGAGGAATAACACATCTGGCTTGAAAAAGCTTCCATGGAAGTTTAGATAAAACCAAAGTTGTGTGCACATATTGCTGTGATGAAACTGTCTTTCCACCGAAGCAAGTTGAGTAAAAGAAAAGCTTCCAGATGGAAGTGTAGATAAAACTGAAGTTGTGTGTAGATGTAAGATAAGTTGTGTAAATAATAATAATTTATAATATATTTTTTTCCTTCCCAGGCTCGTCGGAGGGTGTAGAGAGGGTGATGGACCAGGTGGAGAAGTACATCATGACTCGGCTGTACAAGAGTGTTTTTTGCCCGGAGACCACAGATGATGAAAAGAAAGATCTGGCCACTCAGACCAGGATACGGTGAGTCTACCTCTGAACACTCAGACCAGGATACGGTGAGTCTACCTCTGAACACTCAGACCAGGATACGGTGAGTCTACCTCTGAACACTCAGACCAGGATACGGTGAGTCTACCTCTGAACACTCAGACCAGGATACGGTGAGTCTAGCTCTGAACACTCAGACCAGGATACGGTGAGTCTACCTCTGAACACTCAGACCAGGATACGGTGAGTCTACCTCTGAACACTCAGACCAGGATACGGTGAGTCTACCTCTGAACACTCAGACCAGGATACGGTGAGTCTACCTCTGAACACTCAGACCAGGATACGGTGAGTCTACCTCTGAACACTCAGACCAGGATACGGTGAGTCTACCTCTGAACACTCAGACCAGGATACGGTGAGTCTACCTCTGAACACTCAGACCAGGATACGGTGAGTCTACCTCTGAACACTCAGACCAGGATACGGTGAGTCTACCGAGCTCTGAACACTCAGACCAGGATACGGTGAGTCTACCGAGCTCTGAACAACACGTCGGTGTGGATGATGGTTGTGGCACCTAATCACCTAAAATGTTGAACTATTTGCCTGATTCTGAGGGTATGTGATATGTCTACCCAGTCACTTTGGTGCTGTTGATGTGATGTAATGTGTCTGCAGGACCATGTCACTGTGACCTGAAGGGTTTATAGCTTGGGTGCTTTTGTAACTGAGTGCCTGGGCGTTTGTGTTGTCACTCGGTATTTGCGACTGTGGGTGTGTATATATTTCTGTGTTATATATCATGTACTTATTTGTAGGTTATGTACCTAGTTGTTTTATCTTGAAACGATCTGTGTGCTGTCTTGGCCAGAACTCCCTGGAAGAAGAGATCCTGTATCTCAATGGGATATCTCCTGGATAAATAAAGGATAAATAACATTTTAAAAACTAACTCTCTCCTGCACACTGTCCTGAAGACGGTCATATAGTGACCTGAGGACTGGACATATTGACCAGGGAGTCCGAATTTTCCTCACCTGATAAAGTTTAAGCTCTAAACTATTATATTTATTAGCTAGCTATATATTAAGAATCAGTCGTCTCTCAATGGAAAAATGTTTCGATAGACTCGTTTTAAACCATTTCTTCACATTTCTGCATGAAAGATCACAAGATCCTCCAAGCCACTTAATGATGCGTCCAGTCTTATTATCCACACAGAGTCAAAATGCTCTAGCTAATTAGACTGAGCAAAAGATGATGATTTTAAAGAAACACCTAAACGTGTGTGTGTGTGTGTGTGTGTGTGTGTGTGTGTGTGTGTGTGTGTGTGTGTGTGTGTGTGTGTGCGCGCGCGCGTGTGTGTGCGCGTGTGTGCGTGTGTGTGTGTGTGTGTCACAGGGCCCTACACTGGGTGACCATCGAGATGTTGTGTGTGCCCGTGGATGAGGAGAACCCAGAGGTGTCGGACAACGTTGTTAAAGCCATAACAGGTTACCCCTCCTTAGCTACGCTTTTAAAGCCACAGAACAAAGCACAGAAACAAAGCACTTTCAAATAAACATGTTAGACACTTTCAAATAAACATGTTAGTGTGTGTGTGTGTGTGTGTGTGTGTGTGTGTGTGTGTGTGTGTGTGTGTGTGCGCGCGCACTTGCGTGCGACGTGCGTACGTGTGTGTGTGTGTGTGTCGTAGACGTCATCGAGATGGACTCCAAGCGGGTGCCACGTGACAAGCTGGCGTGCATCACGCGCTGCAGCAAGCACATCTTCAGCGCCATCAAGATCACCAAGAAGGAGCCGGCGTCGGCGGACGACTTCCTGCCCACGCTCATCTACATGGTGCTGAAGGCCAACCCCCCCCGGCTGCAGTCCAACATCCAGTACATCACGCGCTTCTGCACCCCCAGCAGGCTGATGACCGGCGAGGACGGATACTACTTCACCAACCTGGTGTGTGGGAGAGCGCTGTGTGTGTGAATCAACTCATGAATGAGAAGAAATAACAGTGTAACCCTCTCTCTCTCTCTCTCTCCCTCTCTCCCTCTCCCTCTCCCTCTCCCTCTCCCTCTCCCTCTCTCCTTCTCTCCCCCCCTCCCTCTCTCTCTCTCTCTCCCTCTCCCTCTCCCTCTCTCTCTCTCTCTCTCTCCCCCCCTCCCTCTCTCTCTCTCCCCCTCCCTCTCTCTCTCCCCCTCTCTCTCTCCCTCTCTCCCCCTCCATCTCTCTCTCTCCCTCTCTCTCCCTCTCTCTCTCTCCCTCCGTAGTGCTGTGCTGTAGCGTTTATAGAGAAGCTGGATGCCCAGTCCCTGAACCTGAGCCCGGAGGACTTTGAGCGCTACATGTCCGGCCAGGCCTCCCCCCGTCGGCCCGAGTCTGAGGGAGACCCGGTCCGGGGGCCCGAAGCCTCCAGCCCCGCCCTGGCTCAGGTCTACCAGAACCTGGAGCTCCTCTCGGGCCTGGGGAGCCGGCAGGACCGTGTCCTGGAGGGGGCTCGGAGCCTGCAGAGTGACCTGGTGAACTGGCAGGAGAGCGTGGAGCGTGAGGTACAGGAGATCCTAGAGAAGTACCCGCTGGACATCCACCCGCCCGCCCCCTCCGCCATCGACTCGGACAACGTGGAGAACGACCGCCTGCCGCCGCCGCTGCAGCCCCAGGTGTTCGCTGGGTAAGGTAGTCCAGCCACGTGGGTCCCTGTTGGCGCTTCTGGAACTGACGACCACCATAGCTATTGATGGCGGCGGGGCTCTCAAAGTGGCAGTCCTCCCGCCCGTCCCAAGTCATTGCTGCTAGCCTCATGTTCTCGCATAGTAAAGCCTGGGCTACGTTCAAATTAAGCACCTGGGCCCTCACCCAGCACGTTAGACACCTATTCACAGGTCTGAGGGACACAGTCGGAAGACTTGAGAGGTGCCGTTTGTTCCATTCAAACTCCCACTGACCTGTGCACAGCGCTGCGTGCTAAGGTAAGGAGTCAGGGACAAAAATGGGACGGGGCCGTAGTGCCCTGCATGCATACACTCCTCTTATACTTTAGCAACGATCTCTGGCTCAAACGGCTGCTCTGTGATTTGGCATTGGTCCCTAGTCCTCATTCCCCACCCCCACACGCCCTCTCTACGACACTAACCCTCCCCCCCACACGCCCTCTCTACGACACTTAACACTCCCCCCCACACGCCCTCTCTACGACACTAACACTCCCCCCCACACGCCCTCTCTACGACACCAACACTCCCCCCCACACGCCCTCTCTACGACACTAACACTCCCCCCCACACGCCCTCTCTACGACACCAACACTCCCCCCCACACGCCCTCTCTACGACACTAACACTCCCCCCCACACGCCCTCTCTACGACACCAACACTCCCCCCACACGCCCTCTCTACGACACTAACCCTCCCCCCCACACGCCCTCTCTACGACACCAACACTCCCCCCCACACGCCCTCTCTACGACACCAACACTCCCCCCCACACGCCCTCTCTACGACACTAACACTCCCCCCCACACGCCCTCTCTACGACACTAACACTCCCCCCCACACGCCCTCTCTACGACACTAACACTCCCCCCCACACGCCCTCTCTACGACACTAACACTCCCCCCCACACGCCCTCTCTACGACACTAACACTCCCCCCCACACGCCCTCTCTACGACACTAACACTCCCCCCCACACGCCCTCTCTACGACACTAACACTCCCCCCCACACGCCCTCTCTACGACACTAACACTCCCCCCCACACGCCCTCTCTATGGCACCAACACTCCCCCCCACACGCCCTCTCTATGACACCAACACTCCCCCCACACGCCCTCTCTACGACACCAACACTCCTCTTCTACACTGCAGACGGTACGGCCTCACATTACTACTCCAGCGCTTCAGTACGGCCTCACATTACTACCCCAGCGCTTCAGTAGGGCCTCACATTACTACCCCAGCGCTTCAGTACGGCCTCACATTACTACCCCAGCCTCACATTACTACCCCAGCGCTTCAGTACGGCCTCACATTACTACCCCAGCGCTTCAGTACGGCCTCACATTACTACCCCAGCGCTTCAGTACGGCCTCACATTACTACCCCAGCGCTTCAGTACGGCCTCACATTACTACCCCAGCGCTTCAGTACGGCCTCACATTACTACCCCAGCCTCACATTACTACCCCAGCGCTTCAGTGCGGAGGACAGAGGTATTTTTTAGATAAATGCAGAACTTGGGGAAATGCTGACTTTTGCACCCTTAGGGGGCGTGTCCACCGATAAGCTGTGTTTTAGAGTTGGTGCTGTTTTCTCATTGTTTTCAATGGGTAATGATAATGGGGTCTCGGGCGCTATGGCGACGAGAGCTGTGTTCCAAACGCTTTTTAGCGCTATGGCGCCATGAGCTCTAGGCTTTTTTTGTAGTTGAAAAAAGTTGAACTTTTTGGGCTAGAGCGCAGGCTGTAAACGGCTGTTCTGACGCCGACAACGGTCGGTTTTTGGTGAATCTGCAGACATCTAACATTAGCTAGATATCTTAACTTGGTTAGTTAATCTAAAGTCTGCAAAAACACGACAGTCGTTGCTAACATAGGTGGAACCTAGCCAACTCTAAACTAGCGCGGTCTACGCTGCTCAACTACACTCAGCTTGCTGGTGGACACACACCCTTAGTTATGAACCTTAGAAGCTCAATGATCCTTTTGCATGTGCTTTGGTTTCAGTTGACTCTTGTAAGAGAATTGACAAATAACAAGTGCACAGTGAACCTGCCCCCCTCCCAGTGAACCTGCCCCCCTCCCAGTGAACCTGCCCCCCTCCCAGGAAACCTGCCCCCCTCCCAGTGAACCTGCCCCCCTCCCAGTGAACCTGCCCCCCTCCCAGGAAACCTGCCCCCCTCCCAGTGAACCTGCCCCCCTCCCAGTGAACCTGCCCCCCTCCCAGTGAACCTGCCCCCCTCCCAGTGAACCTGCCCCCCCCCCCCCCCCCCTCCCTCATCATGTACAGTTGTTGAATGAAATGGTCGTCGTCTCGTCAATCTAGCAGTCAGTAAAACTGATCAAATGTCAGAAGGTGGACATCATTGCATCGGCCCCTTGGTATCATGGACCTTGAGTTGACCGTAGCACTGAACGGGAGCGTATCCTTCCACACAAAACTATTTTTTACCGGACAACTTTACAGGCGATACTGCACGTTCTTGGACACTGAGAAATACACCAGAAATACACCAGCCAAATGTCAACTCCATACATTGCCCAGTTGTGGATATAATTGTGGACATTGTACATAGACACATCCTCCACCTCCTCCTAATCTGTCATATAGAGTAGATGTTTTGAATATAACAACTATAACTATCTCTGCTCTATACAAAATGATCAAGCTATCTAAATAAGAGTACTCTGATTTATGTTTTGAATATAACTACTATAATTAATGATAATTGTACCCACAATGCACCTAACTAACCAGATACTAGCCTATGAGAATCCTAACATTCAGAACAACACATATACACTAACAAGGTGGATATACACTGTATTATACCTACATTTTAGAAAACATGGGTTAGAGAACTGAATAATCGAGGTTTTGGAGACTAACAAAAACTGGTCCAAAGTGTAACCCACTAGTGGAGTAAGTACAGATCTAACGCCTGCTTTGTCTGAGTGTTATGTATTATTCTACAACGGAGAGTTTGGATACTTGATTCTGATTGGCTAGCAGCCGTTGTAAAATACTCTGTAACCCACGGCTGCAACCACATAACAATTAGTATTAATGCGCCATCAATCTCCCTGATAAGATCTAGCGCTAGGCTACTATGCTTTGCGTAGCAACCACTCGCAGCAACCTCGCCTTTTTATTAATTACACTCGTGTTTACCTACTGTAGGTAACCTATTACAAAAACACACTCATCAGTCCGACTTCAACACTTCCACACCCCTACCAGCAGTAAGGAGTGCTCTGGAGAACCGTTTTAATAACTGCACCATAGCTGGAAATGTTCAAATAAATGTGAACCACCCGAATTAAGCCTATATAGGCTTATGTGAACAAGGCCAACCCAAATAGGCTCCACTATCGCGTCGGGCCTAACAACGCCCCGTGGCTGTTGTAAAATCCTGTGTAACCCGCTGCCTCTCGGTCAATTGCTTAAATAGATCATGAATGAATGGAGTCCGAAAAGGGAAGGTATAGTATACTTTAAAAAAAAAAAAAAAGAAGTTAGTAAGAGAGTGTATAGAGTAATCAAACATTAGATTGATCATTTCAAAAAGTCCTATCTAAGAGTAATGTCATGTACCCTCATGTCCCCAAATTATTATCTGGGGGATTAAAGGGATAGTGTGCTATTTTGGACGTTTAGAACTATTTGCAATCTATCTAACCAACCTTATAGCTCGGCATAAACATATAAACGGTAAGTTGGTCCACTTGTGGTCTACGGCTCAGTGCCACGTTTAAGCCTTGTTCAAGCGCACAATACAGGCGTTAACGGCTGTATCGTATGGGTCGGTGGGCTCTATTTCGCTGACCGCACTACCACTGTAAACCTCCACCCCATGGAGGACTGTGTCGTTTCTACAATGTAAACAGCAGGATTTTACAGTGCTAGTGAGGTCTGCGGAAGGGGTTTTAAAATACATTTTTTGACTCTCTAATTGTTTCCACCTAACCTGATGTGCCAGGTGGTTATGCGACGCAAACTCTCCGTTGGAAACTTTTGGAAAAGGGCAGGCACTTTCAAAAATACTGGTGATTGGATGAACCATCTGTCTATCACCGTCTATCACACACTAACTTCAACCGCTCCTCACCGTCATCACACCTAACCCGCTCTGCGTAGATGTTGGAATTTCCACATTTCCACCAGAACGCTGATTGGCCAGATCATTTTCTGATCTAGCACAAACGGATCTCTATGGAGAGTATCCAGACTGATTTGCGGGAGAAATGTGAGTTTGCGAGATCAGGATGGTCTCACAAGACTAGTTTCCACCCAGTTTTAACAACAAACGCTGTGAGAACGTCCTGTCTCTAGTTGAGCGAAGCATTTAGAGACTGACTTGAGTCTACATCTGAACTCAAAACCCACTCCACTGACACATTCAACCACTGAACATGCTGATGACATGCTTCAGCGGCGGAGGGGGATGTGCTCACTGTGCACTTGTTTACAAATGGTAATCACTTGTGTTCATGTGTGAAATCAAAAGTTTTACATAAGACTAAGTGATGTTTGCCTACTGTATGAGCTATAGCTTTGTGTTAACACAATAATTGTGAACTGGGCATTAGCGTTTCTAATAGTGGACCCATTGTGCTTGTCACGTGTACTTTATTGGGGAAATTAGCCTTTTATGAATAATGTATGAAAAGGGAAAGTCATCACGTCTCACTCATGAAGTCTCATGGTGAACATATCATTTTGAGTCATTAGACTTCCTGCTTTTGAGTTTCAGATGACCTCTGTAGGTTGAAGTGAGCATAGCTTGTGGGAGGTTGAACTAACCCTTAATGGTAAACACTTCATTTTCACAGACTATGTGAAGGAGACATTTTTGGTACGCCATCCAGTATATAAGCGCTGCTTTGTTGATGCATAAAGTGAAACTGTATGGAGTGGATCTATACATACGCACAATAACTAACTGAGGCTTTAGTGGTTCAATATTTGGCTTGAATTTGGTCAGTTATCAACAAATGCTTAAACATCTATTTAAATAATATGGTCTAATGGTTCATAATTCCTTGACTGTGACACTGCTGATACATTTTGCCTTGATTCATGATTCATATTTTAATGGTCCTAGAACATTCAGCCATCTCATAAGACATGAACATTTTTAAAGTACATTTTAACAATAACTTAATGGCCGGGTTTCCCGATAAAGAACCTTCTTAAGGAACCCTTCTTAAGCAACCCTTTGCATGGGAGTTAAGAAGTACTTTGGAGTTAAGTGCTTCTTAACTCGTTCGGGAAACCTGGCCAATGTCCTTTTCAACAGTGTTGCATGAAAGATCAACATTTATTTTTCCTTCAGAGCCCATGAAACAATGGTTCAAAATGTCAACATTGACTACGAGACTCAAGTTACTCAGTTACGTCTGTGCTCAAAACTCAACCGTTCACAACGATAAGCGCTCACTGTAAGCATTCTTGTAACAGGTACTCTATCTACATGCAATACTGTATTCGTCTCTGACTGTTAATACGTTTCTGAACAAGACGTATACTGTAAACATGTTTGTGTATATTTATGACCACTTTTAAACTGAATGGCTTAACACATCACTGTGTATAATATGTAAATGTAACTTATAAGAGAAGCATTGCTGTACAGTGTGTTGATGGTGTATTCAAATTGCCATTCCATGATTAAAAACCCTAGAACATTCTATCCTGACTGTGTGATTTATTTTACAGTGTAGTGTGTCCAATAGCTGGTTTGGTTTTATATACATATATATAACCTAACAATGTAGAAGTTATGCTCGATTCAACTTGATGTACTGTCATTTTTTATGTGAGTTTCATGTCACCTGGTCTTAAATACGGATATATAACATTTAGCGATCATCATCCCCAATCCCCCTACATGGCACACATGAATCACTACTGCCATCTGGTGGTGAGGCAGTATTTGTGCTTGGGGGGTGTGTTGTGTTTGCTGATAAAGGCTAGGCTGTTAAATACAGGGAACGCCCAGTTCAGGGTGTTCTCAGAGGGATCTCAGTGCTGAGCTCAGAGGGAACATCCAGCCATTGTTTGTACAGTACAGTTATACCAGCTCAGTGGCCTTGTGGTTAGAGTGTCCGCCCTGAGACTGGGAGGTCGTGAGTTCGATCCCCGGCCGAGTCATACCAAAGACTATAAAAATGGGACCCATTGCCTCCCTGCTTGGCACTCAGGATCAAGGGTTGGAATTGGGGGGCTAAATCACCAAATGATTCCCGAGCGCCGCACCGCTGCTGCTCACCGCTCCCCCAGGGGATGATGGGTCAAATGCGGAGAACTAATTTCACACACTCAGGTGATCATTGGGATGTTAACACCAGATTCCTTTCATTTCACACTCCATTTTAGAACTGATCCCTGTTCACATTGCTCCCTGCTTTCAACTATTGTGCTGTTGGATTCTCTTTATATAAAGTATAGTGGATGTGTGTCTCCTTATCTACCTCCTCAACTGCACTGATCAGATAGATCTACACACGTGCACGTAGATGATGATTTGTCATTCCCTGTTGTTTTAACTGATCCTGTCTTACAGTGCAGGTGAAGGGGAGGATGTAAATTACAACTTTGTAGTTAAACCCATTTGGAAATATGCATGCATTCATATTCGCAATGGAGGCACATCAGAGGATCATCCTGAAAATGGGAGGATGTGATAAGTGTCTCGATGGGGCCAGCCTGAATGCAGAACTTCCATTTATTCATGCTCTCTGGGGACATTAAATATGGCTCCTTCACTTGTCCTCATATCCAGCCAAGGCAACTCCACTTCTCTCCAGGCAGTCTGGATTTAGTATGTGGGTCAGTTTGTCCCTTGGGTCCCAGTGCTTCTAATGCTTCAGTGAGGCATTTTCTGCAGAAGCACCACATTCAAGTCTGATTTTAACATGAAATGATTCATGTTCAGTTAGAAATTCAGTTTGCCATTTGGACATTTTTGCACATGTAAAAAATACTTCACCTTAGTTCACCTAGAATATCTACTCCTACTAGAAGGCCATGCATGTTTCTGTGCAGCTAGGTAGTCCACTTTCACACCTGGTTAAATGTATTTGGTTTATGCATTTATTATGCTGACAGTCAGATAATGGACTAGGTCTATGTGACCTGTACCTGGTATGTTGTACCAGTTTTGTTGTGTATTTAGGGCAAATGTAATTGATTGATTAATGGTTTGCTGTGGATAGATATTAGCCATGCATGTTAGCTTACTCTGCCAGTGCAGCTGCTGTTACTGCTCCTTTATAGTAAACCTAGACTTGATATGGAGTCACCAATCCTACGTCACAGATATCAATTATGTACATGTTGCTAAATCAAAAGTTGTATATGATTAGTATAGTATGATCAGTTCTTTGGTGTGATATGATCAAAGAGATCACTGGATTTGCACACTAGTCCCAAAGCAAGAAGATAGGCGTGTCACTTCCAAGCTACACATCCCTACATGCTCCCCATTGGCTAACAATAAAGGAAATCCCGCCCTCGACTCCTTTGCCTGTCAGCCATTGGTTGAAGCCCTCTATGGAACTCTCGCGAGAGGAGGAGAACCGTATCCAATGGTGACATGTAGCAGAATGATCCTGCATGGAAGAAAACAAACCGCAACCTAGTTAGTGCGATGCGAGACTAGGGTGCAAGCTTGCACATTTAGACTAGATAGTGTGTTTTTCTGCGCAAATTTGATATTTGAAGTCCAAGCCATTTGGCGGTGACGGTCAACTATCAAGACAAACTGAATTGGATTGTGTGCTAGCTCTAGCCAGCTAGCACCAGCTAGCACCAGCTAGCCCAGGTGGGTCAACAGACAGCTAGCTTATTGCTAGCTAGCTTGTTGTGTGTGACAGATGGTAGGCGAGCTAAAGGCCGTTAGAAAGACGAACTGACACGAATCGCAACCGTCTTTTTGAGAAGGTAGCTAGTGCTAGCAACTAAGCTAAGCAGCTTGTGCTCAAAAGGGTGAGCTTGCTAGCCGAGTAACGGTAGCAGCTAGCTAGCTCACGGTCTGTCTAACCTTCTGAGCTAGCTAACGCCAGCTAGCTAGTCTGTCAAATAAATAAGTTATTATAGTAGCAGTTAGCCCGTTAGTAAAGTATTATAGTATCAGTTAGCCTGTTAGTAAAGTATGTTATTATATTATGACTGTAATGTAATGTCCACAAACGAGAGCAGCTAGCAAACTGATAACGTGACCCTGTGGCCAGCTAGCTGGAGTTTTAAACTAGTGTAAACCAGCCCACTCTTCTGGCAAAATCAATGTCTGTAGACTTTAGTTTCTTATCAACTGGGCCTTCTCTGGACGAGCAGGAGTGGGGATAAGAGAGCCTGGAGGAGCAGGAGTGGGGATAAGAGAGCCTGGAGGAGCAGGAGTGGGGATAAGAGAGCCTGGAGGAGCAGGAGTGGGGATAAGAGAGCCTGGAGGAGCAGGAGTGGGGATAAGAGAGCCTGGAGGAGCAGGAGTGGGGATAAGAGAGCCTGCATGAAACCTGGAGGAGCAGGAGTGGGGATAAGAGAGCCTGGAGGAGCAGGAGTGGGGATAAGAGAGCCTGCATGAAACCTGCTATCATGATGCATGGATCAGTAGCTACAAGGAACATTGTCTTTCAGATTTCTAAATGAAATGCCTCTCTTCTTCCAGGTCTTTGAAGAGATCCCCTTCATTTCTGTACCCTATTTCAAGAAAACCAAAGTGGCTGAAATGGATGAACAAAGTGTTGAGGTATGTGTCACATTTCAGATCCCCTTCCCCTCACCCTAACCCGGGTCCGTATCCTTTTCCTACCCCGATCCTACCCCAACTTCTATCTGGGCCCAGGCACATTTATGCACACACAGACATACACCAATGTTTGCCATGTCTCTCCTATGATGTTATTAGCCTCTCTTACTCTGAAAATGTAATTTAATGTTATTTATTGCTCTATAAATGTTCTTAGCCGGTAGACAAACATACTCCAGGAGCTTGCTCGATCGCCTCGTTAAGAGGGGTCAGGGAAGAATGTTTACAGCTCACTTATCTGGCCCCCGGGTGATTACTGTTTTTTGCTTCCCTCTGGAATATGTAGAGAGTGGGTCGTATGCCCACCTCCCATGTTCTCTGTAAAGCGCATTGTGTTGCCTCTGGGTATGAAATGCGCTATACAAATAAAGCTTTGATTGATTGATAAAGACCCGTCCCTCAAATGAATAACAAACTGCTTCAACCTGAACATTCCCCGTGCTGACCGATCTCATGATGCCTCAGTGGAGCTTGCTGCTGCCCTGTTGACAATTGCATTAGACTGGGATCGTTTCCAAATACAGCCTGCCCAACTAGGCAGACATTCACAATGTTGTCTGATAACCAGCTAGGCCATAATGAGAGTGGATTCCTGCTATGTGCCCATAACGACCAAAATCACTCATGCCATTTTGAAAAAGGGTGAGGTTATGAAAACAAGTGTGCAACACTGTTTCAGCGTTGGACTGTGTTTGCTACTAATGTAAAAAGTAGCACTCTCACTACTTAAAAAAAACAGTAAAATATGCTGTTATAAAACAATATTTAGTTGCCATATGTGTTACACCTCCTATTCATACCGTCCCACTTAGCAAGTCTGCCATTTTTTTCATTCAGTGTTGTCCCACGCTTGTGTTGTTTCAAATTGAGCGCCCTTCTTCTTGCTCTCCGGTCCAGAGTATTGCGGAGGTGTTCCGCTGCTTCATCTGCATGGAGAAGCTGAGGGACGCCCGTCTTTGCCCCCACTGCTCCAAGCTCTGCTGCTTCAGCTGCATACGGGTGAGCCTGGCGCCACGGGGGCCGCGTCACCACGGGGACCGCGTCACCACCGTCACACCCGCTCAGTGGCCAGGAGAAATCTACAGCACTGCTCTTTTCTGACTTGGGAACTTATGTTATGAACCAACCAGCCTCATATTGACTAGTGAAGCAGAAGTAGCCTACTGATCGTTTTTATAGTCAAGGCATGTCTTGTATGACCTTGTTTGAACACATTTTTGTTCCATTCTAAGTGTGAATTAAAACTGAACCACTGTGTATGAAATGCTATCCTAAATCCTTATAATTAAGTAACCTTTAACCTCTCTTCTCTGTTGACAGCGCTGGCTGACTGAACAGAGAGCCCAATGCCCACACTGCCGGTAAGCCCTCCCTTGTTTGAGTCCTACTCTCAGTATTCCTGTCTGAAGACTCAATATTCATGTCTTAGACTCTCAGTAGCCATGTCTGAGACTCTCAGTAGCCATGTCTGAGACTCAGTAGCCATGTCTGAGACTCTCAGTAGCCATGTCTGAGACTCTTAGGAGCCATGTCTGAGACTCTTAGGAGCCATGTCTGAGACTCTTAGAAGCCATGTCTGAGACTCTAAGGAGCCATGTCTGAGACTCTTAGGAGCCATGTCTGAGACTCTTAGGAGCCATGTCTGAGACTCTTAGGAGCCATGTCTGAGACTCTTAGGAGCCATGTCTGAGACTCTTAGGAGCCATGTCTGAGACTCTTAGGAGCCATGTCTGAGACTCTTAGGAGCCATGTCTGAGACTCTTAGGAGCCATGTCTGAGACTCTTAGGAGCCATGTCTGAGACTCTTAGGAGCCATGTCTGAGACTGTTAGGAGCCATGTCTGAGACTCTTAGGAGCCATGTCTGAGACTCTTAGGAGCCATGTCTGAGACTCTTAGGAGCCATGCCTGAGACTCTTAGGAGCCATGTCTGAGACTCTTAGGAGCCATGTCTGAGACTCTTAGGAGCCATGTCTGAGACTCTTAGGAGCCATGTCTGAGACTGTTAGGAGCCATGTCTGAGACTCTTAGGAGCCATGTCTGAGGGCAGGAAAGAGCTTTCAGTCCTAAAAGTTCCTCTTTAAGATTCACGCCACAGAGCCAAGAGTAAATCTGAGGAATTAAATATAGATTTTTCTCAGTTCAGTGTGCAGAAAGATCTATTGCCGGCGCATATTGATTCTTTCCTTTGAGGTTCAGTGGAGTCCCTGTTGACGGGCCCTTAAAAGGTCCAGACCTGGGGATCTGTGCTTGTTTTGTTTCAACACATTGATCTTTAAAGTCATTTTCAATAGACCCAGGTTATAGACGACAATCAATAATGTATCTATCGATCTAGACACCATTCAGGGGAACTTGGAGTCTTAGTCCTCCATTTCCTGTTTACTGTAGACTAATGCCTGTGTTTGCATGCTTGTGTGTATTTGTATGTCTGTCTGTGTCTGTCTGTGTCTGTATGTGTGTGTGCGTGTGTGCGTGCGCGCATGTGTGTGCGTGTGTGTGTGTGTGTCTAGGGCCCCACTGCAGCTGCGGGAGCTGGTGAACTGTCGCTGGGCGGAGGAGGTGACCCAGCAGCTGGACACCCTGCAGCTCTGCAACCTCTCCAAACACGAGGAGAACGACAAGGACAAGTAGCCTCTCCTTCCTCCGCCCCTCTCCCCCCTGTGACCCCCCGCACCTCCATCTATCACTCCCTCTCCCCCCCTGTGACCCCCGCACCTCCATCTATCACTCCCTCTCTCCCCTGTGACCCCCACACCTCCATCTATCACTCCCTCTCTCCCCCCTGTGACCCCCGCACCTCCATCTATCACTCCCTCTCCCTCTCTCCCCCCTGTGACCCCCGCACCTCCATCTATCACTCCCTCTCCCTCTCTCTCCTGTGACCCCCGCACCTCCATCTATCACTCCCTCTCCCCCCCTGTGACCCCCACACCTCCATCTATCACTCCCTCTCCCCCCTGTGACCCCCGCACCTCCATCTATCACTCCCTCTCTCTCTCTCCCCCCTGTGACCCCCACACCTCCATCTATCACTCTCTCTCTCTTATTCTCTCTCTCTCTCTCTCTCTCTCTCTCTCTCTCTCTCTGACACACATACTTGTCCGTCAGTCAGTCAGTCTGCTTCTCCTCCCCAGGTGTGAGAACCACCATGAGAAGCTGAGCGTGTTCTGCTGGACCTGTAAGAAGTGCATCTGCCACCAGTGTGCCCTGTGGGGAGGCATGGTACGTGACTCAGGCCCGGTCCACACCAGCACCAACTCCTCATCACTGTAAACTCTAACCCTAACCCTAACCCTGTGGGGAGGCATGGTACGTGACTCAGGCCCGGTCCACACCAGCACCAACTCCTCATCACTGTAAACTCTAACCCTAACCCTAACCCTGTGGGGAGGCATGGTACGTGACTCAGGCCCGGTCCACACCAGCACCAACTCCTCATCACTGTAAACTCTAACCCTAACCCTAACCCTGTGGGGAGGCATGGTACGTGACTCAGGCCCGGTCCACACCAGCACCAACTCCTCATCACTGTAAACGAGGGAAACCTCAGTGCTTCACCAGTAGAAATTAAGGTTTGAAATGAAATGAAACACGGGTATTTTTGAAACCGGGCATTTTTCTACGCCGTTTGGCCTTCCATCCACATGCAAATGGCGTTCTAGGTCACTGAAACTGGACTTTTTTGAAAACTCCATCCAAGGTGAATTTTTTTTTAGAAACTCCACTTTCAGTGTTGTCGTGTGGACAATAAAACTGGAGTTTTGGGCTTGTTTTCACGTCGCTGTTACATGAAATGGCGTAATGAGAACCCCGTGGACTCAACGACACAACTCTGCAGCTCTCGGTTACCAAAACGCTGTTCCTCTTGTGTTTTCTCCTGTTCCTCTTGTGTTTTCTCCTGTTCCTCTTGTGTTTTCTCCTGTTCCTCTTGTGTTTTCTCCTGTTCCTCTTGTGTTTTCTCCTGTTCCTCTTGTGTTTTCTCCTGGCCAATAAAGGGCTCAACATCTTAGTTGGAGTGAAGCAGAATTCTGAAAGTGAATGTGACAGCAAGCAGCCTATCCGATGTAGGCAGCGTGTTTTCTCGTTTTCATGTGGACAGACATTTTTAAGAATGAAGGAGGAAAAATCCTGGTTTCAGAAATCCCCATGTGCGTGTGGACAAGGCCTGGAACAGCAGCATGTGCTGACTGTGTGGGAGTCTGGGAGATGGAGTTCCATCCTCCTTCCTTTGTTTTAGGCCAAGCCCACCTTTTGGTTTTTGTTTCTTGAATGACGGTTCTGTTCACTTTGTGTTAAAATAAGACAAAATTGATAGTCAAACGACACAAACGATACTGTATCAAAACAGTCCCACGCCCTGTTCCCCTGCCCTGAATGATTTTAGGTTCTCCACATCCATGGGTTTATCTCATTAGTTCCAATATATTGTATGAATACTGACAGGATTAATCTACAGTGCATGTTCCTGTTTCCTGTTCCTGTTTCCTGTTTCCTGTTCCTGTTTCCTGTCTGCTCCAGCATGGGGGCCACACCTTCAAGCCCCTGGCGGAGATCTATGAGCAGCATGTGACCAAGGTGAACGAGGAAGTGGGCAAGCTCCGCCGCCGCCTCATGGAGCTCATCAGCCTGGTGCAGGAAGTGGTAGGAGCGCCGTTTCTGTCATAACCTCCCAGATCAGTTCACTAGTGATACAGGTGTATGGAGTGGAATAGCTGTCACACATTAGCTGTATATGAATGTTGAACCTTATAGCCGTCTAAGGAAGATTATTCATTTTCACAGAGGGATGTTTTAAAGAGTCAGTTCTGTGATTTATTTTATTTTGCTCAACTTTACTAGAGGTGCACAATAGGGAAAAAAACATACTTGTAAATGCATCCCTCTCCTACTCCACTAGATGGCACAGGAGAGTTTGAAATGGCAGCCCATGTTTCATAGAACAGAAAGGTCATTTATGCTTCAATGACAAATAAAACCTTTGCAATTCTCTCAGTCCTGTGGGTGGTCTTTGACGCCTAACGGTTTAAATGTATCAGGAGAGAAACGTGGAGGCGGTGAGGGGCGCAAAAGACGAGCGCGTGAGAGAGATCCGCAACGCCGTGGAGATGATGATCGCCCGCCTGGACAACCAGCTCAAAAACAAGCTCATCACCCTCATGGGTAGGCTCCGCCCCTGCAGCGCTGACAAGGCGCCCCTCAAGACGCTTACGTCAACATTTAAGACTCATTTAAGAACATTTTTACCCCAAAAAATCTCTGGAAAAACCCCTAACATGTCCCCCCCCCCTCACAACAGGTCAGAAGACCTCCCTTACCCAGGAGACGGAGCTTCTGGAATCACTCCTGCAAGAAGTGGAACATCAGGTATGTCCATGAAGAGCTGTGTTCATGTGGCCCGGGGAGGTTCACCCATAGAAGGGGTCAGGGGTCGGATGTGGCAGCAGTGTGCAGGTCACAGTGGAAGCGTCACTAGCATGCTTGTTCTTGCAGGACGTACTGCGCTGTCCGTTGATTTGCGCCGGCAGTTGTTTAGGCGAAGAGTGTGAAGTGAGTGGGGTTTTTTTTTTTCTGTGGTGGGCTCTTTCCACGCCAGACAGCAATGCACTCTGGGTAGCAGGAAGAGGGGAAGGTGACACACTGGGGCTCCTGTACATTGTTGATGTGCATCTAAAGAGGCACAAGGTGTCTGAAAAAGCAGTTATGGTGAAGGGCTTTCACTGGTGCTACTCTTTCACCTCTGCAGGTGAAGAACAGGAAAGGAGGCAACGTCAGACTATCAGGATGCACCCGTAGATTTGTGGGTTTTTAAGACGAAGATGAAAGCTTCTGAGGAGTTAGCGTCTAGTCGATTGACGAGTATTTCGGGTTCAAAAAAATAAACGCCATGATGTCTTGGTGTGCTCAATGTTTTCTATGGGGTTGAAAGAGTCAGTGTTTGGCAAAAGCTTGATAATCCGACCCATTTAATGCCTCATAGCTTTCAGTATTCCAAAACAAATCCTGAAGTCAGTCAGTGTCTCTGTTCTTTGTAAAGTCTGGAGAATAATCTTGTCCTAGAGGAATCTGGACTGTCAGTCTCCAGTTGCAAAGCCATGTTTATCTCAGGGCTTTCTCTTCACGGGAGAACATGTCCACACCGATGTGCAATCTTGACCTCTCATTTTCAATAGTCCATTACCGGTGGAACTCCACGAGCAGGGGTGACTGGCTGTGTTCAACTTGATAACTGTGTGTGTGTCTGTGTGTGTCTGTGTGTGTCTGTGTGTGTGTTGTAGTTGCGTTCCTGCAGCAAGAGCGAGCTGATCTCCAAGAGCCCAGAGATCCTGCTCATGTTTCAGCAGGTCCACCGCAAACCCATGCAGTCCTTCGTTACCACGCCAGTCCCCCCCGACTTCACCAGGTACTGGACTAACTCCACTAGCGTACTGGACTATAGTCCTGTACTAACTCCACTAGCGTACTGAACCATAGTCCTGTACTAACTCCACTAGCATACTGAACCATAGTCCTGTACTAACTCCACTAGCGTACTGAACTATAGACCTGTACTAACTCCACTAGCATACTGAACTATAGACCTGTACTAACTCCACTAGTATACTGAACTATAGTCCTGTACTAACTCCACTAGCATACTGAACCATAGTCCTGTACTAACTCCACTAGTATACTGAACTATAGACCTGTACTAACTCCACTAGCATACTGAACTATAGTCCTGTACTAACTCCACTAGTATACTGAACTATAGTCCTGTACTAACTCCACTAGCATACTGAACTATAGACCTGTACTAACTCCACTAGCATACTGAACCATAGTCCTGTACTAACTCCACTAGTATACTGAACTATAGTCCTGTACTAACTCCACTAGCGTACTGAACCATAGTCCTGTACTAACTCCACTAGCATACTGAACCACAGTCCTGTACTAACTCCACTAGCATACTGAACTATAGACCTGTACTAACTCCACTAGTATACTGAACTATAGTCCTGTACTAACTCCACTAGCATACTGAACCATAGTCCTGTACTAACTCCACTAGTATACTGAACTATAGACCTGTACTAACTCCACTAGCGTACTGAACCATAGTCCTGTACTAACTCCACTAGTATACTGAACTATAGTCCTGTACTAACTCCACTAGCGTACTGAACCATAGTCCTGTACTAACTCCACTAGCATACTGAACCATAGTCCTGTACTAACTCCACTAGCATACTGAACTATAGTCCTGTACTAACTCCACTAGTATACTGAACTATAGTCCTGTACTAACTCCACTAGCATACTGAACCATAGTCCTGTACTAACTCCACTAGTATACTGAACTATAGACCTGTACTAACTCCACTAGCGTACTGAACCATAGTCCTGTACTAACTCCACTAGTATACTGAACTATAGTCCTGTACTAACTCCACTAGCGTACTGAACCATAGTCCTGTACTAACTCCACTAGCATACTGAACTATAGACCTGTACTAACTCCACTAGCATACTGAACTATAGTCCTGTACTAACTCCACTAGCATACTGAACTATAGACCTGTACTAACTCCACTAGCGTACTGAACTATAGTCCTGTACTAACTCCACTAGCATACTGAACTATAGTCCTGTACTAACTCCACTAGCATACTGAACTATAGTCCTGTACTAACTCCACTAGCGTACTGAACTATAGTCCTGTACTAACTCCACTAGCATACTGAACTATAGACCTGTACTAACTCCACTAGCGTACTGAACTATAGTCCTGTACTAACTCCACTAGCATACTGAACTATAGACCTGTACTAACTCCACTAGCGTACTGAACTATAGTCCTGTACTAACTCCACTAGCATACTGAACCATAGTCCTGTACTAACTCCACTAGCATACTGAACTATAGTCCTGTACTAACTCCACTAGCATACTGAACCATAGTCCTGTACTAACTCCACTAGCATACTGAACCATAGTCCTGTACTAACTCCACTAGCATACTGAACTATAGTCCTGTACTAACTCCACTAGCGTACTGAACTATAGTCCTGTACTAACTCCACTAGCATACTGAACCATAGTCCTGTACTAACTCCACTAGCATACTGAACTATAGTCCTGTACTTACTCCACTAGCATACTGAACTATAGTCCTGTACTAACACCACTAGCATACTGAACCATAGTCCTGTACTAACTCCACTAGTGTACTGAACCATAGTCCTGTACTAACTCCACTAGCATACTGAACTATAGTCCTGTACTAACTCCACTAGCATACTGAACTATAGTCCTGTACTAACTCCACTAGCGTACTGAACTATAGTCCTGTACTAACTCCACTAGCATACTGAACCATAGTCCTGTACTAACTCCACTAGCATACTGAACTATAGTCCTGTACTTACTCCACTAGCATACTGAACTATAGTCCTGTACTAACACCACTAGCATACTGAACCACAGTCCTGTACTAACTCCACTAGTGTACTGAACCATAGTCCTGTACTAACTCCACTAGCGTACTGAACTATAGTCCTGTACTAACTCCACTAGCATACTGAACTATAGTCCTGTACTAACTCCACTAGCGTACTGAACTATAGTCCTGTACTAACTCCACTAGCATACTGAACCATAGTCCTGTACTAACTCCACTAGCATACTGAACTATAGTCCTGTACTAACTCCACTAGCGTACTGAACCATAGTCCTGTACTAACTCCACTAGCATACTGAACTATAGTCCTGTACTAACTCCACTAGCGTACTGAACTATAGTCCTGTACTAACTCCACTAGCATACTGAACCATAGTCCTGTACTAACTCCACTAGCATACTGAACCATAGTCCTGTACTAACTCCACTAGCATACTGAACTATAGTCCTGTACTAACTCCACTAGCATACTGAACTATAGTCCTGTACTAACTCCACTAGCATACTGAACCATAGTCCTGTACTAACTCCACTAGCATACTGAACCATAGTCCTGTACTAACTCCACTAGCATACTGAACTATAGTCCTGTACTAACTCCACTAGCGTACTGAACTATAGTCCTGTACTAACTCCACTAGCGTACTGAACTATAGTCCTGTACTAACTCCACTAGCGTACTGAACCATAGTCCTGTACTAACTCCACTAGCATACTGAACTATAGTCCTGTACTAACTCCACTAGCGTACTGAACTATAGTCCTGTACTAACTCCACTAGCATACTGAACTATAGTCCTGTACTAACTCCACTAGCATACTGAACTATAGTCCTGTACTAACTCCACTAGCATACTGAACCATAGTCCTGTACTAACTCCACTAGCATACTGAACTATAGTCCTGTACTAACTCCACTAGCGTACTGAACCATAGTCCTGTACTAACTCCACTAGCGTACTGAACTATAGTCCTGTACTAACTCCACTAGCATTCTGAACTATAGACCTGTATTAACTCCACTAGCATACTGAACCATAGGCCTGTACTAACTCCACTAGCATACTGAACCATAGTCCTGTACTAACTCCACTAGCATACTGAACTATAGTCCTGTACTTACTCCACTAGCATGCTGAACTATAGTCCTGTACTAACTCCACTAGCGTACTGAACTATAGTCCTGTACTAACTCCACTAGCATACTGAACCATAGTCCTGTACTAACTCCACTAGCATACTGAACCATAGTCCTGTACTAACACCACTAGCATACTGAACCACAGTCCTGTACTAACTCCACTAGTGTACTGAACCATAGTCCTGTACTAACTCCACTAGCATACTGAACTATAGTCCTGTACTAACTCCACTAGCATACTGAACCATAGTCCTATACTAACTCCACTAGTATACTGAACTATAGACCTGTACTAACTCCACTAGCATACTGAACCATAGTCCTGTACTAACTCCACTAGCATACTGAACTATAGTCCTGTACTAACTCCACTAGCATACTGAACTATAGTCCTGTATTAACTCCACTAGCGTACTGAACCATAGTCCTGTACTAACTCCACTAGTATACTGAACTATAGTCCTGTACTAACTCCACTAGCGTACTGAACCATAGTCCTGTACTAACTCCACTAGCATACTGAACTATAGACCTGTACTAACTCCACTAGCATACTGAACTATAGTCCTGTACTAACTCCACTAGCATACTGAACTATAGACCTGTACTAACTCCACTAGCGTACTGAACTATAGTCCTGTACTAACTCCACTAGCATACTGAACTATAGTCCTGTACTAACTCCACTAGCATACTGAACTATAGTCCTGTACTAACTCCACTAGCGTACTGAACTATAGTCCTGTACTAACTCCACTAGCGTACTGAACTATAGTCCTGTACTAACTCCACTAGCATACTGAACTATAGACCTGTACTAACTCCACTAGCGTACTGAACTATAGTCCTGTACTAACTCCACTAGCATACTGAACCATAGTCCTGTACTAACTCCACTAGCATACTGAACTATAGTCCTGTACTAACTCCACTAGCATACTGAACCATAGTCCTGTACTAACTCCACTAGCATACTGAACCATAGTCCTGTACTAACTCCACTAGCATACTGAACTATAGTCCTGTACTAACTCCACTAGCGTACTGAACTATAGTCCTGTACTAACTCCACTAGCATACTGAACCATAGTCCTGTACTAACTCCACTAGCATACTGAACTATAGTCCTGTACTTACTCCACTAGCATACTGAACTATAGTCCTGTACTAACACCACTAGCATACTGAATCATAGTCCTGTACTAACTCCACTAGTGTACTGAACCATAGTCCTGTACTAACTCCACTAGCATACTGAACTATAGTCCTGTACTAACTCCACTAGCATACTGAACTATAGTCCTGTACTAACTCCACTAGCGTACTGAACTATAGTCCTGTACTAACTCCACTAGCATACTGAACCATAGTCCTGTACTAACTCCACTAGCATACTGAACTATAGTCCTGTACTTACTCCACTAGCATACTGAACTATAGTCCTGTACTAACACCACTAGCATACTGAACCACAGTCCTGTACTAACTCCACTAGTGTACTGAACCATAGTCCTGTACTAACTCCACTAGCGTACTGAACTATAGTCCTGTACTAACTCCACTAGCGTACTGAACTATAGTCCTGTACTAACTCCACTAGCGTACTGAACCATAGTCCTGTACTAACTCCACTAGCATACTGAACTATAGTCCTGTACTAACTCCACTAGCGTACTGAACCATAGTCCTGTACTAACTCCACTAGCGTACTGAACTATAGTCCTGTACTAACTCCACTAGCATTCTGAACTATAGACCTGTACTAACTCCACTAGCATACTGAACCATAGGCCTGTACTAACTCCACTAGCATACTGAACCATACTCCTGTACTAACTCCACTAGCATACTGAACTATAGTCCTGTACTTACTCCACTAGCATGCTGAACTATAGTCCTGTACTAACTCCACTAGCGTACTGAACTATAGTCCTGTACTAACTCCACTAGCATACTGAACCATAGTCCTGTACTAACTCCACTAGCATACTGAACTATAGTCCTGTACTTACTCCACTAGCATACTGAACTATAGTCCTGTACTAACACCACTAGCATACTGAACCACAGTCCTGTACTAACTCCACTAGTGTACTGAACCATAGTCCTGTACTAACTCCACTAGCGTACTGAACTATAGTCCTGTACTAACTCCACTAGCGTACTGAACTATAGTCCTGTACTAACTCCACTAGCGTACTGAACTATAGTCCTGTACTAACTCCACTAGCATACTGAACCATAGTCCTGTACTAACTCCACTAGCATACTGAACTATAGTCCTGTACTAACTCCACTAGCGTACTGAACCATAGTCCTGTACTAACTCCACTAGCATACTGAACTATAGTCCTGTACTAACTCCACTAGCGTACTGAACTATAGTCCTGTACTAACTCCACTAGCATACTGAACCATAGTCCTGTACTAACTCCACTAGCATACTGAACCATAGTCCTGTACTAACTCCACTAGCATACTGAACTATAGTCCTGTACTAACTCCACTAGCATACTGAACTATAGTCCTGTACTAACTCCACTAGCATACTGAACCATAGTCCTGTACTAACTCCACTAGCATACTGAACCATAGTCCTGTACTAACTCCACTAGCATACTGAACTATAGTCCTGTACTAACTCCACTAGCGTACTGAACTATAGTCCTGTACTAACTCCACTAGCGTACTGAACCATAGTCCTGTACTAACTCCACTAGCATACTGAACTATAGTCCTGTACTAACTCCACTAGCGTACTGAACTATAGTCCTGTACTAACTCCACTAGCATACTGAACTATAGTCCTGTACTAACTCCACTAGCATACTGAACTATAGTCCTGTACTAACTCCACTAGCGTACTGAACTATAGTCCTGTACTAACTCCACTAGCGTACTGAACTATAGTCCTGTACTAACTCCACTAGCATACTGAACTATAGACCTGTACTAACTCCACTAGCGTACTGAACTATAGTCCTGTACTAACTCCACTAGCATACTGAACCATAGTCCTGTACTAACTCCACTAGCATACTGTACTATAGTCCTGTACTAACTCCACTAGCATACTGAACCATAGTCCTGTACTAACTCCACTAGCATACTGAACCATAGTCCTGTACTAACTCCACTAGCATACTGAACTATAGTCCTGTACTAACTCCACTAGCGTACTGAACTATAGTCCTGTACTAACTCCACTAGCATACTGAACCATAGTCCTGTACTAACTCCACTAGCATACTGAACTATAGTCCTGTACTTACTCCACTAGCATACTGAACTATAGTCCTGTACTAACTCCACTAGCGTACTGAACTATAGTCCTGTACTAACTCCACTAGCATACTGAACCATAGTCCTGTACTAACTCCACTAGCATACTGAACTATAGTCCTGTACTTACTCCACTAGCATACTGAACTATAGTCCTGTACTAACACCACTAGCATACTGAACCACAGTCCTGTACTAACTCCACTAGTGTACTGAACCATAGTCCTGTACTAACTCCACTAGCGTACTGAACTATAGTCCTGTACTAACTCCACTAGCGTACTGAACTATAGTCCTGTACTAACTCCACTAGCGTACTGAACCATAGTCCTGTACTAACTCCACTAGCATACTGAACTATAGTCCTGTACTAACTCCACTAGCGTACTGAACCATAGTCCTGTACTAACTCCACTAGCGTACTGAACTATAGTCCTGTACTAACTCCACTAGCATACTGAACCATAGTCCTGTACTAACTCCACTAGCATACTGAACTATAGTCCTGTACTAACTCCACTAGCATACTGAACTATAGACCTGTACTAACTCCACTAGCGCACTGAACTATAGTCCTGTACTAACTCCACTAGCATACTGAACCATAGTCCTGTACTAACTCCACTAGCATACTGAACTATAGTCCTGTACTAACTCCACTAGCGTACTGAACTATAGTCCTGTACTAACTCCACTAGCATACTGAACCATAGTCCTGTACTAACTCCACTAGCATACTGAACTATAGACCTGTACTAACTCCACTAGCATACTGAACCATAGGCCTGTACTAACTCCACTAGCATACTGAACCATAGTCCTGTACTAACTCCACTAGCATACTGAACTATAGTTCTGTACTTACTCCACTAGCATGCTGAACTATAGTCCTGTACTAACTCCACTAGCGTACTGAACTATAGTCCTGTACTAACTCCACTAGCATACTGAACCATAGTCCTGTACTAACTCCACTAGCATACTGAACTATAGTCCTGTACTTACTCCACTAGCATACTGAACTATAGTCCTGTACTAACACCACTAGCATACTGAACCACAGTCCTGTACTAACTCCACTAGTGTACTGAACCATAGTCCTGTACTAACTCCACTAGCGTACTGAACTATAGTCCTGTACTAACTCCACTAGCATACTGAACTATAGTCCTGTACTAACTCCACTAGCGTACTGAACTATAGTCCTGTACTAACTCCACTAGCATACTGAACCATAGTCCTGTACTAACTCCACTAGCATACTGAACTATAGTCCTGTACTAACTCCACTAGCGTACTGAACCATAGTCCTGTACTAACTCCACTAGCATACTGAACTATAGTCCTGTACTAACTCCACTAGCGTACTGAACTATAGTCCTGTACTAACTCCACTAGCATACTGAACCATAGTCCTGTACTAACTCCACTAGCATACTGAACCATAGTCCTGTACTAACTCCACTAGCATACTGAACTATAGTCCTGTACTAACTCCACTAGCATACTGAACTATAGTCCTGTACTAACTCCACTAGCATACTGAACCATAGTCCTGTACTAACTCCACTAGCATACTGAACCATAGTCCTGTACTAACTCCACTAGCATACTGAACTATAGTCCTGTACTAACTCCACTAGCGTACTGAACTATAGTCCTGTACTAACTCCACTAGCGTACTGAACCATAGTCCTGTACTAACTCCACTAGCATACTGAACTATAGTCCTGTACTAACTCCACTAGCGTACTGAACTATAGTCCTGTACTAACTCCACTAGCATACTGAACTATAGTCCTGTACTAACTCCACTAGCATACTGAACTATAGTCCTGTACTAACTCCACTAGCATACTGAACCATAGTCCTGTACTAACTCCACTAGCATACTGAACTATAGTCCTGTACTAACTCCACTAGCGTACTGAACCATAGTCCTGTACTAACTCCACTAGCGTACTGAACTATAGTCCTGTACTAACTCCACTAGCATTCTGAACTATAGACCTGTACTAACTCCACTAGCATACTGAACCATAGGCCTGTACTAACTCCACTAGCATACTGAACCATAGTCCTGTACTAACTCCACTAGCATACTGAACTATAGTCCTGTACTTACTCCACTAGCATGCTGAACTATAGTCCTGTACTAACTCCACTAGCGTACTGAACTATAGTCCTGTACTAACTCCACTAGCATACTGAACCATAGTCCTGTACTAACTCCACTAGCATACTGAACCATAGTCCTGTACTAACACCATTAGCATACTGAACCACAGTCCTGTACTAACTCCACTAGTGTACTGAACCATAGTCCTGTACTAACTCCACTAGCGTACTGAACTATAGTCCTGTACTAACTCCACTAGCATACTGAACCATAGTCCTGTACTAACTCCACTAGCATACTGAACCATAGTCCTGTACTAACTCCACTAGCATACTGAACTATAGTCCTGTACTTACTCCACTAGCATACTGAACTATAGTCCTGTACTAACTCCACTAGCGTACTGAACTATAGTCCTGTACTAACTCCACTAGCGTACTGAACCATAGTCCTGTACTAACTCCACTAGCGTACTGAACTATAGTCCTGTACTAACTCCACTAGCGTACTGAACTATAGTCCTGTACTAACTCCACTAGCGTACTGAACTATAGTCCTGTACTAACTCCACTAGCATACTGAACTATAGTCCTGTACTAACTCCACTAGCATACTGAACCATAGTCCTGTACTAACTCCACTAGCATACTGAACTATAGTCCTGTACTAACTCCACTAGCGTACTGAACCATAGTCATGTACTAACTCCACTAGCGTACTGAACTATAGTCCTGTACTAACTCCACTAGCATTCTGAACTATAGACCTGTACTAACTCCACTAGCATACTGAACCATAGGCCTGTACTAACTCCACTAGCATACTGAACCATAGTCCTGTACTAACTCCACTAGCATACTGAACTATAGTCCTGTACTTACTCCACTAGCATGCTGAACTATAGTCCTGTACTAACTCCACTAGCGTACTGAACTATAGTCCTGTACTAACTCCACTAGCGTACTGAACCATAGTCCTGTACTAACTCCACTAGCATACTGAACTATAGTCCTGTACTTACTCCACTAGCATACTGAACTATAGTCCTGTACTAACACCACTAGCATACTGAACCACAGTCCTGTACTAACTCCACTAGTGTACTGAACCATAGTCCTGTACTAACTCCACTAGCGTACTGAACTATAGTCCTGTACTAACTCCACTAGCATACTGAACTATAGTCCTGTACTAACTCCACTAGCGTACTGAACTATAGTCCTGTACTAACTCCACTAGCATACTGAACCATAGTCCTGTACTAACTCCACTAGCATACTGAACTATAGTCCTGTACTAACTCCACTAGCGTACTGAACCATAGTCCTGTACTAACTCCACTAGCATACTGAACTATAGTCCTGTACTAACTCCACTAGCGTACTGAACTATAGTCCTGTACTAACTCCACTAGCGTACTGAACCATAGTCCTGTACTAACTCCACTAGCATACTGAACCATAGTCCTGTACTAACTCCACTAGCATACTGAACTATAGTCCTGTACTAACTCCACTAGCATACTGAACTATAGTCCTGTACTAACTCCACTAGCATACTGAACCATAGTCCTGTACTAACTCCACTAGCATACTGAACCATAGTCCTGTACTAACTCCACTAGCATACTGAACTATAGTCCTGTACTAACTCCACTAGCGTACTGAACTATAGTCCTGTACTAACTCCACTAGCGTACTGAACCATAGTCCTGTACTAACTCCACTAGCATACTGAACCATAGTCCTGTACTAACTCCACTAGCGTACTGAACTATAGTCCTGTACTAACTCCACTAGCGTACTGAACTATAGTCCTGTACTAACTCCACTAGCATACTGAACTATAGTCCTGTACTAACTCCACTAGCATACTGAACCATAGTCCTGTACTAACTCCACTAGCATACTGAACTATAGTCCTGTACTAACTCCACTAGCGTACTGAACCATAGTCCTGTACTAACTCCACTAGCGTACTGAACTATAGTCCTGTACTAACTCCACTAGCATTCTGAACTATAGACCTGTACTAACTCCACTAGCATACTGAACCATAGGCCTGTACTAACTCCACTAGCATACTGAACCATAGTCCTGTACTAACTCCACTAGCATACTGAACTATAGTCCTGTACTTACTCCACTAGCATGCTGAACTATAGTCCTGTACTAACTCCACTAGCGTACTGAACTATAGTCCTGTACTAACTCCACTAGCATACTGAACCATAGTCCTGTACTAACTCCACTAGCATACTGAACCATAGTCCTGTACTAACACCACTAGCATACTGAACCACAGTCCTGTACTAACTCCACTAGTGTACTGAACCATAGTCCTGTACTAACTCCACTAGCATACTGAACTATAGTCCTGTACTAACTCCACTAGCATACTGAACCATAGTCCTGTACTAACTCCACTAGCATACTGAACCATAGTCCTGTACTAACTCCACTAGCATACTGAACTATAGTCCTGTACTTACTCCACTAGCATACTGAACTATAGTCCTGTACTAACACCACTAGCATACTGAACCATAGTCCTGTACTAACTCCCCTAGTGTACTGAACCATAGTCCTGTACTAACTCCACTAGCGTACTGAACTATAGTCCTGTACTAACTCCACTAGCATACTGAACTATAGTCCTGTACTAACTCCACTAGCGTACTGAACTATAGTCCTGTACTAACTCCACTAGCATACTGAACCATAGTCCTGTACTAACTCCACTAGCATACTGAACTATAGTCCTGTACTTACTCCACTAGCATACTGAACTATAGTCCTGTACTAACACCACTAGCATACTGAACCACAGTCCTGTACTAACTCCACTAGTGTACTGAACCATAGTCCTGTACTAACTCCACTAGCGTACTGAACTATAGTCCTGTACTAACTCCACTAGCATACTGAACTATAGTCCTGTACTAACTCCACTAGCGTACTGAACTATAGTCCTGTACTAACTCCACTAGCATACTGAACCATAGTCCTGTACTAACTCCACTAGCATACTGAACTATAGTCCTGTACTAACTCCACTAGCGTACTGAACCATAGTCCTGTACTAACTCCACTAGCATACTGAACTATAGTCCTGTACTAACTCCACTAGCGTACTGAACTATAGTCCTGTACTAACTCCACTAGCATACTGAACCATAGTCCTGTACTAACTCCACTAGCATACTGAACCATAGTCCTGTACTAACTCCACTAGCATACTGAACTATAGTCCTGTACTAACTCCACTAGCATACTGAACTATAGTCCTGTACTAACTCCACTAGCATACTGAACCATAGTCCTGTACTAACTCCACTAGCATACTGAACCATAGTCCTGTACTAACTCCACTAGCATACTGAACTATAGTCCTGTACTAACTCCACTAGCGTACTGAACTATAGTCCTGTACTAACTCCACTAGCGTACTGAACCATAGTCCTGTACTAACTCCACTAGCATACTGAACTATAGTCCTGTACTAACTCCACTAGCGTACTGAACTATAGTCCTGTACTAACTCCACTAGCATACTGAACTATAGTCCTGTACTAACTCCACTAGCATACTCAACTATAGTCCTGTACTAACTCCACTAGCATACTGAACCATAGTCCTGTACTAACTCCACTAGCATACTGAACTATAGTCCTGTACTAACTCCACTAGCGTACTGAACCATAGTCCTGTACTAACTCCACTAGCGTACTGAACTATAGTCCTGTACTAACTCCACTAGCATTCTGAACTATAGACCTGTACTAACTCCACTAGCATACTGAACCATAGGCCTGTACTAACTCCACTAGCATACTGAACCATAGTCCTGTACTAACTCCACTAGCATACTGAACTATAGTCCTGTACTTACTCCACTAGCATGCTGAACTATAGTCCTGTACTAACTCCACTAGCGTACTGAACTATAGTCCTGTACTAACTCCACTAGCATACTGAACCATAGTCCTGTACTAACTCCACTAGCATACTGAACCATAGTCCTGTACTAACTCCACTAGCATACTGAACCATAGTCCTGTACTAACACCACTAGCATACTGAACCACAGTCCTGTACTAACTCCACTAGTGTACTGAACCATAGTCCTGTACTAACTCCACTAGCATACTGAACTATAGTCCTGTACTAACTCCACTAGCATACTGAACCATAGTCCTGTACTAACTCCACTAGTATACTGAACTATAGACCTGTACTAACTCCACTAGCATACTGAACCATAGTCCTGTACTAACTCCACTAGCATACTGAACTATAGTCCTGTACTAACTCCACTAGCATACTGAACTATAGTCCTGTATTAACTCCACTAGCGTACTGAACCATAGTCCTGTACTAACTCCACTAGCATACTGAACCATAGTCCTGTACTAACTCCACTAGCATACTGAACCATAGTCCTGTACTAACTCCACTAGCGTACTGAACTATAGTCCTGTACTAACTCCACTAGCATACTGAACCATAGTCCTGTACTAACTCCACTAGCATACTGAACCATAGTCCTGTACTAACTCCACTAGCGTACTGAACTATAGTCCTGTACTAACTCCACTAGCATACTGAACCATAGTCCTGTACTAACTCCACTAGCGTACTGAACTATAGTCCTGTACTAACTCCACTAGCATACTGAACCATAGTCCTGTACTTACTCCACTAGCATACTGAACTATAGTCCTGTACTAACTCCACTAGCGTACTGAACTATAGTCCTGTACTAACTCCACTAGCGTACTGAACCATAGTCCTGTACTAACTCCACTAGCGTACTGAACCATAGTCCTGTATTAACTTGATTAGAATCCTGCTTTAATAAAGATGTTCAGTCCAATGCCATGTTCTCATGTCCTCATGTTCTCATCATGTTCTCATCATGTTCTCATCATGTTCTCATGTGACTCATACTGCTCAGACCAATACCTCTGCAGACCTATTTGTTTTGTTGCTGTTACCATTAGAAGGCTTTGAGCTGTGTAATCATGGAAGCACCCTTCTCTCTCTGCAGTGAGCTGGTTCCTGCCTATGACTCAAGCACGTTTGTGTTAGCAAACTTCAGGTAACTCATTTCTCATCGCTGTGACACATTTTCTCTCCATGTAGTCAATGAAAGGCCGGAGATTCAGCTGCAGTATTCACAACAAACTAGAGAAATTCACTTTTGTGCTTTATAATTATTATAATTACCTGTCCAGTCTCCATACCAAATGTATTCCTGTTTCATGGATAAGAATACCGAGTACACAGTTACTGTATATTGGTGGTGCTTCTTTCCGGGTTGCCAGGTTCAAGGCAGTGATTAAGTGCTTACGCTCTACCTGTTCATTAGCCTGTGACTGATCATGTGTTTGCATCATTTGTTGAGGGGATTCGCTTCTTTTTAGTCTACCAGGGACTCATCAGTCCATAGTAATGAGCCATTTCCCTGTTGTGACGTTTTACCAACAGTAAGTTGACATGATTGTTAAATTGATAGGAATGGTGTGTGCAGGGGTGAAAATTAACTTTTTGGCTCACAGTGAGTCACCTGCCAAGGGGACTGTCGATGAAAAAATCTACCGGCCAAGTATATATTTTTTTCAGATAGCCTTCCGAAATCTAGACGCCAATTGGAAATTTTACCTGCATTTGGCCGGTGGCAGGTGTTAATTTTCAGCCCTGGGTGTGTGTGTGTGTGTGTGTGTGTGTGTGTGCGTGTGTGTGTGTGTGTGTGTGTGTGTGTGTGTGTGTGTGTGCGTGCGCGCGTGTGTGTGCATGTAGCACCCTGAGGCAGAGGGCAGACCCGGTCTACAGCCCACCTCTCCAGATATCGGGGCTCTGCTGGAGGCTGAAGGTTTATCCGGTCAGTGCTCCTCTACTCATTCAGTCAGTCTGTAGCAGCACATCTGCCCAGTAAACACCTCATCATTCAGTCAGCCTGTAGCACATCTGCCCAGTACCAGACTCAGAGAACACCTCATCATTCAGTCAGCCTGTAACAGCACATCTGCCCAGTGAACACCTCATCATTCAGTCAGCCTGTAACAGCACATCTGCCCAGTGAACACCTCATCATTCAGTCAGTCTGTAGCACATCTGCCCAGTAAACATCTCATCATTCAGTCAGTCTGTAACAGCACATCTGCCCAGTGAACACCTCATCATTCAGTCAGTCTGTAGCACATCTGCCCAGTGAACACCTCATCATTCAGTCAGTCTGTAGCACATCTGCCCAGTGAACACCTCATCATTCAGTCAGTCTGTAACAGCACATCTGCCCAGTACCAGACTCTGAGAACACCTCATCATTTACACTTCTGCTTTTTCTTTAGGACGGCAACGGTGTTGTGCGGGGCAACTACTTGTCGGTTTTCCTGGAACTCTCTGCTGGACTACCTGAAACATCCAAGTATGTCACCGCCATCTTTGAAAAATGTCCCTTTCCTACCGTTTCACTCAAACTGAATGTCCTTTCTGTGTGCGTGGGTGTGTTTGTATGTGTACATTTTTGCGTGTGTGTGTGTGTTAAAGGTACGAGTACCGCGTGGAGATGGTCCACCAGGCCTGCAGCGATCCCACTAAGAACATCATCCGGGAGTTTGCGTCAGACTTCGAGGTGGGCGAGTGCTGGGGATACAACCGCTTCTTCAGACTGGACCTGCTGGCCAGCGAGGGCTACCTCAACATGACGACAGACACCCTCGTTCTCAGGTGGGCCTCAACATGCAGACAGACACCCTCGTTCTCAGGTGGGCCTCAACATGCAGACAGACACCCTCGTTCTCAGGTGGGCCTCAACATGCAGACAGACACCCTCGTTCTCAGGTGGGCCTCAACATGCAGACAGACACCCTCGTTCTCAGGTGGGCCGGACAGCAAAAAAATAGAGAAAAAAATACAACAGGCCAGGTCAAGCCTGGCTTATGTGCGTGGCTGGCTAGTTTCTATTCAGGACTGGTAGGATGGAAGCTAGTCATGCCACTGAAATAACTGTGAATTGAATTGAAATGACATGAAATTATGTCTTATAAATTAAGTCTTGTCACCTGGACACATCAGTTCCAATGCTTCCAATGCTAATTCAGCACAATAAGAGCGAGATTACCAGTTAGCTCGAGCTCACAACAACTAGCAGCAGCTTCCATAACATTAATGGTAACGGTCAATGGCTAAAGCAGTTACACTGATGATTCCTGTAACGTTAGCTATTTTTCTGCAATTGGTTCAACTTCTGTTTCTGGACAAAGGTAAGGGATAAACCCAGATAACACAAGGCTAGCTGACCTACAGCAGGTTCCCGATGGACGAGTTGGCGGCGGAATATACCACAAGGCTAGCGGACCTACAGCGGGTCCCCGATGGATGGTTCACCACCATTCCACCGGTAGTTAATTGTCTATATCCTAGGCCCATTGGCTGTGGGGTCCGTGGCGAGACTCCGCCCCCTCGCCTCAGAGCGGTTCGGGTGTAGGGCAGTTACTTCCAGGCAATCTCCATACACCCACTGGTGAAAACCGTGTGTCTCTAGCCCACTCGGGCTGAGTTGTGGGGTCCGTGGCGTGGACAGTGGCGTGGTGGCAAGACTTCGCCCTCTCGCGTCATATTGAGTCGGGGGCTGTGGACCTGGGTTACCCACCTGCCCCCACCGGTGAAGACAACTGTATCTCTAGCCCACTCAGGGGCTGAGTTGTGGGATCCGTGGCGTGGATAGTGGTGTGATGGCGAGACTCCGCCCCCTCGGGTCAGAGCTGGTCGTGGACAGTGTACCTCTCTCCGGGCTACCCACCTGACCCCACCAGTGAAGACCATGTGTCTCTAGCCCACTCAAGGACTGAGTTGTGGGGTCCGTGGCGTGGTGGCGAGACTCCGCCCCCTCACGTCATATTGGGTCGGGGGCAGTGGAGCCCTCTCTGGGCTACCCAACTGCCCCCACCGGTGAAGACAAGTGTGTCTCTAGCTCACTCAGGGGTTGCTGCCCTCCTGTGGCCGAAAACGGTAAATGCTCTTGTGGTAGCAACATAGAACTGCAGGTTCTGGGACCACTGCCTCTTGTGGTAGCAACATAGAACTGCAGGTTCTGGGACCACTGGCCGTGTCCGAAATGCCTGCTACCTGCTATATAGCAGGCGAGAAGTAGCATGCTACTTCAAAACTGTGCCTGCTATCTCGCCTGCTACTTCGCCTGCTATATTGGCAAAAAAAACGGTGAAAAATGTAGCATAGTTCAGAGCATGCTATTCCGGATGCTACGTCACTGTTCAGAGAAATTTTCAGGACAGCTGTCATGGCCGACGCCGGTGACTGTCAGATGGGGAAGAGCGAAGGCGTTTTTAAATGTAACTATTGACTTAATTTGTCGATTAATTTTTTTTTTCCCGTCAGTTATCTTAGTTATAACGACATGGAGCTACAAATGCAGTTTTGTGTATATATGTGGGGTAGAAATTAGATTTCGAGAACTCACGATGTCGTAGCTAACTAGTAGCCCTGTAGCCATGGAAACGCAAACGACAATACGTAACGACGCATTCCCGTCACCTGACTCGAGTAGCATGCTACATTTTCTCGCCTGCTATATCGTTTTTCGTGGAGTAGTAGGTACTAAGTAGCATGCTACTTCTCGCCTGCTATATAGCAGGTAGCAGGCATTTCGGACACGGACACTGTCTATCTAAGCCTGTTGCTGCCCTCCTGTGGCTGAAAACGGTAAATGCTCTTGTGGTAGCAACATAGAACTGCAGGTCTACAACGGGGCAGAGGCACACAGGGAGGGACCCAGGGAGGGACGACTACTGGATATTTGCTATTCTAGGTGCGCTGGCTTACAGCCACTCACAAAAAACAGCTGCAGATCAAGAGCAAGTGCCGACTCCAAGAATCCCCCGCTCCCTGGAGGTGATCCTGAGGGCGGAGGAAATCTGAAATCCGTTTAAAACATGAATAATGTGTCTGATTGAATTCTGTCTTTCATTTGGATAAAATTTTCAAGGGCTTATAACTTTTTACAAGGATAATCTAGGAAACTGATTGTGCATGTGTAGCCTACTACCATCTTCTACCATGTCAAAACATTTGCAGTTGTCTCAAAAATAAGGAAATTGCAGGTATTTGAAATGTGACAATTTTGGCAACTTGGGAAGCTAATGCAAATGCTAATATAGCGTTGCAGCTAGCAGCTTTATAGCTGGCTTTAATGGATTGGTTATGGGTTGGTTGGGACTGGCTGCATGTATTCTGCTCATGCACCTATGTGGTCACAGCTACTGAGAATTTGCACTTGTTTTTTTCTCTCTTGATGTCCCTTGTTTGGCATGTGAGATGCTCATAAACAGTCTACCAGATCCATCCCTCATCTCTCACCCTTAGTTCAGTGTTCACTTTTATTCCAGTCTAGATGTATATCAGAATCAGTTTTATTGTTATTGTAGTTTTTCAGCATACTGTGTTAGGAATTATCTTTCGGTCATGGTGCATAACATGGAGACGACATTGGACAGGGTTCAGCGACGAGACAGGGAAGTGCAAAGAGCAAGTACAAAATATATTGTGCAAAATAAGATATAAAAAACTATACAAAGTGTAGTGCGGTCAGTATACAGTGTACATGAAGCGAGAAGCGTGTCTCTACTTTGCACTGTGCCTAACTGGGCTGAGGATAGCCCAGAATAAATGGGGCTACTTGTGGAGGTGACCTGGATCTTTCCCTGTGCTTGTCCCTGAGCAGGTACCAGGTGCGATCGCCCACTTTCTTCCAGAAGTGCCGAGACCAGTACTGGTACATCAGCCAGCTGGAGTCGGCCCAGTCCAGCTACATCCAGCAGATCAACAACCTCAAAGAGGTGGGCGGAGGGGGGATGATGAGAGCTGTTCTGATGACTCTAGCACATTCTTTCTGTTCTTAAGCTGTTCCCAGTGCCAGGACATATATGGTCAGAATCTAGGAATAGAGAGAAGACCAGGTGCAAACAGTACATGGACGCAAATCAGTTATTATTATAGTACAATAACGTTTCATAGGTTATTAACAAAAAAACAAAGGTGTTAAATACATTAGCGACCTTAGAAGCCATATTGTCTTAGCTGGGTTTGGGTTTCTTTCAAGGCTGACGTGTGTGTGTGTGTGTGTGTGTGTGTGTGTGTGTGTGTGTGTGTGTGTGTGTGTGTGTGTGTGTGTGTGTGTGTGTGTGTGTGTGTGTGTGTGTGTGCGTGCGTGCGTGCTCTCAGAGGCTGGCTATCGAGCTGTTCCGCAGACAGAAGTCGCGCAGCACGTCCCCCTCTGACCTGCGGCTGGGCCCCTCTGTCTCGGAGAGAGACCCCCGCTCAGGGAAGAGGGCCGGGGCCGAGGACGGCGGACAGACCACCATCACCGAGCCCAAAGAGGAAGAGGAGGAGAAGACCCAGCACGATGACTCTAATGTGAGTGACAGGTTATTGTTCTGTGTGTCTGTGTCTGCCCAGAATGAGAACTCTGTGTGTGTGTGTGTGCGCCTGCTCGTCCAGAATGAGAAGTAAGTGTGTGTGTGCGTGTCTGCCACTGTTGTGTTGTCTAGACAGTGAAGGGATTCTCATTATTTATCGTTCACGTTGATCTCATTTAAATTGATGGCTTCCCAACAGCACCTTATCAAGAGTCTACAGCCCTCGGCTAAATTACATTTCAACAACATTGATAAATCTTTCCAACTTTACTTCCTCTTAAAATGTTGCTTGCTCCTGTTCAAATAATGACCTCAGCATGGAGGCTATTATTGCAAGGTGTTTCGTGACAGGTTGCAGTAGAAATTGGAAAAACTTGCCTTTTCAGCACGGAATGTCAAACTTTGAACACATCTAACTAACTTTCTACGCTACTCAAGGTCATGTGTTAAAAGTTTGGCAAATACCTTGGAAGTGTCAAACTAGATGTTGTTTGAACATTGTTGTTCTCTGTAGTGTCTTATGGCCTGTACAGGCTACATTTTATTTTTTTTGTCTTTCACGATGGTCACAATGTCAGATTAGGCGAACACGGTTGCATACATTCTTGCCGTGTTGTGGTCGGGACACTGGCAACATTACATGAATGACCGCGACAAATCATCATGTGCTGTCTTTCACGGCCGTGCCCGTCATTGCGCGAGTTCAGGTAGTTCGGTCAGGAAATGGTCGGAAGTAGGCTATTGTATGCACTGTATTCAAGCTTTATTTATGGTGGCAGGGTGTTGTGACAAATAATTCTGACTCGCGGCAGAATGCGATTCCCTATCTTTGAGTTTTGAGTTTATCTTTTGACTGCCAAAACCATGATATGCAGGCTACCACAACTAGGCTATATCTGCCTCATTAAAACTACAGTTGAAGTAGCCTATTACGTTTTCGTCTGGGATTCATCCCTTTTTATCTACCGACTCAGTAGCCTACCATCCAGTGACCTAAAGATGCAGGCTAACCACAGTAAATGTGAGGAGAGATAAATAATAGGCTTTGACTTTATAATAATAATAGGCCTGTCACTTGTAAACTAGGCTATTATGTTCCTATTCCAATTGCTCTCGTAGTTTATTATCGTGGGTGTTATAGCAGTAGGTAGCCATAGGTTCACATTGCGATGTGGTCATCTTAAAACCTAAAATAGCCTCGCTTTCTGTGACAAGTTGCCCCTCTTGTGATGTCCTGGTCTTTACTGAGTGGTAGAAACTATAAACACTTGTTTTGTCAGAAGAAGAGTGCAGATTGAACTAAACACGAAGGGGAGTGAGTCAGAATTTGACGCAAGCTGTGTTGCTCAGAGTCATGGAAAAGAAAAACAATTGTGGAGCCGTTCCTGGGTGTCACAAAGAGGACAGCATGGGCTGTCTATCCTTCAAGGAGAACTTGAGGTAATGGATGTGTTAAAGGAGTAGTGAAGGGAAAATTCATGTTTAGCCCTGTTTTAAGGTTACTTATGATCATATACAATGGTTCAAAATGTTGACAAAACTAGCACTTTTGAGAAAGTCTGATTGCTCTACCACCGTTTTGGTCGTACAATGGATGTGGGTGGGCATCTTGAAAAATCTTTCAAAAACATCTTAAACACTATGACCAATTATGTGAACAAAAATGGGACAGAATGCTTTTTTCATTTCTGTGTGACTTTAAGGAGATTGGGCATGAGGAAGTAGAAAATAACTGTAAACAGGAGTTCATAGGTTACTTACGTAACCCCGGTTCTCTGATAACATGAGTGAGGTGTCTCACCTATGGGATATCGTCTCAACCATGATATACCTGGAAGTCATATTTAAAACGTCTGACATAGTCAGACCTGTCACGTGTGGGCGGGGAGCACCTCCCCCGTATAAAACCACTTGTGACGCGTGGGAACGTCCTTCTTGGCCAAAGCTCCCGTGAATGCAAGCAGGGCAATTTTGGTGAGACACCTCACTCATGTTATCAGAGAACCAGGGTTACGTAAGTAACCTATAGTTCTCTTTCTAACATTCGTTTCGGTGTCTCACCTATGGGATAGATATAGACTACTCCCGAATTGCAGAATATAGCCAGGGACGCATCGCCGAGCCAACTCAGCCGTCCCAAGAGGACCCTACCGCCAGGACTGTGTGTGCCAATGAAGGCACCGTCACATCCAACCGGTAGCTCGCCGCAGCACAGATATTACCCACTGACAGACCTCTGAACAGTGCCCATGAGGTAGCCACACCCCAGGTAGAATGAGCCCTCAGACTCCCTGGGGGACGTAAACCTCTGCATTCATAAGCCATCGAGATGGCGTCCACAATCCAGTGCGATAAACACTGACTTGAAATGGGTAACCCTGAACGAGAGGGAGCCCAAGAGACAAAGAGCTGGTCGCTCTTCCTCAGCGCTCTGGTTCTATCCAGATAAACGCGCAACGCGTGCACTGGACACACAGTGGAGACGCCTATCCTCGTCGGAGGAAAAAGGCGGAGGATGGAAAGCCATAAGCTCCAGCGTGGAGACGCAGGAGTCATTAACGACTTTGGGCACAAAAGCAGGGTTAGGCCGTAAAGAAACCTTAGACAACCCAGAGGCAAAGTGCATACAAGAAGGATGCACTGACAAGGCATTTAGCTCACTCACGCGCTTCGCTGAAGACAAAGCCAAGAGCAGCGCGGTCTTAGAGAGAATTTTCATCCCCACAACCCCCAGAGGCTCGAAAGGCTGCATAGACAGCGCCTCCAAGACCACTGACAAATCCCAGGAGGGAACCAGTGGTTTAGACACGGGGCGAGAACGCCTCGCACCTCTCATAAACCAGCTGACCCATGGGTGCTCCCCCACCGAGGAGGACCCAAAACCCTGGTGACAGGCAGAAATAGCAGCCAGGAATACCTTAACAATACTGAAGGCCCTGCCCTTATCCAACAAAAACTGCAGAAAGCAGATGACTTTGGAAGCAGAGCAGCGGGTAGGAGTCACCGACTGCTCAGCACACCACCTCACAAACACACGCCACTTGTTGTCATACAACTCAGTGTGGCAGGCGCCCTGGCACTGAAAAGAGTGTTAATCACAGAGGGTGAGAAATCATCCGTATGAACACTTAACCCTTCACATGCCAAGCCCACAGGGCCAGGAGTTCTGGCCTGGGGTGGAAAATGTCCCTGTTCGCCTGAGACACCAGGTCCCTGCGTAAAGGAAGAGGCCAAGGCTAGCCGGACAGGAGCGGGGTGATCTCCGCCAGCCACAGTTTCCCCGGCCGATACGGCGCAATGAGTATGAGAGACAGCCTCTGCTCCCTTACTCTGGCTAGAGTGGGGATTATGAGGCTGACCTGGGGAAACACGTAAAGCAGCGCGTCTGGCCATGGATGAGCCAGCGCGTCCACACCCCAAGGTGCATCCTCTCCCGTCAGGGAAAAGAACAGAGGACACGCGTTTGTTCGCGATGCGAAGAGATCTATGGCAGCTCGGCCGAACATCCCCCATATCCCACTTACCACCTGAGGGTGGAGACACCAATCACCGTACCAGGGATTTCCCCTGGAGAGCAAGTTCGCTCCCACGTTCAATACGCCCAGGACATGGACCGCGCGTAAAGAGGGAAGGAAGCCGCTGCTCCACAGGATCAGCTTGCGCGCGAGTGCGTGCAGGTTCGATGAACGAGTGCCACTCTCACGATTGATGTAGGCTACTGTAGTCGTGTTGTCTGTCCTGACCAAGACATGGCGACCCCGTATGAGGGGTAGAAAGTGCCGTAGCGCCAGAAACACCGTCAACAGCTCGAGAGAGTTTATGTGGGCCTGTCGGAGATGTGGGGACCACGTCCCATTCACAATCCTGCCCTCGTGAGCTGCCCCCCAACCCGCGAGAGACGCATCAGTCGAGACTACCGAACGGAGTGAGACCACTCCCAAGGGGTTCCTGGCCTCGAACAGAGTTGGGTCTCTCCAGAACCGGAGAGCTCTGACACAGCTGGGAGTCACTGTCACAGTGCGATGCAAATGTCGTCTTGGGAACAGACGAATGCCTAACACCCAACGTTGAAAATCCCACATATGCAGACGACCCAGAGGGACAACTGACGGGGAGGATCCCATGAGTCCGAGCAATCGGTGACAAATTCTGAACTTGACCGACTGACCGCTGCGGAACAGGCTGACGCACTGGTTGAATGAAGCGACGCGAGGGACAGACAGCCTGGCTCGGAGAGACACCGAGTCCAGCCTGAGACCCACATATTCTACAGTCTGAGCTGGCATTAGCGAGCTCTTGGTCGTGTTTATCTTGAAGTCCAGCCCCTCTAGGTGGGAAACAAGAAAAAGAGTGTCCTTCATTGCTTGCTCCCGAGAGAGCGAACACAGGAGATAATCGTCTAGTTAGGCTAGAATTCTGAGCCCCTGACTCCTCAGGGGAAGCAGAGCAGCCTCCACACACTTCGTAAATATCCGAGGCGCTAGGCTCAGCCCGAACGGTACCGAGAGATACTCGTAGGCTATGCCTAGATAAGCGAACCTGAGATATTTTCTGTGAACAAGATGTACGCGTATATGGTAATACGCATCCTGTAGGTCCACTGACGTGAACCAGTCATTCAGACGAATGGTACGAGACAGAGCGTTGTGATTGATCATACTGAATCTGTATCGCTTGATGTGTACGTTTAGAGAGCGCAGGTCCAGAATATGACGTAGCCCCCCCCCCCTTTCTTTGGAACGAGGAAATACCGAGAGTAGAACCCCTGATGGCTCTCTTCCTCCGGTAGAATTTGTACGACCCCCTTGTCCAAAAGAGACAAGATTTCTCTCTCCAGGACTAGAGCAGACTCCCCCCGAGCCACTGATTCGATCACCCCTCTGAAAGGCGGTGGTTTCGATGCAAACTGAAGCCTGTAACCCTTGGTTACCGTCCTCAGGACCCACAGGGAAGGTGCGCATGCGCACCATTGCTCTGCGTGAGCAGCGAGAGGACCCTGGGGCTGGGCTCTCACTATAGGTGGTGCAACGGCACCCTCCGGTAGTGTTATGAACCGCCTTATTTTCAGAATTATTTCCATTGCCCTTGGTTGAAAACCTGGTTGCAATGTTGTGAAACACTTTATTACAGAATGTCTGTGTGCTTGGGTGACACTGTTGAACACACCCTGCTGTCTGAACTCCCCCGAACGTGCCACTCTGGGGCAGCAGGGTGGGAGACGAGACTTGAACATCACCGGGGAACCTGGTGCGACCGTTCCGAGGGCACTGGGGCGTGAGAACACTGGGTGAACCACCATACAACGGAACATGTTGCGGTCCTTCTCCACAACTTGCAGACTTGACCTCAAAGGCGTCGGCGTGGGAGGCAAACACTGGAGCTTGACTTCTGAACGAGTCAGCGCACAGAGAGAGACCGCCCTGCGTTTGGGAACCACAGGGGGGCTGATGGAGGGAACCCCTCCCCGAGGGCAAGCTAGGTAGCTTTCCTCTTCGACCCGGTCATGGCAGCAGGGCGGTTCTTGTTCGCCACCACCGCAAAGAATGGCTTACCCTTTGGTCTAGGTGGCCTGTGGGCAGGCGCCGCTGGCACCCCGCCGCCTCCGTCGCCGCCCTGGCCGCGCCCTGAGGTTTGGGTCCCTTAGGGGGGGGCTGTGCCTTAGGCGCCTGGGCAGCTCTCTGGAAAACCTGAACAGGCCTTGGCACAAACTTGCGAGGGAGACAGAGCTGGAATGCTTCCTCCTCCTTCACGCGGGCGTCGAACTTCTGTCGCATCGCTGCGATCGATGATCCGAACAGTTGAGTGGGTACAACCGGAGCATCCAGAAGCCCTTTCTTCTCCTTGTCGGAGAGACCTGATAAGTTCAGCCACAGGGAACGCTCCCCGACAACATCCAGGGCCATAGTGCGGCCGGTGCTCTGCACGGCGCCGCGGAGAGCGCGTAGAGTGTAATCACTCACAACACAGATCTCCTCCCATGTCTGGGTGTTGGGCTGTTCCCTGTCCATCTGCGCACCCAAGTCCGCCAGCAGCTCCGCTTGGTAGGCTACCAGCAGAGAGGCGGCGTTTAGAGCGCGGACAGAGAGAGCAGAAGCCCTGTAGCCTCTCTGGAAAACGGAGGCTGTGAAGGTGTCCCCTTTTCCCAGCAGGGAGGGCCCAGAGGAACCAAAAGTGGGTCTCTTCTGGAGATGGAGATGGTTGGCTACCGAAGGCTCCACCGGAGGAGGGCTGGATAACCCTAATTCCTCCATGCCGTGTAAGTCAAGTCCACTGAATCCTGGGACAAGAACCCTATTGGTTAAGGGCTTGTCCAAAACTTTCTCATCTCCTCCATGCAGGCAGGCACAGCGGGGATGACCTGCTTGGGTGCAGGAGTGGACGTCGGGAGACTTTTCCCGTCATATAGGCTCCGCCTAACCCCTTGCACACCTTGGGTAGATGGCCACTCGAAGTCGAGCCTGTCCGCCGCGCGGCGACAGACGCCGTTCAAGTCCTGGTCCCAGGGGGTGTCACCTCCCTGAGCACTGGAGGGGCGGGAGCCCTGGCCTAACTGAAGGGGGTTAACTGCCCCCTCGTCCTCGGATGAGGGGTTGAGTAGCTCCTCATCCTGCTCACAGCCGAGTTCGAGAACATCCTCCTCCCGGACCTCGAACGGCAGAGAGGGATCCGGGCACACAATCTCCATCTGCTCCGCCCAGGTAGGCGCGGGTGCGTCATCACGGCAGTCGGGGGAAAGGCTATCCCCGGCAGCATGGGGACTGGTGAGGACGTGGCCGCTGGCCGTGATGGCAGCCTTGCACCTCCTCACCAAGTACTTTTTGGGAAGATGGAGGCAGTGCTGGCACGCAGAGGCTCCCTCCAGGGCCTCCTGGGCATGCTCGACTCCCAGGCAGCCGATGCAGAGAGGATGAGAATCCTTCCCTGCCACCAGCGACCCGCAGCCGGCTGCACACAGACGAGACCCGCCCTCCTGGCTTACTTGGCTAGTAGCCATGGAGTCCCAGCACACAAGGTTGGCTACCGTGTGTGTTAAGGTCGAGTTGAGGGCTAAACTCGATGTAGGTAATAGCTAAGGGTAAGCTAATTACCTAACAGCTAGCGCAAATAGCTATGAGTAAGCTAGCTAGCTACGACAATTAGTCAGCTAGCAGGCTTGGCTCGCCTGTACAGTTAGCCAGCAGAAAAAACTAGCTATGAAGCTAGTTAAACAATCAGGAATAAACCTGAGAAACACAGCGAGAAAAAGGATATATCCCTCGAACATGTAGCCGCGCTCCTGGGGACGGAAAGTATTTTTGTCTCGACGTCGTCGAAGTGAGCAGTTCAGCGGTACGACACACGAGGGAGCAATCCACCAAGGTATATTCTTCACGGGGAAGAGATAAAGAAGGACGTTCCCACGCGTCACAAGTTGTTTTATACGGGGGAGGTGCTCCCCGCCCACACGTGACAGGTCTGACTACGTCAGACATTTTAAATATGACTTCCAGGTATATCCTGGATAGGTGAGACACCGAAACGAATGTTAGAAAGAAAACCACATTTCTTCACTGTTGATTGCCAAATGGTAAGAACGCATGCACGAATGGCTGCAGAATCGTCAACAAACTTTCCACTCTCCTATTCCTTATCTTCACCAATTTATTTTATTTTAATTTTATATAAACCTTTTATTTTGACTTGAGGATTTCTGAGGTTTCCCTTATTTACAGAAATGACGAGTGAACAAACAGGGGATGAACAGAGATAGGAGTAAAGGAGTAGTAAAGGGAAAATGCCTGTTTAGCCCTTTTTTAAGGTTACTTATGATCATATACAATGGTTCAGATCAAAACGTTGACAAAACTAGCACTTTTGAGAAAGTCTGATAATTGCTCTACCACCGTTTTGGTCATACAATGGATGTGGGTGGGCACCGTGAAAAATCATTCAAAAACATGTTAAACTCTCAATTTCAAAGACAAGAAACTCACCGAGGTGTTAGTTGGCGTTCTGACATATAATTCGTCATAAAGTAAGATTCTAGTTAATCTGGAAAGGCTTTTTTAAATATTAAGCATAGGACTATTTAGTCGCAGCACATACGTGTGTAAACTTCCGCAAACTAGGTAGCCTAGCAACATAAACAATAACAATAGCTACCGTAAGTAGTTCCGCTTCCTGAATTCCCTCTGCGGATTGATCTACACATCTACAACGGTCCCGTCAATACAAGTCAATGGATTTCATTAAATGATCAATGAAACCCTACAGGATTCATACTTTGCGGCGAATTTGATGTCAGAACCCCAACAGACACCAATTACCCCCTCAGTGAGTTTCTTGTCTTTTAAATTGAGAGTTTAACATGTTTTTGAATGATTTTTCAAGGTGCCCACCCACATCCATTGTATGACCTAAACGGTGGTAGAGCAATTATCAGACTTTCTCAAAAGTGCTAGTTTTGTCAACGTTTTGATCTGAACCATTGTATATGATCATAAGTAACCTTAAAAAAGGGCTAAACATGATTTTTCCCTTTACTACTCCTTTAAAAAAAGAAATGCCAATGAAGGTTGATCCACAGGATTCCAGGTGTGGTGTTGTTCTAATGCTGTGTGAACGTTGTGGTGTGGTGTTCTAACGCTGTGTGAGCGTTGTGGTGTGTTCTAACGCTGTGTGAATGTTGTAGTGTGGTGTTCTAACGCTGTGTGAACGTTGTGGTGTGGTGTTGTTGTAACGCTGTGTGAACGTTGTGGTGTGTTGTGTTCTAACGCTGTGTGAACGTTGTAGTGTGGTGTTCTAACACTGTGTGAACGTTGTGGTGTGTTGTGTTCTAACGCTGTGTGAACGTTGTAGTGTGGTGTTGTTCTAACGCTGTGTGAGCGTTGTAGTGTGGTGTTGTTCTAACGCTGTGTGAACGTTGTAGTGTGGTGGTGTTCTAACGCTGTGTGAACGTTGTAGTGTGGTGGTGTTCTAACACTGTGTGAGCGTTGTAGTGTGGTGTTCTAACACTGTGTGAGCGTTGTAGTGTGGTGTTGTTCTAACGCTGTGTGAGCGTTGTGGTGTGTTGTTCTAACGCTGTGTGAGCGTTGTAGTGGTGTTGTTCTAACGCTGTGTGAACGTTGTAGTGTGGTGTGTTCTAACGCTGTGTGAACGTTGTAGTGTGGTGTTCTAACGCTGTGTGAACGTTGTGGTGTGTTCTAACGCTGTGTGAACGTTGTAGTGTGGTGGTGTTCTAACGCTGTGTGAACGTTGTAGTGTGGTGTTCTAACGCTGTGTGAACGTTGTAGTGTGGTGGTGTTCTAACGCTGTGTGAGCGTTGTAGTGTGGTGTGTTCTAACGCTGTGTGAACGTTGTAGTGTGGTGTGTTCTAACGCTGTGTGAACGTTGTAGTGTGGTGGTGTTCTAACGCTGTGTGAACATTGTAGTGTGTTGTTCTAACGCTGTGTGAACGTTGTAGTGTGTTCTAACGCTGTGTGAACGTTGTAGTGTGGTGGTGTTCTAACGCTGTGTGAACGTTGTAGTGTGTTCTAACGCTGTGTGAACGTTGTGGTGTTGTTCTAACGCTGTGTGAATGTTGTAGTGTGGTGTTCTAACGCTGTGTGAACGTTGTAGTGTGGTGGTGTTCTAACGCTGTGTGAACGTTGTGGTGTTGTTCTAACGCTGTGTGAATGTTGTAGTGTGGTGTTCTAACGCTGTGTGAACGTTGTAGTGTGGTGGTGTTCTAACGCTGTGTGAACGTTGTAGTGTTGTTCTAATGCTGTGTGAACGTTGTAGTGTGGTGTTGTAACGCTGTGTGAACGTTGTGGTGTGGTGTTCTAACGCTGTGTGAACGTTGTAGTGTGGTGTGTTCTAATGCTGTGTGAACGTTGTAGTGTGTTGTTCTAACGCTGTGTGAGCGTTGTAGTGTGGTGTTGTAACGCTGTGTGAACGTTGTGGTGTGGTGTTCTAACGCTGTGTGAACGTTGTAGTGTGGTGTGTTCTAACGCTGTGTGAACGTTGTAGTGTGTTGTTCTAACGCTGTGTGAACGTTGTGGTGTGGTGTTCTAACACTGTGAACGTTGTGGTGTGGTGTTCTAACGCTGTGTGAACGTTGTAGTGTGGTGTTCTAACGCTGTGTGAACATTGTAGTGTGTTGTTCTAACGCTGTGTGAACGTTGTAGTGTGGTGGTGTTCTAACGCTGTGTGAACATTGTAGTGTGTTGTTCTAACGCTGTGTGAACGTTGTAGTGTGGTGTGTTCTAACGCTGTGTGAACGTTGTAGTGTGGTGTGTTCTAACGCTGTGTGAACGTTGTAGTGTGGTGGTGTTCTAACGCTGTGTGAACATTGTAGTGTGTTGTTCTAACGCTGTGTGAACGTTGTAGTGTGTTGTTCTAACGCTGTGTGAACGTTGTAGTGTGGTGGTGTTCTAACGCTGTGTGAACATTGTAGTGTGTTGTTCTAACGCTGTGTGAACGTTGTGGTGGTGTTCTAACGCTGTGTGAACGTTGTGGTGGTGTTCTAACGCTGTGTGAACGTTGTAGTGTGGTGTTCTAACGCTGTGTGAACATTGTGGTGTGTTCTAACGCTGTGTGAACGTTGTGGTGTGTTCTAACGCTGTGTGAACGTTGTAGTGTGTTCTAACGCTGTGTGAACGTTGTGGTGTGGTGTGTTCTAACGCTGTGTGAACGTTGTAGTGTGGTGTTCTAACGCTGTGTGAACATTGTGGTGTGTTCTAACGCTGTGTGAAGGTTGTGGTGTGTTCTAACGCTGTGTGAACGTTGTAGTGTGTTGTTCTAACGCTGTGTGAACGTTGTGGTGTGTTGTTCTAACGCTGTGTGAACGTTGTGGTGTGGTGTTCTAACGCTGTGTGAACATTGTGGTGTGTTCTAACGCTGTGTGAACGTTGTGGTGTGTTCTAACGCTGTGTGAACGTTGTAGTGTGGTGTACTAATGCTGTGTGAACGTTGTAGTGTGGTGGTGTTCTAACGCTGTGTGAACGTTGTAGTGTGGTGTTCTAACGCTGTGTGAACGTTGTGGTGTGTTCTAACGCTGTGTGAACGTTGTAGTGTGGTGTTGTAACGCTGTGTGAACGTTGTGGTGTGTTGTTCTAACGCTGTGTGAACGTTGTGGTGTGTCCAGGAGCTGTCTGACGGGGACCTGGAGGTGGACTGTCTGACCGGAGACGAGGAGGTCAACCCTCTGGATGGCAGCAGCACCTCGGGCAGCTCCACGGCAACCAGCAACACGGAGGAGAACGACATTGACGAGGAGACCATGTGAGTGAGAGAAGGGGGGGAGGGGGCGGTAATTAACCCCCTCGTAGGAGGTGACAGGGATATACACTTAAACTGTATTATTAAAATGTCTCATGCACTTACCTTGTTTCTGTGTGAAGAAAGCGTCCAGAGGCCTTCTGACAGGACAATGGACAGCAGTCTTTCGTCCCCCCCAAAAAAGCTGCCATTTTGCCTTTGCCAAGTTGTTTGACAGGAAATGGAAAGCGGAGAAATGCATTTGCTTTGATGCGAGTCGTGTAGCTGGGGGAGGGCCTCAGTCTCCCCGTGTTCTTTGATGCTGTCGTCTCACCCACCCCCTCACTGTGAACTCACACCAGATCAGCCAGCCATGACTCATCACTGCTCCCATCCGCCTGCCTGTCTGCAGAACACACACCGGCTCTCCCTCGCGCTCACTCACACACACACCGGCTCTCTCCTCTGCACTAGGGCTGCACGATTATGACAAAAGAAAATAATAGCGATTATTTGCTTCAAAATGGTAATTGCGATTAATAATTGCGATTCATATTTAATATATCATATTTATATATAATAACCAAAATGCTCCCAAATCACGGACGTTGATCCCTTTCTTGCTACTAACTCACTGACCTCGTTTTCGCTCATTTTGTCACTACTCACGGCTGCAGGTACTCTTGTGACACTTGTCTTGACCTACTGCTATCTGTCTTCTCAGTGAAATTGCTACGCACAGCGCACTCAGCGGGAACGCATGTGACTGGTCAGACAGCATAAGCGCCTGTGATTCGTCCGTGTAGTTCTAGCACACTCAATTCAAAGCAAAATTATTAATCACATTAATTGCGGCCTTTTGCGATTAGTTAATTGCGGAGGTTATAATCTCGATTTCGATTAATTCACGATTAATTGTGCAGCCCTACTCTGCACTCACTCACACACACACCTGAGCAAGAGCACACACTCAAGAGCTCCTCAAGAGCACATTATATACACATACAAAGTGGGTCATATATATATATATATATATACTGCTCAAAAAAATGAATGGGACACTTGATCATGAAATCCAGCCCTCAATGGGTTAATCATTTTGGTGTCCGTTGACCGTTCTTACGTCATTTTGCTCTCAATTAAGTAATGTCAGTTCTCAATGAATCACCGGTCTCTGTATGTTCTCCTGTGAAATGTATCACAATCTAAATATTTTTAGGTGTTTGACATGACTTGCACACAGTCCTCCATGGGATCAGCCAAACAAGCGCCAGGGGAATGCTTATGTCCAAGTCATGCCAAACATAAAACGTAAAAATATTTGTGTTGCGATCCATTTCACAGGAGAGCATACTGAGATTACCGTCTCCCTGTGCTTCACGTCTGGGAGAAGCACATTTTCATAGTTGACTTCCATTGTAGCCCAGTGAGAGCCTGCAGAAAAACTGCAGCTAGCTCAATACTGGAATGATCAGTGAAATTATTATCTCTGTTTCAGGCCCATGATGGACAGACCACAAATAGGGCTACATGTCCAAAATAGCGCACTACCCCTTTAACAAGGACTCTCTCATGCCCTATGGAGGGAATCTAGAGTCAAGTGTCAACCCCCCCCACATCTCTCATCCCTCCTCTCCCTCTTCACTCTCATCCCTCCTCTCCCTCTTCACTCTCATCCCTCCTCTCCCTCTTCACTCTCATCTCTCCTCTCCCTCTTCACTCTCATTCGTCCTCTCCTTCACTCTCATCCCTCCTCTCCCTCTTCACTCTCATCCCTCCTCTCCCTCTTCACTCTCATCCCTCCTCTCCCTCTTCACTCTCATCCCTCCTCTCCCTCTTCACTCTCATCCCTCTCCCTCTTCACTCTCATCCCTCCTCTCCTTCACTCTCATCCCTCCTCTCCCTCTTCACTCTCATCCCTCCTCTCCCTCTTCACTCTCATCCCTCCTCTCCCTCTTCACTCTCATCCCTCTTCTCCTTTACTCTCATCCCTCCTCTCCCTCTTCACTCTCATCCCTCCTCTCCCTCTTCACTCTCATCCCTGGCACGGCCCTCGTCTTCCACAGACGCTTCCAGATGCGCGCCTCCACCGTTTGTCAGTCTGTAGTGCTTGGCTGCTCACACACACACACACACACACACACACACACACACACACACACACACACACACACACACACACACAGGTATGCTAAAATGGCTCCATTGTACTCCACTGCACACCCAAATAGAAAAGCACAAATGGTGTAATGGGATGTACGTGCCTAAGAGGGTTTGGTGACTGATCATAAACCTGTATTACAGTAAAGTGCAGTAGATTGCAGTGTCCATCTCATCAGTAGAGGTCTGTTTCTATATTGGGACACTTTCTGTCCAATCACCCTAAGCAGCTTTCTGGTTGCAGGAGGAGGCTGTGTGTTATGAGGGGTGGAAGTAACAAAAATTAATAAATAAATATGTGGTCGATTAAAATGCAATCGAATTAAATGTGTGATCGATTAAAATGCAATCGATTTAAATGTGTGAATGATTAAAATGCAATCAAATTCAATTATTAATTAAATTAATAATTAAATTATTCATTAAATTAATCGTTAAACTGCACTTTTATCATTGGTGCGCTTTTATCATTAAGAGTGTGCTTTTATCATTAAACTGCACTTTTATCATTAGCGTGTGCTTTTATCATTAGAGTGCGCGTTTATCATAACAGTGTGCTTTCACTTTTATCATTAGACTGCGCTTTTGCCCTTTCCCAACACACACCACCCTAACGATAAAGCCTTTATCATTAGACTGGCGTGTGTTGTATGTGTCAATCAACTGACCACGCCCACATGTGTACATCCAGGCTATCCCTGTCGATTGGACATGCTGGTCTCGCGACCGCGACCAGACAGGCGATTCTAGGGGGTGGCCCAGGTGCCATTTTGTCTGTATTTGTGTCATTTCTAATGAATGAGTCAGTATCATAACTAAATTAAAATTGATTGAAAATATAGTCTGAGAGACTGATCTTTAATCCCCTAAATAGTTGAGCCTCCTACACACCCCTTAACAAAATGTACAAAATGGTTTAGTCCACCACAGAAGCTCACGGACCCTGCTTTCTGCAGGAGCAAGCAGTTAGCTAACTTTACTAGAAGGTATTTGAACTTGGCTGTCTCACATATTCTTTAACTCCCCCTCAGAAAGATGTTTTTTTTATTGTGTCAGTAGTTAAAACGTTTAAACATAGTTATTTTCTTTGTAACATGATTTAATGAAAGCTAGCTAGTGTCATCATCGTCTTTCCACTTGCTTGTAAATCTAAAGTCAGCTAGCTAGCGTTATGATAGCTAGCTAGCTAGCTGAAATGCACATTAGCCTTCATGAAAAACATGTTACAAAAACCGAAAGTTTTTCTGATTGCTAGGCTAAATTTAAGGTAATCTGCTGTCCTGTCATGGGAGTGGGACTAGAATTGAACTCGGAGTATGATGCTCCATTTTGTCATCAGATTGATAGTAGTAGGGATGCAGCTGCTACTCACTCAAAGGTGGGTGGAGGGGATGAATTGGCTGTTTTTTAATCCAAAATTGGCCATTTGTTTGATTTGTGTATGGGTTTGCTCTTTGTCACCTTTACATCCCAGATGAGTTATCATCCCTGAAATGTGTTATAAAGTGATGTCATGCAACTATTTACAGTATGAAAATAAATCAGAGCATTCAAATGTCAGACAGCAGCCAGAGCAGCCAGCACTGTTAGTAGTGATGATAAGGATGACAGCCAGAGCCAGCTTGGATGTGTAGCTGGAGTCTCCAGCCTTACACATGGGTAGGCAAAATCCTGCTAGTTCCAGACTTCCCATTGGTAAACATATTTAATTACCTTGATCACGTCAATGAGTTTGTGGTTAGTTTAATTTCAGACAATTTCTAAAGTTTCATTTTAACATTTGCTTTTGGATGGAGATTGGTTTATGGGGTCATTCGGGCTTGTTCTGCAGCAGCGCCAGGTTCTGCAAAATCTGGATCCCGTGGTCCCGAAGACAAGGGGAGGTTACCGACAACAGTGCTGGCAATGGTGACTCTTTACATGCAGGCTGTGCACATCACTGTATGTAGCCTAGAACCTACAGGAAGTGGCAGGGAGCAATGCAAGTTTTGTAAATAAAACTGCATTTCGGCACTCTTTGACCTTTTTCAATGAACTGCTGTCTAGTGTAAGACGTATTCAGCTGCTGCAGTATTGTTGTTTATAAACTGGCTGAATGACGTGATCTGATGATTTTTGATGGAGGTAGCCTAAATATGGAGGTAGCCTACCATGTTGAAAGAATAAATTATGGACAGTGGACTCTTGATTACATTTGTTTGGTGTCATGATTTGACATTTCAATCACAAAACATGACAAATATGGACCATTCCTGTGATGTGTGTGCTGAGGAGGCTGGGGAACCAGTGAGTACAAATTATGGTAGGCGCTTATATATGCAGTAAAGTTTATTAAAACCGTTTTAATTATTGTGATTCCTGTAGTGGGTGGAAATATACAGTTTGTAAAAATAAAAAAAATCTTTAGTCTACTATAGCTTGTAGGTATGACTTGTGCTTTGGGAACGTGTGTTTTGCTTCTTCACATGCACGCATGCAGAAAAAAACAACTGAATTGCCACTCTGGCATATCTCTGTGCTTCAGTTAGCTGTAACGTTAGAAATTCGCTTGTGCCATCAGCTACTAGCTCGACCACCCTTGGATGTATATGAACTCCGCTAGCCTGTGCTTGTGCAGTTGAAAAGGAGGACGTCGTCGCTTGGGCCGCTGATGGCAAGATCTCGACATACTCGAAGTTTATTTACAATAAAAGTTTATTTACAATAAAACCCTGCAAACCAATGCCTTCGCCATTTTTTGATGCGCATGACATTTTTCATCAAAAGACATGTCCAATCGACAAGGATAGCCTGGATGTACGCCTGTGGGCGTGGTCAGCTGATTGACACATGCAACACACGCCAGTCTAATGATAAAGGCTTTATCGTTAGGGTGGTGTGTGTTGGGAAAGGGCAAAAGCGCAGTCTAATGACAAAAGTGAAAGCACACTGTTATGATAAACACGCACTCTAATGATAAAAGCACACTAATGATAAAAGCACACGCTAATGATAAAAGTGCAGTTTACTGATAAAAGCACACTAATGATGAAAGCACTTTTAATGATAATAGCGCACTCAAATGATAAAAGTGCAGTTTAACGATTAATTTAATGAATAATTGAATGATTAATTTAATTAATAATTGAATTTGATTGCATTTTAATCATTCACACATTTACTTCGATTGCATTTTACCCCTTTCCACCCCTCATAGTGTGATTTAGGGAGTGCTGAATGTGTGTATACCTCCTTGTTGGAGGGGGGCCTCCACCCAAGCCCGCCTTGCTGACGCAAACTTCTAGTTGGCTGAAAACGTTCTCTGTAGCCCCTACAGTACACTCATCTCCTACAATACTCTCATCTCCTACAGTACTCTCATCTCCTACAGTACTCTCATCTCCTACAGAACTCTCAGCCCCTACAATACTCATCTCCTACAATACTCTCATCTCCTACAGTACTCTCATCTCCTACAGTACTCTCAGCCCCTACAATACTCATCTCCTACAGTACTCTCAGCCCCTACAGTACTCTCAGCCCCTACAATACTCATCTCCTACAGTACTCTCAGCCCCTACAGTACTCTCAGCCCCTACAATACTGATCTCCTACAGTACTCTCAGCCCCTATAATACTCTCAGCCCCTATACTACTCTCATCTCCTACAATACTCTCATCTCCTACAGTACTCTCATATCCTACAGTACTCTCAGGTCCTACAGTACTCAGCCCCTACAATACTCATCTCCTACAGTACTCTCAGCCCCTATAATACTCTCAGCCCCTATAATACTCTCAGCCCCTATACTACTCTCATCTCCTACAATACTCTCATCTCCTACAGTACTCTCATATCCTACAGTACTCTCAGCCCCTACAATACTCATCTCCTACAGTACTCTCAGGTCCTTAAGTACTCAGCCCCTACAATACTGATCTCCTACAGTACTCTCAGCCCCTATAATACTCTCAGCCCCTATACTACTCTCATCTCCTACAGTACTCTCATCTCCTACAGTACTCTCATCTCCAGCAGTACTCTCATCTCCTACAGTACTCTCATCTCCTACAATACTCTCATCTCCTACAGTACTCTCAGCCCCTACAGTACTCTCATCTCCAACGGTACTCTCATCTCCTACAGTACTCTTCGCCCCTACAATACTCTCATATCCTACAGTATTCAGCCCCTACAATACTCATCTCCTTCAGTACTCTCAGCCCCTACAATACTCACCACCTACAGTACTATCAGCCCCTACAGTACTCTCAGCTCCTACAATACTCATATCATTCAGTACTCTCATCTCCTACAGTACTCTCAGCCCCTACAGTACTCTCATCTCATACAGTACTCTCATCTCCAACAGTACTCTCAACCCCTACAATACTCTCAACCCCTACAATACTCTCAACCCCTACAATACTCTCAGCCCCTACAGTACTCTCAGCCCCTACAGTACTCTCAGCCCCTACAGTACTCATCTCCAACAGTACTCATCTCCAACAGTACTCTCATCTCCTACAGTACTCTCATCTCCTACAGTACTCTCATCTCCTACAGTACTCTCAGCCCCTACAATACGCTCAGCCCCTACAATACTCATCTCCTACAATACTCTCATCTCCTACAATACTCACCACCTACAGTACTCTCAGCCCCTTGAAGTAAATCCTTGAACAGATTATCAGACAGTTGGATTACCGGAAGCCATGAATCATGTGAGTTTATTAAACAACGTGTAAGCATATAGTGTTACAAAACAATAGCTCAGATACAATATCTCGGCTGAATACAATTTGACAGTGTTATGACAATTATTACAATACCGTACAGAGCGTTGTCGCAGGGGAGATGAGTAGCACAGAGTTGATGATGAATGCAACAGGTTGAGTGACTAAGCTAACAGGCTAACATGCTACAGTCTGGCTGGAAGCTAGGAGCTAAGCTAAGCAGAGGCTAAAGCAGCGCGCCGTAGGGTAAGCAGCGCTGAGGCTACAGTCTGGGGGCTCTTAAATACACTCTACCAGGGGGGCGTCATGTGACATCTTAGGTTATGGTGATCTTAGTCATTTTGTCGATCAGCCAGGTCAAGATTAGATCGTTGTTGGGGAAATCTGACTTTTTGTTAATCCCAGCAGCTGCTGTTTGCTCTTTCAGAAGGACTGGTCAGCAGAGCGTCTAAGAGCGTTCCCTATTAGAGCGTTCCCTATTAGAGCGTTCCCTATTAGAGCGTTCCCTATTAGGCCCCAAGGCTGTGTAGCTATTTAAATATACACTGTGTCTAGGGCCTAGGCAAAAGGTTATCAGAGTTCACTGTAACTGAAACCACGTCACCCTACAGTACTCTTAGCCCCTACAATACTCTCATCTCCTACAATACTCTCATCTCCAACAATACTCTCATCTCCTATAATACTCTCAGCCCCTACAGTACTCTCAGCCCCTACAATACTCTCAGCCCCTACAGTACTCTTATCTCCAACAATACTCTCATCTCCTATAATACTCTCAGCCCCTACAGTACTCTCAGCCCCTACAATACTCTCATCTCCTACAGTACTCTCATCTCCAACAATACTCTCATCTCCTATAATACTCTCAGCCCCTACAGTACTCTCATCTCCTACAATACTCTCATCTCCTATAATACTCTCAGCCCCTACAGTACTCTCATCTCCTACAATACTCTAATCTCCTACAGTACTCTCATCTCCTACAATACTCTCATCTCCTACAGTACTCATATCCTACAGTACTCTTATCTCCAACAGTACTCTCATATCCAACAGTACTCATCTCCAACAGTTATCTTATCTCCTACAGTACTCTCAGCCCCTATAATACTCTCATCTCCTACAGTACCCTTAGCCCCTACAATATGATCAGCCCCTACAATACTCATCTCCTACAATACTCTAATCTCCTACCGTACTCTCAGCCTCTACAATACTCTCATCTCCTTCAGTACTCTGTCCCTACAGTAGTCTCATCTCCTACAGTACTCTCATCTCCAACAGTACTCATCTCATACTCATCTCCAACAGTACTCTCATCTACAGTACTCTGCCCCTACAATACTGTCAGCCCCTACAGTACTCTCAGCTCCTACAGTACTCTCAGCTTCTACAGTACTCTCATATCCAACAGTACTCTCATCTTCAACAGTACTCTCATCTCCTACAGTACTCTAAGCCCCTACAATACTCTCATCTCCTACAGTACCCTCAGCCCCTACAATACACTCAGGCCCTACAATACTCTCATCTCCTACAGTACTCTGTCCCTACAGTACTCTCAGCCCCTACATTACTCTCAGCCCCTACAATACTCTCATCTCCAACAGTACTCTGTCCCTACAGTACTCTCTGCTCGTACAGTACTCTCAGCCCCTACAGTACTCTCATCTCCTACAGTACTCATCTCCTACAGTACTCTCATCTCCTACAATACTCTCAGCCCCTACAGTACTCATCTCCTACAGTACTCTCATCTCCTACAATACTCTCAGCCCCTACAGTACTCATCTCCTACAGTACTCTCATCTCCTACAGTACTCTCATCTCCTACAATACTCTCAGCCCCTACAGTAGTCTCATCTCCTACAGTACTCTTAGCCCCTACAGTACTCATCTCCTACAGTATTCTAATATCCTACAGTACTCTCATCTCCAACAGTACTCATCTCCAACAGTACTCTCATATCCTACAGTACTCATATCCTACAGTACTCTAAGCCCCTACAATACTCTCATATCCTACAGTACTCTCATCTCCAACAGTTCTCTCATCTCCTATAGTACTCTCAGCCCCTACAATACTCTCATCTCCTACAGTACCCTCAGCCCCTACAATATGCTCAGCCCCTACAATACTCATCTCCTACAATACTCTCATCTCCTACAGTACTCTCAGCCTCTACAATACTCTCATATCCTACAGTACTCAGCCCCTACAATACTCATCTCCTTCAGTACCCTCAGCCCCTACAATACTCATCTCCTACAATACTCTCATCTCCTACAGTACTCTCAGCCTCTACAATACTCTCATATCCTACAGTACTCGTAGTCCCTACAGTACTCATCTCCTGTAGTACTCTCATATCCAACAGTACTCTCGTCTTCAACAGTACTCTCATCTCCTACAGTACTCTAAGCCCCTACAATACTCTCATCTCCTACAGTACCCTCAGCCCCTACAATACACTCAGGCCCTACAATACTCTCATCTCCTACAGTACTCTAAGCCCCTACAATACTCTCATCTCCTACAGTACCCTCAGCCCCTACAATACACTCAGGCCCTACAATACTCTCATCTCCTACAGTACTCTTAGTCCCTACAATACTCTCAGTACTCTCATCTCCTACAATACTCTCATCTCCTACAGTACTCTGTCCCTACAGTACTCTCAGCCCCTACAGTACTCTCATCTCCAACAGTACTCTCATCTCCTACAATACTCTCATCTCCTACAGTACTCTAATCTCCTACAGTACTCTAAGCCCCTACAATACTCATCTCCTTCAGTACCCTCAGCCTCTACAATACTCATCTCCTTCAGTACCCTCAGCCCCTACAATACTCATCTCCTACAATACTCTCATCTCCTTCAGTACTCTCAGCCCCTACAATACTCTCAGCCCCTACAATACTCTCAGCCCCTACAGTACTCTCAGCCCCAACAGTACTCTCATCTCCAACAGTACTCTCATCTCCTACAGTACTCAGCCCCTACAATACTCTCATATCCTACAGTACTCTCATCTCCTACAGTACACTCAGCCCCTACAATACGCTCAGCCCCTACAATACTCATCTCCTACAATACTCTCATCTCCTACAATACTCACCACGTACAGTACTCTCAGCCCCTTGAAGTAAATCCGCAAACAGATTATCAGACAGTTGGATAACCGGAAGGCATGAATCATGTGGGTTTATTAAACAACGAGTAAGCATATAGTGTTACAAAACAATAGCTCAGATACAATATCTCGGCTGAATACAATTTGACAGTGTTATGACAATTATTACAATACCGTACAGAGCGTTGTCGCAGGGGAGATGAGTAGCACAGAGTTGATGATGAATGCAACAGGTTGAGTGACTAAGCTAACAGGCTAACATGCTACAGTCTGGCTGGAAGCTAGGAGCTAAGCTAAGCAGAGGCTAAAGCAGCGCGCCGTAGGGTAAGCAGCGCTGAGGCTACAGTCTGGGGGCTCTTAAATACACTCTACCAGGGGGGCGTCATGTGACATCTTAGGTTATGGTGATCTTAGTCATTTTGTCGATCAGCCAGGTCAAGATTAGATCGTTGCTGGGGAAATCTGACTTTTTGTTAATCCCAGCAGCTGCTGTTTGCTCTTTCAGAAGGACTGGTCAGCAGAGCGTCTAAGAGCGTTCCCTATTAGAGCGTTCCCTATTAGAGCGTTCCCTATTAGAGCGTTCCCTATTAGGCCCCAAGGCTGTGTAGCTATTTAAATATACACTGTGTCTAGGGCCTAGGCAAAAGGTTATCAGAGTTCACTGTAACTGAAACCACGTCACCCTACAGTACTCTTAGCCCCTACAATACTCTCATCTCCTACAGTACTCTCATCTTTAACAATACTCTCATCTCCTATAATACTCTCAGCCCCTACAGTACTCTCATCTCCTACAGTACTCTCATCTCCAACAATACTCTCATCTCCTACAGTACTCTCATCTCCTATAATACTCTCAGCCCCTACAGTACTCTCATCTCCTACAGTACTCTCATCTCCAACAATACTCTCATCTCCTATAAATACTCTCATCTCCTACAATACTCTCATCCCCTACAGTACTCTCAGCCCCTACAGTACTCTCAGCCTCTACAATACTCTCATCTCCAACAGTACTCTCATCTCCTACAGTACTCTCAGCCCCTACAGTACTCATCTCATACAGTACTCTCAGCTTCTACAGTACTCTCATCTCCAACAGTACTCTCATCTCCAACAGTACTCTCATCTCCTACAGTACTCTGCCCCTACAATACTCTCAGCCCCTACAGTACTCTCATCTCCAACAATACTCTCATCTCCTATAATACTCTCAGCCCCTACAGTACTCTCATCTCCTACAATACTCTCATCTCCTACAGTACTCTCAGCCCCTACAGTACTCTCAGCCTCTACAATACTCTCATCTCCAACAGTACTCCCATCTCCTACAGTACTCTCAGCCCCTACAGTACTCATCTCATACAGTACTCTCAGCTTCTACAGTACTCTCATCTCCAACAGTACTCTCATCTCCAACAGTACTCTAAGCCCCTACAATACTCTCATATCCTACAGTACACTCATCTCCTACAGTACTCTCAGCCCCTACAATACTCATCTCCTACAGTACTCTCATCTCCTACAGTACTCTGCCCCTACAATACTCTCAGCCCCTACAGTACTCTCATCTCCAACAATACTCTCATCTCCTATAATACTCTCAGCCCCTACAATACTCTCAGCCCCTACAGTACACTCAGCTCCTACAGTACTCTCAGCTTCTACAGTACTCTCATCTCCAACAGTACTCTCATCTCCAACAGTACTCTAAGCCCCTACAATACTCTCATATCCTACAGTACACTCATCTCCTACAGTACTCTCAGCCCCTACAATACTCATCTCCTACAGTACCCTCAGCCCCTACAATACTCATCTTCTACAATACTCTCATCTCCTACAATACTCTCATCTTCTACAGTACTCTTAGTCCCTACAGTACTCTCAGCCCCTACAGTACTCTGTCCCTACAGTACTCTCAGCCCCTACAATACTGATCTCCTACAGTACTCTCATCTCCTACACTACTCTCATCTCCTACAGTACTCTGTCCCTACAGTACTCTCAGCCCCTACAATACTCATATCCTACAGTACTCTCAGCCCCTACAGTACTCTCATCTCCTACAGTACTCTAATCTCCAACAGTACTCATCTCCTACAGTACTCTAATCTCCAACAGTACTCTAAGCCCCTACAATACTCTCATATCCTACAGTACTCTCATCTCCAATAGTACCCTCAGCCCCTACAATATGCTCAGCCCCTACAATACTCATCTCCTACAGTACCCTCAGCCCCTACAATACGCTCAGCCCCTACAATACTCATCTCCTACAATACTCTCATCTCCTACAATACTCTTATCTTCTACAGTACTCTTAGTCCCTACAGTACTCTCAGCCCCTACAGTACTCTGTCCCTACAGTACTCTCAGCCCCTACAATACTCATCTCCTACAGTACTCTCAGCCCCTACACTACTCTCATCTCCTACAGTACTCTGTCCCTACAGTACTCTCAGCCCCTACACTACTCTCATCTCCTACAGTACTCTCATCTCCTACAGTACTCTCAGCCCCTACAGTACTCTAATCTCCTACAGTACTCTCATCTCCAACAGTACTCTCATCTCCTACAGTACTCTCAGCCCCTACAGTACTCTAATCTCCAACAGTACTCATATCCTACAGTACTCTCATCTCCAACAGTACCCTCAGCCCCTACAATATGCTCATCTCCTACAGTACTCTCATCTCCTACAATACTCTCAGACCCTACAGTACTCTCAGCCCCTACAGTACTCTCATCTCCTACAGTTCTCATCTCCTACAGTACTCATCTCCTACAGTACTCATCTCCTAAAGTACTCATCTCCTACAGTACTCTCATCTCCTACAGTACTCATCTTCTACAGTACCCTCATCTCCTACAGTACTCTCATCTCCTACAGTACTCTCGTCTCCTACAGTACTAATCTCCTATAGTGCTCATCTCCTATAGTTCTCTCATCTCCTACAGTACTCTCATCTCCTACAGTACTCTCATCTCCTATAGTACTCTCATCTCCTACAGTACTCTCATCTCCTATAGTACTCTCATCTCCTACAGTACTCTCATCTCCTACAGTACTCTCATCTCCTACAGTACTCTCATCTCCTACAGTACTCTCATCTCCTACAGTACTCTCATCTCCTACAGTACTCTCATCTCCTACAGTACTCATCTCCTACAGTACTCATCTCCTACAGTACTCTCATCTCCTACAGTACTCATCTCCTACAGTACTCTCATCTCCTACAGTACTCTCATCTCCTACAGTACTCTCATCTCCTACAGTTCTCATCTCCTACAGTACTCGATCTCCTACAGTACTCATCTCCTACAGTACTCATCTCCTACAGTACTCTCATCTCCTACAGTACTCTCATCTCCTACAGTACTCATCTCCTACAGTACTCTCATCTCCTACAGTACTCTCATCTCCTACAGTTCTCATCTCCTACAGTTCTCATCTCCTACAGTACTCATCTCCTACAGTACTCTCATCTCCTACAGTACTCTCATCTCCTACAGTACTCATCTCCTACAGTACTCTCATCTCCTACAGTACTCTCATCTCCTACAGTACTCATCTCCTACAGTACTCTCATCTCCTACAGTACTCTCATCTTCTACAGTTCTCATCTCCTACAGTTCTCATCTCCTACAGTACTCATCTCCTACAGTACTCATCTCCTACAGTACTCTCATCTCCTACAGTACTCATCTCCTACAGTACTCTCATCTCCTACAGTACTCTCATCTTCTACAGTTCTCATCTCCTACAGTTCTCATCTCCTACAGTTCTCATCTCCTACAGTACTCATCTCCTACAGTACTCATCTCCTACAGTACTCTCATCTCCTACAGTACTCTCATCTCCTACAGTACTCTCATCTCCTACAGTTCTCATCTCCTACAGTACTCTCATCTCCTACAGTACTCTCATCTCCTACAGTACTCTCATCTCCTACAGTACTCATCTCCTACAGTACTCATCTCCTACAGTACTCTCATCTCCTACAGTACTCATCTCCTACAGTACTCATCTCCTACAGTACTCTCATCTCCTACAGTACTCATCTCCTACAGTACTCATCTCCTACAGTACTCTCATCTCCTACAGTACTCTCATCTCCTACAGTACTCATCTCCTACAATACTCATCTCCTACAGTACTCTCATCTCCTACAGTACTCTCATCTCCTACAGTACTCATCTCCTACAGTACTCATCTCCTACAGTACTCTCATCTCCTACAGTACTCTCATCTCCTACAGTACTCATCTCCTACAATACTCATCTCCTACAGTACTCTCATCTCCTACAGTACTCATCTCCTACAGTACTCATCTCCTACAGTACTCTCATCTCCTACAGTACTCTCATCTCCTACAGTACTCTCATCTCCTACAGTACTCATCTCCTACAGTACTCTCATCTCCTACAGTACTCTCATCTCCTACAGTACTCTCAGCCCCTACAGTACTCATCTCCTACAGTACTCTCATCTCCTACAGTACTCTCATCCCCTACAGTACTCATCTCCTACAGTACTCTCAGCCCCTACATTACTCTCAGCCCCTACAGTACTCTCATATCCTACAGTACTCTCAGCCCCTACAGTACTCTCATCTCCTACAGTACTCTCATCTCCTACAGTACTCTCAGCCCCTACAGTACTCATCTCATACAGTACTCTCATCTCCTACAGTACTCTCATCTCCTACAGTTCTCATCTCCTACAGTACTCTCATCTCCTACAGTACTCTCATCTCCTACAGTACTCTCATCTCCTACAGTACTCATCTCCTACAGTACTCTCATCTCCTACAGTACTCTCATCTCCTACAGTACTCATCTCCTACAGTACTCTCATCTCCTATAGTACTCTCAGCTCTAACCAACCCCCAGTGACGACCCTGCCGAGCCCCCCCTCTATCATGCAGTTAGGTCCATATATACTTGGACATTGACACAATTGTCATCATGTTGGCTCTGTACACCACCACCGTGGATTTGAAATGGAACAAACACTGTGTGCTTTAAAATCAGACTTTCAGCCTTAATTTGAGGGTATTTACGTCCAAATCAGATTAATGGTGTTGGAATTACAACATATTTTTTATGTGGCACCCCTCTTTTTAAGGGACCAAAAGTAATTGGACAAACTAACAATCATGAATCAAATTGTCATTTTTAATATTAAGTTGCAAATCCTTTGCAGTCAATGACAGCCTGAAGTCTGGAACCCATAGATTTGACCAGGCGCCGGGTTTCGTCCCTGGTGATGCTCTGCAGGCCTCTACTGCAAAGTTCTGTCTTCACTTACTGCTTGTTTTTAGGGAGTTTTGTCTTAAGCAAGTGAAATGCATGTTCAATTGGATTCAGGTCAGGTGATTGACTTGGCTATTCCAGAACATTCCACTTCTTTGCCTTGACTAATGTGAATATGAGCAGTGTGTTTCCTCTAGATTGTTGTTCAGCAGCGGGGGTAAAGGATGTTGTTGTACCCTTGGTGGTGTGCGCGCGTGAATATCAACCAGCAACTTAAAAATATTAAATAAAATTACACTTACTGCAGCATAAACGTCAGAACATATTTATTTAAGCATACCCAAAGGAAAATTCAAGATGAGATCTCCTTTATATCACATTTAGATCACTGAAACAAAAATGAGCACTAGTCAAGTCCAAAGAGAGATTTTGTGCATTTTCTCATTCATGTTTCATAACATACATATAAAAACATGAACAAGATATCAATGTTTAGTCAAATGCATGAATACAAACTGGAAAGCACAGTGACGGGATGTGTGTGTGTGTGTGTGTATACTCACGTGACGGGATGTGTGTGTGTGTGTGTATACTCACGTGACGGGATGTGTGTGTGTGTACTCACGTTAACCCACGTGGCAGGGGGATATGTGTGTGTGTGTACTCACGTGACGGGATGTGTGTGTGTGTGTGTACTCACGTTAACCCACGTGGCAGGGGGATATGTGTGTGTGTACTCATATACTGTATGCTACTGGCAATGGTACATACTTTCCTGTACACATACTGTCCTATATAAGTGGCAAGAGGCTAGATGCTCTCTGCTTCACTCTGCTCTCCACACGCCTCCACTACCTCTGCCTGTCTAGTCTGATATGGTTACATTTAAGGAGTAACGTTACATTATTGATCACGCAACCAATAGCCTTAAATATTGTAGTAACGTTAGCCACCAACATCTGAACTAGATGGTATTTATATCTCTAGCTAAATCCTCAGCTGTTACCTGACTATCTTCCACATTCACCTTTCTCTTTGAGAAATATCTCAACAAACTCATCTGAAAAGGCAACCAGGGATATTTCAATAGCTTCTAAACATCGTTGGCAATTATTCTACCGATGTTTATTGAAGTAACGTCTGTATGATTCACTGAGTTCACTAACGTTAGCTAGCTAGCTTACCAAGCTAACTTGGCTAACGGGTGACGTTTGCTAGTTGGAACATTAGCTACTGATAACGTAGCTAATGACAATTAATTGCAATTGGACATCAATAGAGAATATAATGCTAATTTTAACGGTAACGTTAGCTACAATCTAACTTAACGTTTGTATAATCCGTCTGTATTTAAAAATACAGTTAAAAAAAACAAACAAAAAAACATTCTGAATGTATATAGCGGAAACCCTGGACCAAATAATATTGCCCGAAACACTTCAGAATTCATCCTGCTGCTTTTGTCAGCAAGCATTCACATCAATAAATACAAGGGAACCAGTTCCATTGGCAGCCATAAATACGCACACCATAACACTACCACCATCATGCTTCACTGATGAGGTGGTGCGTTGGATCATGAGCAGTTCCTTCCCTTCTCCATACTCTTCTCTTCACATCATTCTGGTACAAGTTGATCTTTGTCTCATCTGTCCATAGGATGTGGTTCCAGAACTGTACAGGCTTTTTAGATGTGTTCAGGCAAACTCTTATCTGGTCTTCCTGTTTTTGAGGCTCACCAGTGGTTTCCATCTTGTGGTGAACCCTCTGTATTTACTCTGGTGAAGTCATATCTTGACTGTTGACTGACATACTCCTGCCTCCTGGGGAGTGTTCTTGATCTGGCCAACTGGTCTGGGCAAGCTCTCTTATTGGTCAACTTAATGGGCTAAAGAGCCTCCTAACGAAAGAAGCTTTTGGGAAACCTGGCCCTGGCCAACTGTTGTGAAAGGCTCTTTCTTCACCAGGGAAATAATTATTCTGTTATCCACCTCAGTTTTTTGCTGAGCTCAACAGTGCATTCTTTCTTTTTAAGAATGTACCACGCAGTTGATTTGGCCACACCTAATGTTGTTGCTGTCTTTCTGAGTTCTCTTTGTTTTGATTTTCCAGCCTAATGATGGCTTTCTTCACTGGTAGTGACAGCGCTTTGGATTTCATACTGAGAGTTGACAGAAACAGATTCCAAATGCAAGTACCACACTTGAAATGAACTCTAGACCTTTTATCTGCTCCTTGTAAATGAAGTAACGAGGGGATAACACACACTTGGCCATGGAACAGCGGAGCAGCCAACTGTCCAAATACTTTTGGTCCCTTAAAAAGGGGGGGGGGCATGTATAAAATTGTAATTCCTACACCGTTTACTTGATTTGGATTAAAATACCCTCAAATTAAAGTCTGCACTTAAAGGACATCTTGATTGTTTCATTTCAAATCCATTGTAGCGGTGTAAAGGGCCAAAATGATAAGACGAAGAAGAAGAATTATGTCAATGTCCAAATATTTATGGACCTAACTGTGACCCTGGTATCAACAGAGGGCCACCACAGCAAGGCAGTTTATTAGTAGAGCACATTTCAGCAACAAGGCCATTCAAAGTGCTTTACATGAGACATTACAAGCATCAAGACAAAGAGCAAGAAACGCATAAAAGGTCATAAAACAAAATAAAATAAATAAAACAAGACATTTAAAACAATGGACTTTTTTTTGTAAAAAAATTGGGATATTCCAGAATGTTTACCAATGATTTTAATACAATTTAGAAATACTTAATTAAATTAAGTAATTGTAATTGAGACTGTTGTAAAATGTTTATTTTTATTTTTATATTGAACAACTACCTGTGGATTCTTGCTGTCAACACAAGCAGTAGCTCTTTCTTTGCCCTTGACGTGGAGCAGCATTCAGACTTGTGTTGTGATGTGGTCTCAGGTCGGGGGAGAACGATGTGGGCTTCAGTGGGAACCTGGAGATGGAGGAAGGAGAACTGCCTGATGATGTGGCCGGGGCAACAGGTCAGTCTGTCCTCTCTGTCTGTCTCTCTCCCTTTTCCCTCTCTCTCTCACCGACTCACTCACTCTCTTTCTCACTAGGGTAGTGGTTTTGTGTAATCCTAGCCCAAAAGATGGAGATGAATGGCTGACTGTGTTTGGGTGGCTCGTGGACCGGCTCCATGATTCAGATCCGCTCCACAATTGAATGGGTTGACGGACTTACACGTACGGACACAAGCCACCCAAAATAAAACCTCTTGCCCTGCGCTGTTGCTGGCGCGGAGGTGAAGACTTGATATTGAAATCACAGACGGAGGTCTAATAGAACTGGACAAGGGGAGGTGATTCATATTCTAATGTATCATTAAACAGGGTTATCATGGCAGCCGAGCCCGCTCTCTCAAAGCCAACGCTCGGTTCTCCTGAAATGGCGAGAGAGATTGAATCTGGGTGGGGGGGTAAACCTTTTTTCGCACTCAAATCTTGCTTGCAGAGTGGAACTGGAGATTGAGTTACTGTCTAGTATTGGCCGAAGGGATGAGCCTTTAAATAGCCAGTCCTGGTGGTCTGAACCTCACAGCCCAAGAACTTGCCTCTCTGTGCCTCTTTTATTCAACAACCGGGTTTATCACAAACCCATATCTTTTGGTTGAACGTGTCAGACCAGTCTTTTCTCCCAGAATGCCGTCTGGTCCGGTGTTCCCTCTCTGGAGCAGTTTGAGAGTCTGAATGTGTCCTCTGTCCCCTGCAGGAGGCTCCAACCCTGGAGGGCGCTCTCAGAGGCGCGGGGGCGGGGCTCTGTCCTCGGCGGGGGGCGGCGGCCTCCTGGAGATCGACCCCGTCATCCTCATCCAGCTGCTGGACCTGAAGGAGCGCGGCATCGTGGAGTCTCTCTGGGGGCTGCAGCCCCCCCGGCCTCCCGCCTCCCTGCTGCACAGCCCAGGTACGAGGACCAGCGCCTGGACCCCCGCCCAGCACCCGGCCCCGGCGCCCCAGACACGTGGGTGGACCTTGATTACACCTATCCGCTGCTCTCAGATCTGCACGGGGGCTTAGGGGAGACTGGCGAGGCGCTGAGAGAGACCCTCTCACGGGGGTTTAGGGGAGACTGGCGGGGCGCTGAGAGAGACCCTCTCACGGGGGTTTAGGGGAGACTGGAGAGGCGCTGAGAGAGACCCTCTCACGGGGGTTTAGGGGAGGAGAGGCGCTGAGAGAGACCCTCTCACGGGGGTTTAGGGGAGACTGGAGAGGCGCTGAGAGAGACCCTCTCACGGGGGTTTAGGGGAGGAGAGGCGCTGAGAGAGACCCTCTCACGGGGGTTTAGGGGAGACTGGCGAGGCGCTGAGAGAGACCCTCTCACGGGGGTTTAGGGGAGACTGGCGAGGCGCTGAGAGAGACCCTCTCACGGGGGTTTAGGGGAGACTGGAGAGGCGCTGAGAGAGACCCTCTCACGGGGGTTTAGGGGAGGAGAGGCGCTGAGAGAGACCCTCTCACGGGGGTTTAGGGGAGACTGGCGAGGCGCTGAGAGAGACCCTCTCACGGGGGTTTAGGGGAGGAGAGGCGCTGAGAGAGACCCTCTCACGGGGGTTTAGGGGAGGAGAGGCGCTGAGAGAGACCCTCTCACGGGGGTTTAGGGGAGGAGAGGCGCTGAGAGAGACCCTCTCACGGGGGTTGAGGGGAGACTGGCGTGGCGCTGAGAGAGACCCTCTCACGGGGGTTTAGGGGAGACTGGCGCTGAGAGAGACCCTCTCACGGGGGTTTAGGGGAGACTGGCGAGGCGCTGAGAGAGACCCTCTCACGGGGGTTTAGGGGAGACTGGCGAGGCGCTGAGTGAGACCCTCTCTCTCAACGGCGCCCAACGCAGAGAACTCACTCACTGTTTGAGACGCATCAGGACGATCACAGTATAATGACCTTCCATCTCCCCATCTCTCTGTCCTCCCTCCATCTCCTCCTTCTCTCCTCTCCTCCTCTTCCTCTCCTCCTCCTCTCCTCTAAACTCTCCTCCCTCTCTTCCTCCTGTCCTCTCCTCCCTCTCTCCTCTCCTCCCTCTCCTCTCCTCCTCCTCTCCTCTAAACTCTCCTCCTCTCCTTCCTCTCTATCCTCTCCTCTCCTCCCGCTCCTCCTCTCCTCCCTCTCCTCCTCCTCCCTCTCCTCCCTCTCCTCCTCCTCCCTCTCCTCTCCTCACTCTCCTCTCCTCCTCCTCTCCTCCCTCTCCTTCCTCTCCTCTCCTCCTCCTCTCCTCCCTCTCCTCTCCTCCTCCTCTCCTCTAAACTCTACTCCTCTCCTTCCTCTCTTCCTCCTCTCCTCCCTCTCCTCCTCCTCCTCCTCTCCTCTCCTCCCGCTCCTCCTCTCCTCCCTCTCCTCCTCCTCCCTCTCTTCTCCTCTCCTCCCTCTCCTCCTCCTCTCTCTCCTCTCCTCCTCCTCTCCTCCCGCTCCACCTCTCCTCCCTCTCCTCCTCCTCCCTCTCTTCTCCTCTCCTCTCCTCCCTCTCCTCCTCCTCCCTCTCCTCCTCCTCCCTCTCCTCCCTCTCCTCCTCCTCCCTCTCCTCCCCTCACTCTCCTCCTCCCTCTCCTCTCATCACTCTCCTCCTCTCCTCCCTCTCCTCCTCCTCCCTCTCCTCCTCCTCACTCTCCTCTCCTCCTCCTCTCCTCCTCTCCTCCTCCTCTCCTCCTCTCCTCCCTCTCCTCCTCCTCCTCTCCTCCTCCTCAGTCCAGGCCCACTCCAGGAAGGAGCGTGAGCGGCGTCCCCAGGCGGTGAGGCGCTCCACCCCTGACTCGGGCGTCCTGATCCGCCTCAAGGCCCAGATGGCCGAGGTCCGCAGCAAGATGTCCGACGTCCGCTGTCAGCTGGAGGCCCGCGGCACCGGGGAGGCCGGCAGGGCGGGGCCCTCGGGGGAGGCCGGCAGGGCGGGGCCCTCGGGGGGGGAGCAGGGCCCCCCTCAGCGCATCGACCCAGAGCTGGGCGGCTGCCGGAAGCCCAGCGAGCTGGACCTGCCAGGGAAAGGACTGGGCGGGGCTTCTCGGCACTGTCGCACTGGTGAGTGGAGCCTAGGTGTTCACACACACACACACACACACACACACACACACACACACACACACACACACCCCTCTCCCTGGTCTCGCCAGATCTGAATATGGCCGGATCCCACAGAGAAGTGGTATAATGGGCCGCCACTCCCGAGGGCGGTTAGCTTAATTTGGGCATGAGGGTCCAACGTTCCACGGCGACCCCCATCACGATCACGGGTTTGAGAGAGTCAGGTAGCTGGTGGTCAGGTAGCTGGTGGTCAGATACTTGGTGGTCAGGTAGCTGGTGGTCAGGTAGATGGTAGTCAGGTAGATGGTAGTCAGGTAGCTGGTGGTAAGGTAGCTGGTAGTCAGGTAGCTGGTAGTCTGGTAGCTGGTGGTCAGGTAGCTGGTAGTCAGGTAGCTGGTAGTCAGGTAGCTGGTAGTCAGGTAGCTGGTAGTCAGGTAGCTGGTGGTCAGGTAGCTGGTAGTCTGGTAGTCAGGTAGCTGGTAGTCAGGTAGCTGGTGGTCAGGTAGCTGGTAGTCTGGTAGTCAGGTAGCTGGTAGTCAGGTAGCTGGTAGTCAGGTAGCTGGTGGTCAGGTAGCTGGTAGTCTGGTAGTCAGGTAGCTGGTAGTCAGGTAGCTGGTGGTCAGGTAGCTGGTAGTCTGGTAGTCAGGTAGCTGGTAGTCAGGTAGCTGGTAGTCAGGTAGCTGGTAGTCAGGTAGCTGGTAGTCAGGTAGCTGGTGTTCAGGTAGCTGGTGGTCAGGTAGCTGGTAGTCAGGTAGCTGGTGGTCAGGTAGATGGTAGTCAGGTAGCTGGTAGTCAGGTAGCTGGTGGTCAGGTAGATGGTGGTCAGGTAGCTGGTAGTCAGGTAGCTGGTGGTCAGGTAGATGGTAGTCAGGTAGCTGGTAGTCAGGTAGCTGGTGGTCAGGTAGCTGGTAGTCAGGTAGCAGGTAGTCAGGTAGTCAGGTAGATGGTAGTCAGGTAGCTGGTAGTCAGGTAGCTGGTAGTCAGGTAGCTGGTGGTCAGGTAGCTGGTAGTCAGGTAGCTGGTAGTCAGGTAGATGGTGGTCAGGTAGCTGGTAGTCAGGTAGCTGGTAGTCAGGTAGCTGGTGTTCAGGTAGCTGGTGGTCAGGTAGCTGGTAGTCAGGTAGCTGGTGGTCAGGTAGATGGTAGTCAGGTAGCTGGTAGTCAGGTAGCTGGTGGTCAGGTAGATGGTGGTCAGGTAGCTGGTAGTCAGGTAGCTGGTGGTCAGGTAGATGGTAGTCAGGTAGCTGGTAGTCAGGTAGCTGGTGGTCAGGTAGCTGGTAGTCAGGTAGCAGGTAGTCAGGTAGTCAGGTAGATGGTAGTCAGGTAGCTGGTAGTCAGGTAGCTGGTGGTCAGGTAGATGGTAGTCAGGTAGCTGGTAGTCAGGTAGCTGGTGGTCAGGTAGCTGGTAGTCAGGTAGCAGGTAGTCAGGTAGTCAGGTAGATGGTAGTCAGGTAGCTGGTAGTCAGGTAGCTGGTAGTCAGGTAGCTGGTGGTCAGGTAGATGGTGGTCAGGTAGATGGTGGTCAGGTAGCTGGTGGTCAGGTAGCAGGTAGTCAGGTAGATGGTGGTCAGGTAGCTGGTAGTCAGGTAGCTGGTGGTCAGGTAGCAGGTAGTCAGGTAGCAGGTAGTCAGGTAGCTGGTAGTCAGGTAGCTGGTAGTCAGGTAGCTGGTAGTCAGGTAGCTGGTAGTCAGGTAGCAGGTAGTCAGGTAGCAGGTGGTCAGGTAGCTGGTAGTCAGGTAGCAGGTAGTCAGGTAGCAGGTAGTCAGGTAGCAGGTGGTCAGGTAGCTGGTGGTCAGGTAGCTGGTAGTCTGGTAGATGGTAGTCTGGTGGTCAGGTAGCTGGTAGTCAGGTAGCTGGTAGTCAGGTAGCTGGTAGTCAGGTAGATGGTAGTCAGGTAGCTGGTGGTCAGGTAGCTGGTGGTCAGGTAGCTGGTAGTCTGGTAGATGGTAGTCAGGTAGATGGTAGTCTGGTGGTCAGGTAGCTGGTAGTCTGGTAGATGGTAGTCTGGTAGTCAGGTAGCTGGTAGTCAGGTAGCAGGTGGTCAGGTAGCTGGTGGTCAGGTAGCTGGTAGTCAGGTAGCTGGTAGTCATGTAGCTGGTGGTCTGGTAGTCAGGTAGCTGGTAGTCAGGTAGCTGGTGGTCAGGTAGATGGTGGTCAGGTAGCTGGTGGTCTGGTAGCTGGTAGTCAGGTAGCTGGTAGTCTGGTAGTCAGGTAGATGGTGGTCAGGTAGCTGGTGGTCAGGTAGCTGGTAGTCTGGTAGTCAGGTAGATGGTGGTCAGGTAGCTGGTGGTCAGGTAGCTGGTGGTCAGGTAGCTGGTGGTCAGGTAGCTGGTGGTCAGGTAGCTGGTAGTCAGGTAGCTGGTAGTCAGGTAGCTGGTAGTCAGGTAGCTGGTGGTCAGGTAGCTGGTGGTCAGGTAGCTGGTGGTCAGGTAGCTGGTAGTCAGGTAGCAGGTGGTCAGGTAGCTGGTAGTCAGGTAGCAGGTGGTCAGGTAGCTGGTAGTCAGGTAGCTGGTAGTCAGGTAGCTGGTGGTCAGGTAGATGGTGGTCAGGTAGCTGGTGGTCAGGTAGCTGGTGGTCAGGTAGCTGGTGGTCAGGTAGCTGGTGGTCAGGTAGCTGGTAGTCAGGTAGCAGGTGGTCAGGTAGCTGGTAGTCAGGTAGCAGGTGGTCAGGTAGATGGTGGTCAGGTAGCAGGTGGTCAGGTAGCTGGTAGTCAGGTAGATGGTGGTCAGGTAGCTGGTGGTCAGGTAGCAGGTGGTCAGGTAGCTGGTAGTCAGGTAGCTAGTGGTCAGGTAGCTGGTAGTCAGGTAGCTGGTGGTCAGGTAGCTGGTGGTCAGGTAGCTGGTAGTCAGGTAGCAGGTGGTCAGGTAGCTGGTGGTCAGGTAGCTGGTAGTCAGGTAGCTGGTAGTCAGGTAGCTGGTAGTCATGTAGCTGGTAGTCAGGTAGCTGGTGGTCAGGTAGCTGGTAGTCAGGTAGCTGGTGGTCAGGTAGCTGGTAGTCAGGTAGCTGGTAGTCAGGTAGCTGGTAGTCAGGTAGCTGGTGGTCAGGTAGATGGTAGTCAGGTAGCTGGTGGTCAGGTAGATGGTAGTCAGGTAGCTGGTAGTCAGGTAGCTGGTAGTCAGGTAGCTGGTGGTCAGGTAGCTGGTAGTCAGGTAGCTGGTGGTCAGGTAGCAGGTGGTCAGGTAGCTGGTGGTCAGGTAGCTGGTGGTCAGGTAGCAGGTAGTCAGGTAGCTGGTGGTCAGGTAGCTGGTAGTCAGGTAGCTGGTAGTCAGGTAGCTGGTAGTCAGGTAGCTGGTGGTCAGGTAGCAGGTAGTCAGGTAGCAGGTAGTCAGGTAGCTGGTGGTCAGGTAGCTGGTAGTCAGGTAGATGGTAGTCAGGTAGCAGGTAGTCAGGTAGCTGGTAGTCAGGTAGCTGGTAGTCAGGTAGCAGGTAGTCAGGTAGCTGGTGGTCAGGTAGCTGGTAGTCAGGTAGATGGTGGTCAGGTAGCTGGTGGTCAGGTAGCTGGTAGTCAGGTAGCTGGTAGTCAGGTAGCAGGTAGTCAGGTAGCTGGTGGTCAGGTAGCTGGTAGTCAGGTAGATGGTAGTCAGGTAGCAGGTAGTCAGGTAGCTGGTGGTCAGGTAGCTGGTAGTCAGGTAGATGGTAGTCAGGTAGCTGGTAGTCAGGTAGCTGGTAGTCAGGTAGCTGGTGGTCAGGTAGCTGGTAGTCAGGTAGATGGTGGTCAGGTAGCTGGTGGTCAGGTAGCTGGTAGTCAGGTAGCTGGTAGTCAGGTAGCAGGTAGTCAGGTAGCTGGTGGTCAGGTAGCTGGTAGTCAGGTAGATGGTAGTCAGGTAGCTGGTAGTCAGGTAGCTGGTGGTCAGGTAGCTGGTGGTCAGGTAGCTGGTGGTCAGGTAGCTGGTAGTCAGGTAGCAGGTAGTCAGGTAGATGGTGGTCAGGTAGCTGGTGGTCAGGTAGCTGGTAGTCAGGTAGCTGGTAGTCAGGTAGCTGGTAGTCAGGTAGCAGGTGGTCAGGTAGCTGGTGGTCAGGTAGCTGGTAGTCAGGTAGCAGGTAGTCAGGTAGCTGGTGGTCTGGTAGCTGGTAGTCAGGTAGATGGTGGTCAGGTAGCTGGTGGTCAGGTAGCTGGTAGTCAGGTAGCTGGTAGTCAGGTAGCTGGTAGTCAGGTAGCTGGTGGTCAGGTAGCTGGTAGTCAGGTAGCAGGTGGTCAGGTAGCTGGTGGTCAGGTAGCTGGTGGTCAGGTAGCTGGTAGTCTGGTAGTCAGGTAGCTGGTAGTCAGGTAGCAGGTAGTCAGGTAGCTGGTAGTCAGGTAGCTGGTAGTCAGGTAGCTGGTGGTCTGGTAGCTGGTAGTCAGGTAGCTGGTGGTCAGGTAGCTGGTGGTCAGGTAGCTGGTGGTCAGGTAGCTGGTAGTCAGGTAGTCAGGTAGTCAGGTAGATGGTGGTCAGGTAGCTGGTGGTCAGGTAGCTGGTGGTCAGGTAGCTGGTGGTCAGGTAGCTGGTAGTCTGGTAGCTGGTGGTCAGGTAGATGGTGGTCAGGTAGCTGGTAGTCAGGTAGCTGGTGGTCAGGTAGATGGTGGTCAGGTAGCTGGTGGTCAGGTAGCTGGTGGTCAGGTAGCAGGTGGTCAGGTAGCTGGTGGTCAGGTAGCTGGTAGTCAGGTAGCTGGTAGTCAGGTAGCAGGTGGTCAGGTAGCTGGTAGTCAGGTAGCTGGTAGTCAGGTAGCTGGTAGTCAGGTAGCAGGTGGTCAGGTAGCTGGTGGTCAGGTAGCTGGTAGTCTGGTAGCAGGTGGTCAGGTAGCTGGTAGTCAGGTAGATGGTGGTCAGGTAGCTGGTGGTCAGGTAGATGGTGGTCAGGTAGCTGGTGGTCAGGTAGATGGTGGTCAGGTAGATGGTGGTCAGGTAGATGGTAGTCAGGTAGCTGGTAGTCAGGTAGCTGGTAGTCAGGTAGCTGGTGGTCAGGTAGCTGGTGGTCAGGTAGCTGGTGGTCAGGTAGCTGGTGGTCAGGTAGCTGGTAGTCAGGTAGCTGGTAGTCAGGTAGCTGGTGGTCAGGTAGCTGGTGGTCAGGTAGCAGGTGGTCAGGTAGCTGGTGGTCAGGTAGCTGGTAGTCAGGTAGCTGGTAGTCAGGTAGCAGGTGGTCAGGTAGCTGGTAGTCAGGTAGCTGGTAGTCAGGTAGCTGGTAGTCAGGTAGCAGGTGGTCAGGTAGCTGGTGGTCAGGTAGCTGGTGGTCAGGTAGCTGGTAGTCAGGTAGCTGGTGGTCAGGTAGATGGTAGTCAGGTAGCTGGTAGTCAGGTAGATGGTAGTCAGGTAGCTGGTGGTCAGGTAGATGGTGGTCAGGTAGCTGGTAGTCAGGTAGCTGGTGGTCAGGTAGCTGGTAGTCAGGTAGATGGTGGTCAGGTAGCTGGTAGTCAGGTAGCAGGTGGTCAGGTAGCTGGTGGTCAGGTAGCTGGTGGTCAGGTAGCTGGTAGTCAGGTAGATGGTGGTCAGGTAGCTGGTGGTCAGGTAGCTGGTGGTCAGGTAGCTGGTGGTCAGGTAGCTGGTGGTCAGGTAGATGGTGGTCAGGTAGCTGGTGGTCAGGTAGATGGTGGTCAGGTAGATGGTGGTCAGGTAGCTGGTGGTCAGGTAGATGGTGGTCAGGTAGCTGGTAGTCAGGTAGCTGGTAGTCAGGTAGATGGTGGTCAGGTAGATGGTGGTCAGGTAGCTGGTAGTCAGGTAGCTGGTGGTCAGGTAGCTGGTGGTCAGGTAGCTGGTGGTCAGGTAGCAGGTAGTCAGGTAGATGGTGGTCAGGTAGATGGTGGTCAGGTAGCTGGTGGTCAGGTAGATGGTAGTCAGGTAGCTGGTAGTCAGGTAGATGGTGGTCAGGTAGCTGGTGGTCAGGTAGATGGTGGTCAGGTAGCTGGTAGTCAGGTAGCTGGTAGTCAGGTAGCTGGTAGTCAGGTAGCTGGTAGTCAGGTAGATGGTGGTCAGGTAGCTGGTAGTCAGGTAGCTGGTGGTCAGGTAGCTGGTAGTCAGGTAGCTGGTAGTCAGGTAGCTGGTGGTCAGGTAGCTGGTAGTCAGGTAGCTGGTAGTCAGGTAGATGGTAGTCAGGTAGATGGTAGTCAGGTAGCTGGTGGTCAGGTAGCTGGTGTTCAGGTAGCTGGTGGTCAGGTAGCTGGTAGTCAGGTGGCTGGTAGTCAGGTAGCTGGTAGTCAGGTAGATGGTAGTCAGGTAGATGGTGGTCAGGTAGATGGTAGTCAGGTAGCTGGTAGTCAGGTGGCTGGTAGTCAGGTAGATGGTGGTCAGGTAGCTGGTAGTCAGGTAGCTGGTGGTCAGGTAGATGGTGGTCAGGTAGCTGGTAGTCAGGTAGCTGGTGGTCAGGTAGATGGTAGTCAGGTAGCTGGTAGTCAGGTAGATGGTAGTCAGGTAGCTGGTGGTCAGGTAGATGGTGGTCAGGTAGATGGTGGTCAGGTAGCAGGTGGTCAGGTAGCTGGTAGTCAGGTAGATGGTGGTCAGGTAGCAGGTGGTCAGGTAGCTGGTAGTCAGGTGGTCAGGTAGCTGGTAGTCAGGTAGCTGGTGGTCAGGTAGCTGGTGGTCAGGTAGCTGGTAGTCAGGTAGCTGGTAGTCAGGTAGCTGGTAGTCAGGTAGCTGGTAGTCAGGTAGCTGGTAGTCAGGTAGCTGGTAGTCAGGTAGCTGGTAGTCAGGTAGCTGGTAGTCAGGTAGCTGGTGGTCAGGTAGCTGGTGGTCAGGTAGATGGTGGTCAGGTAGATGGTGGTCAGGTAGCAGGTGGTCAGGTAGCTGGTAGTCAGGTAGATGGTGGTCAGGTAGCAGGTGGTCAGGTAGCTGGTAGTCAGGTAGCTGGTAGTCTGGTAGTCAGGTAGCTGGTGGTCAGGTAGCTGGTGGTCAGGGAGCTGCTCTCTTCTGGATTGCAGACCCACAGCAGGGACAGGGGACAGGTGGACAGTAGGTTGTGTGTGACAGTAGGTTGTGTGTGACAGTAGGTTGTGTGTGACAGTAGGTTGTGTGTGACAGTAGGTTGTGTGTGACAGTAGGTTGTGTGTGACAGTAGGTTGTGTGTGACTGGATACCAGATGAGGTGGAACAAGGGAAATAATCTGAAATAAATGAACACCTTTCCCTGAAAAAACCTGTCACAACTTCCCTGCACATTGTTAGGGCCACCAGTTCCCTAGTCAATATCACTAGTAATTGTAATGCTAGCGTGTGTGTGTGTGTGCGTGTGTGCGTGTGTGTGTGTGTGTGTGTGTGTGCGTGTGTGTGTGTGTGTGTGTCAGGAGGGAAGAAAGCGTGCTCCCCTAAGCTGGAGGGGGCTCTGTTGGCCAGCGGCCTGGTCCTGAGGAGGAGCCCGGACGAGGAGCTGAGGGCCGGCCTGAGTCACGGAGACTCCGCCAGCGAACACAACCTGTGTCCCCGGGACAGTCCCTCCGCAGCAGAGGGTCAGTGACGGGGCTGGGCGTGGTCAGTGACGGGGCTGGGCGTGGTCAGTGTCAGGGCTGGGCGTGGTCAGTGGTGACGGGGTTGGGCCAGGGCTGGGCGTGGTCAGTGACAGGGCTGGGCGTGGTCAGTGACGGGGCTGGGCGTGGTCAGTGCCAGGGCTGGGCGTGGTCAGTGACGGGGCTGGGCGTGGTCAGTGACAGGGCTGGGCGTGGTCAGTGACGGGGTTGGGCAGGGGTCAGTGACGGGCTTGGCCAGGGGTCAGTGACGGGGTTGGGCAGGGGTCAGTGACGGGGTTGGGCAGGGGTCAGTGCCTGGGCCGGGGCGTGGTCAGTGCCTGGGTTGGGCAGGGGTCAGTGACGGGGTTGGGCAGGGGTCAGTGCCGGGGTTGGGCAGGGGTCAGTGACGGGGTTGGGCAGGGGTCAGTGACAGGGCTGGGCGTGGTCAGTGCCGGGGTTGAGCAGAGGTCAGTGACGGGGTTGGGCAGGGGTCAGTGACGGGGTTGGGCAGGGGTCAGTGACGGGGTTGGGCAGGGGTCAGTGCCGGGGTTGGGCAGGGGTCAGTGACGGGGTTGGGCAGGGGTCAGTGACGGGGTTGGCCAGGGGTCAGTGACGGGGCTGGGCGTGGTCAGTGACGGGGTTGGGCAGGGGTCAGTGACGGGGTTGGCCAGGGGTCAGTGCCGGGGTTGGCCAGGGGTCAGTGACGGGGCTGGGCGTGGTCAGTGTCAGGGCTGGGTGGGGTCAGTGAGGGGGTTGGGCAGGGGTCAGTGACGGGGTTGGCCAGGGGTCAGTGACGGGGCTGGGCGTGGTCAGTGTCAGGGCTGGGTGGGGTCAGTGAGGGGGTTGGGCAGGGGTCAGTGACGGGGTTGGGCAGGGGTCAGTGACGGGGTTGGCCAGGGGTCAGTGACGGGGTTGGGCAGGGGTCAGTGACGGGGTTTGGGGAAGCTGAGTCTGCGTCGGTCACCCTCCACTCTCCCATGGACATTTAGCGTTTCTCCAGTTACTGAAACGGGGAGCATTCAAATTCAGCCACCTCCCATTCAGCAATAAGATGGGTGAAGTCCAGTGACATGGCTAGTTCAGCACACTGTTGCAGCATTGGGATGTGCTAGGCTAGGCCTGACTGTATGGTTTTGTGTGTGTGTGTGTGTCTGTGTGCGTGTGTGTTCCAGGTTGCCTGAAGCCTCGCGGCGTGCACAGCTCCCCTCCCTCTCTGGGCAGCTCGGCGTCCTCAGACAAGCCCTGCAGCTCCAAGCAGCAGCAGGAGGAGCAGCAGCAGCTGTACGGGGCCCCAGGGCCCGACCTGTGCGCTCTGGGGGGCCTC
>NC_140248.1:2989570-3007070 GCF_949987555.1 Borostomias antarcticus | reverse complement strand
GTGTGCAGTAGGGGCAGTAATGCACACTCCATTGTGGCGAAGCTGTGGGAACACCTCTTAGCTCTCTGAACAGCTTTGAAAGCTGCTATTCTTGTCAGCAACTCTGCTTCAGTCTGCCACTCTTCAGTCTGCCACTCAGTCTGCCACTCTTCAGTCTGCCACTCAGTCTGCCACTCAGTCTGCCACTCTTCAGTCTGCCACTCAGTCTGGAGGACACAGGGCGCCAGACAGCTTACGGATGAAAAAAAAAGAAAAGGATCCTTGTCAGAGTTTGGCCGTTTTCCCAAATGTGTGTTTGTTCTTTTTTTTCCCCTGGGTGGGGTTGTGCAGTGTACAAGGCGTAGTGTTATTGTAGTCCACGCTAGCTAGCACAGCCTCCTGTAGGTGTGGGTGTAGTTGAGTGATTTAGACGTGCGAGAGCCAGGCAGGTTGTCAAGGGGGTTCATCTTCAGTCATCAGCTTCTAGAAACCAAGCTTATCATGACTGCTGAGCGTCAACAAACTTCCTTGGCCGAGGGTGAAGTATTTATATTACGAGCCCCGTCTTGCACACCAAGGCATTATAGTATCGTTTTTTTTCTTTTGGTGGAAGTGTTTGAGGTTGTAAATAAATCTATGTAGGCTAAGAGCGAGTGTTGCTTTGAGGTGTGTGGATTTATAAAGGTATCTAAAAGAGTTGACTCTCGACGGGGACCACCGTAACACTCCCCAATCTATTCCTGGTCCAGTTGCTATGATGGTGTTTAAATATGGATGATTCTGTGCCGTTCTAGGTCTCATTGTGTTCATTTTCCTTTCTCTTTCAATGTCTTAAATTGCCCGTGTCAGAAATGGGTGACTTGTATCATTGCTCAGTCATTTCTGATGTACAGGTGTGCTGAAATTAGTTTGTTCTAGCCGTTGCCCCCATTTGTCCAACAGAGGACGCCAATCTGCCTTGACAAGTCTGCTCTGTGACTACTTTCATTCTATCTGTTTCTACCGTGGAGTCATGTGGCCGTTCTGGTCTCTCTACCTGGTTCAGAGTCATGTGGGTTCTGGTCTCTCTACCTGGTTCAGAGTCATGCGGGTTCTGGTCTCTACCTGGTTCAGAGTCATGTGGCCGTTCTGGTCTCTCTACCTGGTTCAGAGTCATGCAGGTTCTGGTCTCTACCTGGTTCAGAGTCATGTGGGTTCTGGTCTCTCTACCTGGTTCAGAGTCATGTGGGTTCTGGTCTCTCTACCTGGTTCAGAGTCATGTGGGTTCTGGTCTCTCTACCTGGTTCAGAGTCAGGTGGGTTCTGGTCTCTACCTGGTTCTGAGTCATGTGGGTTCTGGTCTCTCTACCTGGTTCAGAGTCATGCAGGTTCTGGTCTCTACCTGGTTCAGAGTCATGTGGGTTCTGGTCTCTACCTGGTTCAGAGTCATGCAGGTTCTGGTCTCTCTACCTGGTTCAGAGTCATGTGGGTTCTGGTCTCTACCTGGTTCAGAGTCATGTGGGTTCTGGTCTCTCTACCTGGTTCAGAGTCATGTGGGTTCTGGTCTCTCTACCTGGTTCAGAGTCATGTGGGTTCTGGTCTCTCTACCTGGTTCAGAGTCATGTGGGTTCTGGTCTCTCTACCTGGTTCAGAGTCATGTGGGTTCTGGTCTCTACCTGGTTCAGAGTCATGTGGGTTCTGGTCTCTCTACCTGGTTCAGAGTCATGTGGGTTCTGGTCTCTCTACCTGGTTCAGAGTCATGTGGGTTCTGGTCTCTCTACCTGGTTCAGAGTCATGTGGGTTCTGGTCTCTACCTGGTTCAGAGTCATGTGGGTTCTGGTCTCTCTACCTGGTTCAGAGTCATGTGGGTTCTGGTCTCTACCTGGTTCAGAGTCATGTGGGTTCTGGTCTCTCTACCTGGTTCAGAGTCATGTGGGTTCTGGTCTCTACCTGGTTCAGAGTCATGCAGGTTCTGGTCTCTACCTGGTTCAGAGTCATGCAGGTTCTGGTCTCTACCTGGTTCAGAGTCATGTGGGTTCTGGTCTCTCTACCTGGTTCAGAGTCATGTGGGTTCTGGTCTCTACCTGGTTCAGAGTCATGTGGGTTCTGGTCTCTCTACCTGGTTCAGAGTCATGTGGGTTCTGGTCTCTACCTGGTTCAGAGTCATGTGGGTTCTGGTCTCTCTACCTGGTTCAGAGTCATGTGGGTTCTGGTCTCTCTACCTGGTTCAGAGTCATGTGGGTTCTGGTCTCTCTACCTGGTTCAGAGTCATGTGGGTTCTGGTCTCTACCTGGTTCAGAGTCATGTGGGTTCTGGTCTCTACCTGGTTCAGAGTCATGTGGGTTCTGGTCTCTCTACCTGGTTCAGAGTCATGTGGGTTCTGGTCTCTCTACCTGGTTCAGAGTCATGTGGGTTCTGGTCTCTACCTGGTTCAGAGTCATGTGGGTTCTGGTCTCTCTACCTGGTTCAGAGTCATGCAGGTTCTGGTCTCTCTACCTGGTTCAGAGTCATGTGGGTTCTGGTCTCTACCTGGTTCAGAGTCATGTGGGTTCTGGTTTCTCTACTCAGAACCTCCCATCACTGGACCTGCGTTGCACTGAACAGGACAGCAGCAGAATCTGTATATGTATCCCCACGTTCCCCCAGGTGTGCTGAGGGGTTCATCATAAGGACGTATATTATGATAGTTTACACTGTAAATATCTTGTTAGGTCAGTTGAGAGATGCCTGATGTGTAGATTCACATGCTCTAGGGATGTTCCATTATTTTGTGCCTAAAAGCTGCATGGCTTCGTTGGTTTAACATGAATGGACAGGTACGTTTAAAACCTCTTACTTTGTCTTTGAATAGGTGTCTGTATATAAGGCTTGACATTTGACCATGTCTTCATGTATTTCTTCATGTATTTGTGTTCAGTATGTCTTTTCATTAAGCACATCATCTGTTATTGGTGTGTGTGTAGTGTGTCTGTGTGTGTGTGTGTGTGTGTGTGTGTGCGCGCGTGTGTGTGTGTGTGTGTGTGTGTGTGTGTGTGTGTGTGTGTGTGAGCGTGTGTGCGTGTGCGTGTGTGCGTGCGTGTGTGCGTGTGTGTGTGTGTGTGTGTGTGTTCTGTAAAAAGGCATTGGAAAGAGGGTAGCCTAGATTCTGAAGTCTGGTCGTCTTGTATTATTTCACAGGATTAAGATTTATTTTGTATTCTCCCAGAATGCAGAATGGGACTTTTTATTTGGTTTGTACATTTTTTGAGTAACTAACAGAGTATGAGACACAAATAAAATATTTTAAGGTTTCTTGAAACTGAACCCGTGTTTGTTCCTTCTGTAAAGGGTTCAAGGGTTAAAGGTCATGCCGGGGGGATGAACTGGACTCATCCAGCAGCGGAGAACTGACCCTAACTATGCCAAGGTGTGATTGAAAATATTGACCAACTGTTTCCATTTCCTCTATTCCTTTAAACGTGCGTTCAGGAGCGGCGGGTTGGGGTGGAAGTGGGCCGTGACGCGGGGGGGTGGGGGGGTCAGACTGGCGCTGAGGTGGCCAGCTCAGCAGAGATTATGTGGGTGAGCGAGCGTTGGCACTGCCAGCGTCCGACTCGCATCCGTTCCCCTCCTCTCTCCCCCTCGATTTCAGATGCTGACCGCGCCAGGAAGCATGGGCTTTATTTAGGAGGGCGGGAGAGGAGGACATGTTGCATATTAATCTGCAGCCCAGAGAGCCCCGGAGGAACTGGCCGATCTCCCTCCATCCACCATGACGGTTCCCCAGTCTGTCCCTCCATCCACCATGACGGTTCCCCAGTCTGTCCCTCCATCCACCATGACGGTTCCCCGTCTGTCCCTCCATCCACCATGACGGTTCCCCAGTCTGTCCCTCCATCCACCGTGACGGTTCCCCAGTCTGTCCCTCCATCCACCATGACGGTTCCCCAGTCTGTCCCTCCATCCACCATGACGGTTCCCCAGTCTGTCCCTCCATCCACCGTGACGGTTCCCCAGTCTGTCCCTCCATCCACCATGACGGTTCCCCAGTCTGTCCCTCCATCCACCATGACGGTTCCCCGGTCTGTCCCTCCATCCACCGTGACGGTTCCCCAGTCTGTCCCTCCATCCACCATGACGGTTCCCCAGTCTGTCCCTCCATCCACCATGACGGTTCCCCAGTCTGTCCCTCCATCCACCATGACGGTTCCCCGGTCTGTCCCTCCCTCCACCATGACGGTTCCCCAGTCTGTCCCTCCATCCACCATGACGGTTCCCCAGTCTGTCCCTCCATCCACCATGACGGTTCCCCGGTCTGTCTGGCTGGCAGACATGCGTCATCCATGTTACGCACGTCCATGGAGACGCATCTTAGTTACCATTTAGGTGAGAAGATGCTTTTGAGGTTGAGGAGTCATTTAAGGAGTCAGGCCGTTAAGTGGCATCGGTGTGTGCCTCTTCTGAACACACACTTTAACAGCTTCCAGGAGTTTTAATGGATTCTCAAGTCAATGTTGTCTCAAAATGCTTCGCTTCAACAGCTTTCTGGGGTAGACTGAGTAATATCTGGTTGTGTTTTTTTAAGATGAGGGTTCTTAGGCGTTGGTTGACAAAAACCAAACCCAAGTTTATGCTCATCAAGGTCACAGTCAAGGCTATAGCACACTGCTTTCATCACATCTGTAATCTAAAATGTAAAATAAGTCTTCATTATATACCCCACTTTTTTCATCGGCCTTTGTTTTCTCACAAACTAGAACATCGGATCGAAAAAAGACGATGAAGCTTCCCATAGTAAAGGTCTGTCGAGGACCGCTTTCATCTCTGTGTCTGACTGACAACTAAACCCCCCAGCAACACACACACACACACACACACACAACACACACACAAATAAACCCCCCAGCAACACACACACAGCTATAATTGTTTATTTGGAAAGCCCAAAGCAGGCACTCTCCTAAATGAGAAAACTAGCTGTTCAGGTCCTGATTCCCTACGAGGTTCGACGACTATCTCTCTGCTCTGACAGATACAGTAGATAACCAGCAGTGGGTTTTCATGTGTGGGTAGCCTCCATCTTTAATCACATTTGAACACACAATCCTTTGGAGCGAACGCACGGGCGTCTGTTATGTCAGATGTTTAAACTGGCAGCGATAGGAGCCACTGTTGGCCATTGTAATTGTGTGAAACTGTCCTCAAGCAGGGCTTGTGAATATACGGCAATTTTGATCAACTGCAGGGCTTTAGTTTCACCAGTACTCTCTCTCTCTGTCTGTGTGTGTGTGTGTGCGTGTGCGTGAGAGAGAGAGAGTGCAGTAAATACAAAGCTAAGACTGTTAGGTGTTAGGGCAGCCCCTCTAAAACAACGTGTGAATAGATCTCCCATTGAGTTAGAGAACCTCCAGCCTACCCCACTTCCATGGACTCCACAGAATGACAGGCCACTGCTTGAAAAATGTCTACCCTATTACACACACTGTGTTCTGGTACATAAAGATGAGTAAAACTTTTGAAGACTTGTACTTTGAAGACTTGAAGCGTGCAATGTGCTTGTGATGAAAGATGCTACTTGATTTCAAAAATTTCACCTAAGCTGTTGTTGGTGCTTTGGTTCTGTTGTAAATATCCCATATCAGGTGTGCTACAGTATGTGGAGTGAAAACTTAGTACTTAGTAAGTCTGAAAAGCTGTTTCCGAAATTCAGCTGGGACTCGTAAAGTGTTCCTGATGTTGAATGCTTAAAAAAGGTCTCCATTAATAACTAAAGATCATGAATGTTTGATGTCACCACAGAACAGATAAATGGACCCTGTCTGTACACGACTTTCACTGCACCTGCAGGGTGGAAAACAACATGGCTGTTTCTGTTTATCTGCTTGGTTGCCAACAAGGAAATCCCCTCCATTTCTGTTTTTTCCTCCATGTTTACTGAAGGCAGCGCTTGAGAATCCCTCTTAAGACATTTATCTTACACTATCGACGGACCCGAAACCCAACTTAAGTGAGTGAGTACCTCTAATCAACTAGGCTAGTTTCAGCATTTTGTAACACGTTGGCATTCAATGAGGTCTGAACACAGGCCATCACACTCCCACCGACACTGTTGCCTTAAGGCTTGATTAAAAAGCGTCCCTGATAATTAAGTGTGTACTGCCAAGGCATGACGGGTGCAGGCTGGAACCGTTCTAATTAAGTCTCCTGGCTTTCCGGGTTGTTCCGCAGGGCCTCGATGAGCGAACGGTACCCCCCCGAGGGGCGGCCCCACAGGGGCCTGCGCACGCTACCGCACGCACATCCACTACAGGTGTGACCAGGCTGCTTCTGTCCAGGGTGGATTTGAACCAGGGTCTCCCACTTACCCGGTGAAAAGCTGGCTCTGCATCGGCGCGGGTGGACTGACTGTATCTATACTGAGAGAATGAGTTTAACCAGCAACTCACTACCTGCTCAGGACTCACGAGGACTCGGTGTCACTCGGTTACACTCACCCCCCTAAAGTCACTCCACATCCACAGGGCATCTGGGTCACGGCACCAATGTAACCCATACGTTTCCGCTTGCCCAGGGGTGGATTTGAACCCGCGTGACAAACCGTTTTAACAAGCTACGCCGATGAAAAGCTAGCTCTTCATCTGCACGGGTGGATGGTTTTTATACTGGGGGAGTCCGTTTAACCAACAATTCGACTAAGGACTCATGAGAACTGTTTCATTCAGCTACACACGTACACAGGCACAGGTGTGCAAGCAAGAGAGCAAGCCCAAAAACTGCTTTCCATAACCTCTGTGAATAAAATGTTTCCAGCTGACGCCAAAAATGAAACTCGTCAGACAAAGATTTGGTCTAATCTCTTTATACATGATCATAGTCACCAGTTAAGATACACATAGTATACTACGAGAACACAGATACAGATACTGAAACTTTTACTGTTTTTTTAATCTATTTTTTTTACCTAACCTGCAGTTTGGGGAAGAGCCGGTCACGGGGTTGTCTTCAGGGAGGTCGGACGGACAGGTTGAACCACCCTATGACAGGAGACTGCCCCCCGTCTTTTAGCTGGGTCCAGAAACTATCTATTCCTCTTAACGCCTTTGATGTCACGTCAATATGAAAAGATATGACCACTATGAATGACACTGGGTTTTTTCACAGGGTTTGGAATTCAAACCCCCTCACTGGTCCCTCCCAGTCCTTCCAGACAGTGTGTCTGAGGTGTCAGAGCTAGGGGGTGTGTCTAGACCAAGCCATAGTTGCATAACGCCAAAATTGGTTCTTGTAGTCTGAAGACATACCATGGTCTGAAGGAGTTTTTTTGTTGTCATTAGCCGACGGAAGGCTCAGCCTTGCTCAGTGAAGACAAACCCTCAGAGAGAGCATTTCCACGCGCAACTCAGAGGTTCATTATTGCTTACAGGAACAAAGCGATCTGTGTACACGGACACACAGTGCAAAGTCATGGAGAGCAAGGGGAGGAAAGGAGAGCAGACCTGAACTATGGTCCTTTACTATCACCAGGGAAGAGGTCATACTGGTATGAGAGGGAGGATGAATTGACTGACGTTTGTACCAAAGCAATAGGCAAAAGCTATGGGAACTGTGGGTCTTTTGAGGCTTAGGGCGCATATTAAGACGGGGAAAAAGTTAGCTTCTGTGTTACTATGGCTGCGTTCCCAATCACGTAGTTCTACTTTTTACTACTACTGTAGTACGTACTACAGCTGCCCCTAGAAAGTATGTACTTTGTACGCATACAACTGGGACATACTACCTTGTCATAACATTGACCATATCCATCGCAGTGACATTCGTCCACAGCGGGGGTCATCATAATGCCTCCGGTGCAACTCGCACATGTTAGGTAATTTCTGCTGCACACAGGATTGTGGGTCAGAATAACTAGAAAAGTGTGCTGGCTTGCATACTGTTAAATATGACGATGGAGTACGACATCCTGGTATGTTTGCCATACCGCATGTGGCATACTATGTATTGGGACATACTAATGTACAACCTTTTTTGGCATACTATATAGTATGGCAATATGCAATTCGGAACGCAGCCTATGGCTTTAGGTTACTTTTCTGAATCAGAGAGGTTTGGAAGGCTTAGGGGTGGCCATTTTGGAATCTTGGAGCTTAAGTCGCCGGTGAAAGGGTGTCTGAAATGCAGCCCAGCGTTTCAGATCCCATGTTCCCCAGCGTTTCAGATCCCATGTTCCCCAGCGTTTCAGATCCCATGTTCCCCAGCCCTTCCAGCACTGCTAACGCGCACGGCTCTCCCAACGAAGACGCCACATGAACAGAACAGTAGCTCCGGTACAGTGCTGAGGGGGAGGGGCTGTGAAGCGGTACAGTGCTGAGGGGGAGGGCTGTGAAGCGGTACAGTGCTGAGGGGGAGGGGCTGTGAAGCGGTACAGTGCTGAGGGGGAGGGGCTGTGAAGCGGTACAGTGCTGAGGGGGAGGGGCTGTGAAGCGGTACAGTGCTGAGGGGGGGGGCTGTGAAGCGGTACAGTGCTGAGGGGGAGGGGCTGTGAAGCGGTACAGTGCTGAGGGGGAGGGGCTGTGAAGCGGTACAGTGCTGAGGGGGAGGACTGTGAAGCGGTACAGTGCTGAGGGGGAGGGGCTGTGAAGCGGTACAGTGCTGAGGGGGAGGGCTGTGAAGCGGTACAGTGCTGAGGGGGAGGGCTGTGAAGCGGTACAGTGCTGAGGGGGAGGGCTGTGAAGCGGTACAGTGCTGAGGGGGAGGGCTGTGAAGCGGTACAGTGCTGAGGGGGAGGGGCTGTGAAGCGGTCCAGTGCTGAGGGGGAGGGCTGTGAAGCGGTACAGTGCTGAGGGGGAGGGCTGTGAAGCGGTACAGTGCTGAGGGGGAGGGCTGTGAAGCGGTACAGTGCTGAGGGGGAGGGGCTGTGAAGCTTGATATCCACACAATATTGTCCCACCGTCCTGCTGCACATACATTCCTTCAACAAACACACGTACACACACTTGCACACATTCGCACGTACGTGCACATATATGTGAATTTTACTATGATGTCATTACGTAACCCATGTGAGGACATATTTAGGGACGGGGAAAGATGTGCGCTTTTCTTGCTCTGGAAAAGAAGCAGAGGACTCCATAGCTGGTAATGAGGACGGGGTTAGGGTTGAAGGGGGCCTTAGGGCATTTAAAGACAACCACCTTTTATATTTGACCTTTGGGTCAAAATGGGTTATAAAATGGCAGTTCATGAAATCTATTGCTCTGGGAATTAAACACAGTTGTAGCTTTTACAACTAAAAATATACAGAAGCATTGGTACTCTTCACGTTGTAGAAGACACTGCAAAACGCTTGTCCATATCCAGCTTCCTCTATGTGGAACACCTCAATCAAGCACTCCCATCTGCAAAGTCGTGATAGCTAGCGGATAAAGCTTATGTTATCTCCTCTCCCTCCTTATCAATAATTGCCTCCAAAAACCATGATTCCAGGTGTCCAGACTGTCCAGAGGGACCAGGTAGGTTTTACTAAAGATTCACTGTGGCTTCATTCCACAAAGCACAGGTAGCACAGAGAGGAGTTTCCCCACAAACAGTCCAGCAACTTCTGTCCCGTTCCATTGATGAGGACAGGTACCGTCCATGTACATTCGAGGTGAATGCATTCTGCTCCCTGGGGAGAGAGGGGGGGGGGGGGGGGGGGGGGGGGGGCGAAAATGCTTCACCACGGTCTGTATTCCACTCTCATATGAACTTTCTTCCAGAATTCTTCCAGGTATGGATGTGAAGGGACATGGAACCCCCTCATCTGGTTGGGTGTCTGGGTGGAGCTGTGGACTGGACAGTGAAAAGGACTAGGAATTGTGGGTATGTTCTGTGACCTGGACGAGTGGGGGTGTCTGTCGGGTCACTGACAGTATGCCCCCTGTCTCCTGCCCCGTGGAAATGGGAGGGGTTAGTTATATAACGATGGCACAGTGTGACTGTATTCAAATCACTGTGAGAACCTCAAGGATGGCACAAACAATTCCTGTTGTCTTAAGGGGATAAAAATTGGGTGGGATTCCTAACGGTGAAAAAATCTCCTCAAAGTTATTTCAATGTAAAAAACATTAAATTGGAATGGATGGTGATGAGATATTAGGAGATTAGGATGAATTCACGGCTGTCATAATGTTCTATAGATATAAAGCAGCATAGATGTTAATAATCCCTGTAAGCTAAATTTGATTGGCCCTTTAATGCTGAAGGAAAGCTAAGCAGGGACAAAAGCTAAGAATTCCTATACATGTACAGGGCTGAAAATTAACACCTGCCACCGGCCAAATGCAGGTAAAATTTCCAATTGGCGTCTAGATTTCGGAAGGCTATCTGAAAAAAATACTTGGCCGGTAGATTTTTTCATCTACAGTCCCCTTGGCAGGTGACTCACTGTGAGCCAAAAAGTTAATTTTCACCCCTGCATGTACAGGTGTCAGGGAAGACTTGCAGTTAGTGGCAGATATGGAAGGCACATGTTCTGCTGCTTTGTCTGAACTCTCATGGCCCAATACGCCTGGCAACACATAAAATAGGGCACTTATACACAGAGCCTGTTGGCAAGGACTACTCAATGTTGTTTCCACGTCTAAAACTCAATTTGATAGGCAGGACAAGTAAGTCAGACATTTCTGCCGGCTGCTGTATGATGACCTATCCATAGCAAAATGACACATAGAATTTAGTATAGTTAATTTCATTTAGTATAGTATACTATACATACTTCTGGAGCCCTTCATCCCGCTATAGTGTCTCCATCTGGGATACATATCGCTCTATATGTTAGGTTTATTCAGCTAAGTGACCACTAATCTTAATAATCCTGTATTAAGTACTTCTATCTATGGAGATGGAGAAGACGGATAATCTGTGTGTTCCATTACAGTATGTATCAGAAAGAATAGAAGAGCGTGTGTGCAATATCATAGGCCAGGGGCAGGAATTGTTATGGCCTCCTGAATGGGGGGTTATGTGTCTATGGGGAGGGGGAGACGTCATGCCTTTAAATAATGGTTCAAAGCTTATGATGGTTGGGTGGATGAGTGATTAAAATGTATAGCCAGAAGGAGGGGTAGGGAGAGTGCAAGGAGATGGCGTAGATCAGGTGGCGCCATCAGACTGTGCTGCCAGGAGGCGGGTGGAGCTGTGCTACCCCAGGTCTCCTGGCCGGGCAGCGCTGGGGGTAGGGCACGCTGCGGCAGGAGTGAAGCAGCAGCCCCACCAGCTCCCTGGGGGCTCGGCCCGCGCGCCTGCTCCCCCACCTGGGGCTCACGCACTCCATCCTCCGGGTGTGCCTCCCCGTCGGGCCGAAGAGGGCAGCCGCCTGGGGCCATAGTCCGTCCGTGGAGCTGGGCTCTTGGCAGGCGGGGACACAGGGCTTGGGCCTGTGCCCGGGCCTCTGGTGACCCTCCTCTAGGTGAGGACGCCAGGCCGCCCCCGGGCCCAGGGTGGGCGCGGGGTCCAGGCCTACGGAGGACGGGGGTGGGTGTGCGGAGGAGGCCGGGGCCAGCCTGATGCGTCCTTCCTGCTCTGCCCACAGCGTTGGACCCAGCAGGCTCAGGCTGGTTCTGTCCGTAAACGAATCCATACGGTCTTCGTAGCCCAGGTCAGCCGGCGCTGAGCACTGCTGCACAGGCCAGCTGCCCCGCCCCTTCCCCCCCGCGTCCGTGGTACCACCTCTGTCCTGGCAGCCCCTCTCGCCTCTCAGAGCCTCCTCTTCCTCCTCCTCTTCTTCCTCTTCCTCCACCTCCGCCGGCACTTCCTCCTCCTCCCCTTCCTCCTGGACGGGCCTCTCCTCCTCCTCTTCATCCTCGGCGGACGGCGGTGGGGAGCGCAGGTCCCGGAGGAAGACCACAATGACAGTGATGTTGTCGCTGGAGCCGGCGTCGCGGGCCGAGGCCACCAGCTTGTGGGCCACCATGTTGCTGTCGCCGGCGTTCTCCTGGAGGTGGTCGCTGACCACGCGCACCGCCTCATCGGGGCTCACCGTGTCATAGAAGCCGTCGCACGCCAGGATCAGGTAGTCCTCCGTGCCATCCAGCGGGAACATGCTGTGGTCGGCGTCGCCACAGATGTAGGGCTTGTGCTCCGAGTCACCTGTCGGTCACAAAGACGAGATAAGAGATATGAAAGACAAGATAAGACAGCTACAGTATACATTTTGTAGGATTAGATATCTGTTTCCACTAATCGACATCCAGAGATCCATGAGATGTTGCTCAAGGATGGATACATCTAATTATTTAGTCTAAACATTTTTTTTATTCACTTGTGCAGCAGACGAAAACTGCACGATGATCAGATTGTGGGGCAGAATACTGTCCTGTATATTGTTTTTGCCATAATATGTATATTGTGTTTGCCAATATATGCTGTCCTTCTCAATATATTTTTTCATTCTCAAATCCAGGCTTCAGAATTAAGTACAAGAATCACATTAGACTTTTTCCTGATCAGGCACCATTGGCTAAGCAAACTACAAACTACTTAACTAGGCTTTATTCACACTAGTGTAGTTGCAAGCTTAGAGGTTTTTTTTTTCAGCCAGCATGATTTTGCTTGTGCGTGAATGACCTTTTTGGAGCAGATTACTGGGGCTATGATCAACAAATCCTATTACCGTGTTCTTGGACTGTCTGGCTACTAAACCACATTCTCTTGCGTGTGCAATTGATTGCAATTACATCCGGAGATGCTTCCCTTTCATTCACCTTTAGTGCATGTAACCTTGGCCAGGAGGAGTTGATGATGGTGTCCATCGTTCATTGGGTGTTTCGACCCTGAACCGCAACACCCTTCCTGATTGGTGGGTTGGCACCGATCACTGCCCATCTCCTCCTCCTGGCTTCCATCTTAGCTCCTCTCTCCTGCTCCATAACCAGCAAGAGCCTCTTTCTGCTGCCCCCCCCCCCCCACATCCTGTGAGCTGCTGTCTTTCTCTCCCTCCCTGTTATTCCAACGGCTGTGAGCGTTCTCCATACTGACTTGGCGGGGAACCCTCTACAGCCGACCTCGACTGGGAACCGCCATGCCTGCCATCCTTTCCCCCTGCAGTCATGCGAGAGGTCCTGGTGTTTGGCACTCTTCCTTTCGAAGGCCTGGTCACACCCCTCTTCCCATGGGACTGTAAGTCCCAGACCACAGTACCACATCTGGCCACAGGGTGGTCTGGACAACCTAGGGGAACTCCCTCTCAGGTCTATCTTCATGTCCCATGATTGGGCCTTTTGTAGCAGGCTGTTTCTTGTTGTTGCTGTGGTTGGTGTCTTTTCTCCCTTACAAGCTTGATTGATGATGTCGTTTTCCCATGTGTTTGGCATTTCTTGCATCTCTTCTGCTCCAGGGTGTTAGCGAGTGTCATGAGCACCTTGTCATGGCACCACCTGTGTCTTCCTTGGGTGAGTGCTATTTTGACAGGATGTGTGCCATGGTGCCCCTCTCCCCACAAAGCTTGCACAGTGGGTCCTCTCTCATGCCCCACTTGTGCAAGTTTGTTGTAGTTGGGAGTGTGTCATACACCGATCTCAGCAGGAAAGAGATGTGGAAAGGCTCCATTCTCCATAGATCTAGTGAAGTGATCTTCCTCTTGGAGAGGTCCCATTTGGTCCAAGCTCCCTGGGACGCTAGTTTCACTGCCCTTGACCTTCATCCTTCCTCTAGGTTCCGTACTTCCTCCTGTATCATGGCTCTTCTCCCATTGATGGAAATGGGAAGTTCCAAGACCCCGTCTTCCTGTGCATGGTGTTTCTATGATGTCACATAGCTTCAACATGCTTTCAGCTTGTGCCACAGAGACTGAGTCAGCTGCCCACTTGTGCCCTAATCTTGTGATGACACCTGCATGTCTGACTTGTTCATGGTTACGACTCTGCACTTTGCCACCTTAAATTCCTCCACCACAGATGACAGAGGAAGTTGGAGCTGTCCTGATCATATGTAGAGGCCTACTGAAGTGAAGCTTGGAGGGATTCCCAACCACCTTCAGAGGTACTTGTTGATCTTCCTCTCCATTTCTTCTACACTTGTCAGGAGCTTCGTACACTGTCAACAGCTACGGGAGTCTTGGCAGCAGTCCGTCTTGGTAAAGCTATGCTTTGACTTCCCCAGGAGTCCAGAATTTTCAATCCTTCTCAGTCATTCCTCTGTCTTCTTTTCTGTACTGGTGATGTTGTTCCTATCGGTAAGTGAGTCATCAAACCACTTTCCGAGGCACTTGACTGGATTCTCCTCTATCGGTGGAATCACTTCTCCTTGCACTTGCAGCTTGAAACTGTTAGTCAATGTACCTTTCTGGATCACCATACTCCTGGATTTCTTTGTCTTAAACTTCATTCTGGCCCATGTTGCCATGCGGTCCATAACTGTTAGCACCCACTTCGCCTCCACATGGGTTGTGGTCGTCACTGTGAGATCGTCCATATGACCTCTTATAGAGGGTTTTCGGAGGCCTGATTCAATTTTTGTACCTCGGGCTTCCTTCCGAGCAGATGTTATTAGAAGGTGCATTCCCATGATGAAGAGGATTGGGGAGATTGTGCAGCCAGTTACGATTCCTTTTTCCAGGCTTTGCCACTAAGTTGTAAAATGGGCTGCCTTGAACTGCAACTGGATACCGCCAAAGTAGCTGATGATCATTCCCTTGATGTGCTGAGGGATGTGGTAGTGGTCTAGTGCTGCATGGATGAGGGTGTGAGGGCTTGATCCATAGGCATTGGCCAAATCTAGCCAGACAACGATCAGGGCGCCTTTGGTTGCTTTGGTCTCTTGGATCATCTGACTGAGAACTCCAGTGTGTTCCAGACATCCAGAGAAGCCTGGGATCCCACCTTTCTGGATAGCGGTGTCCATATATCCATTCTCTGTCACGTCCTGTATGAGGTCATCCTCTTAGCCAGTACAGAGACATTGTTCTGAATTGATCAATGGTTGATGAGTTCTCTTCCTTTGGCATGAAACAGCCCTCTGCCTTCTTCCAGCATGATGGAATGGTGCACTTTTTCCAGATCCTCTGGAGCAGCTCCCACAGACTCCAAAGGAGCATTGGGCATTTCTTATATACCTTATGGTGTATACCGCTTGGGTCAGGGGCAGATCCTATTCTGGCCTTCTTCACCACCTCTTGGATTTCTTTCCAAGACAGTTCACTGATGTTGAGCTCTTTTCCCGGTGTTTCAGTGCTGTCGATGTTTGGGTTGGTATCCAGGGCCTGGTTTCTGGAGGTGTCGTTGTGGGTCTCCCTAAAGAACGCCTCCACATCTTCTCTGGAGCTGGTTAGCCTTCTGGATTTTGCTTCATCCAGCAGTGTTCTGGTGAATCGGAAAGTTTTGGTGAACTGTACTCTTTTGTTCTCCCTATCCTTCCTCTTTTTCTGCTCTCCGGAGTCTGCAGAGACATTCCCGGAGTTGACTCGTCCTTGATGCCTTCCTTTTCACCCACAATACCTTTTAAACCGTTCGTTAAGCGTCTTAATTTCCTCCCTCAAGCGATGGATTTCTCTTTCTCGTCTGCTTGGATGGTGTGCAGTCTTAGTGATAACTTCCTGATCCTCCATTCCAAAATGCTCCCTTGCCAGCAACTCCACCTCCTTTCTTATGCACTCTAGCCACACTCATAAAGCTGAAGTTGAGAGGGGTTGACTCGATAAGAGCAGCTGCATTGTTACCTTGGGCCTGGCGCAGTGACTGTGACTGTGGCTCTCTGGGGTGGCATCAGGTTGGTTTCTCCTGAGGTCTTGAGGTGACACAGGTGCTGAGAGATCTCTAGTGCTGTGGGGCGCTTCCTGCCTGGAGTCTCACTAGGTGCACCTGTGACCCCTCTCCAGACTTCTGGCTTGGTGTATTTTAAGCCCTTTTGTGTTCTTGCAGATCTTTCTGCAGTAACACTTTACTTCCAGTGCCTTCCCAGTTAATGTTGTTTGGGTGAGCCGTTTCTGTGTCCGTAAGTCATTCCTGGCCGTTACCGTTGTGTCTGTCCTGTTGAGTCTGTCCTGTTGATTCTCTCATCCTGCCCCCCTCTCGGGAGACTCTGGGGGTATTGCTCGTTATTACTTTCTGTAGCTTGAGTTGGTACCCTCTTGCGAGTGCATGAGGTTGCTGACCTCATACACCCACACCAGTCTTTCCTGGAGGTCATCTGTCTTTCCAGAGTCACTGACCTTCCCCAGTTGCGATCCAGACTTCGTCTTTGACATAGATGCTTCCCCTTCATGTACCTTTGGTAAATGTAGCCTTGGCCAGGAGGAGTTGATGTCATCAGACGGTGTCCATAGTTCATCGGGTGTTTCGACCCTGAACCGTAACACCCTCACGTTGGAGGGTCGGCAGTGGTGACAAAATCCTCCTCCTGGCTTCCAGCTTAGCTCCTCTCTCCTGCTCCATAACCAGCAAGAGGCTCTTTCTGCTGCCTGCCCCATCCTGCGAGCTGCTGGATTAAATTAAATACAGGATTGTTTTCATTAACCTTTATTTAACCAGGTTTAGACCCATTGAGATTAAAATCCCTTTTTCAAGAGTGACCTGGCCAAGAATGGCAGCAGTACAAACAGTTTCATACACACTCATATTCAAAACAATAGATCAGCTCAAAAGTGCCATGCAGTGCAGGGAAGCCATATAATCCTATTTCAATTATAATTATCAATAGAGTCCGTCTCTTTTTCGATTTCACCGTGTCTTTACATTCATTTGGGCAAGGCAAGGCTATTTGTATAATACATTTCAGCAACAAGGCCATTCAAAGTGCTTTACATAAGACATTAAAAACATCAAGACAAAGTGCAAGAAACACATAAAAGGTCATATTCAAATAAAATGTAAAAAAGGACATTTCAAACAAACTGAAGGAAACATAAAATATAAGTTACAGTGCAGTGTATGAATTAATCATTATTTGATTTAATATAAAGCAGCGGCAAAAAGAAAAGTCTTCAGTCTTGATTTAAAAGAACTGAGAGTTGCAGAAGACCTGCAGTTTTCTGGAAGTTTGTTCCAGATCTGCGGAGCATAAAAACTGAACGCTGCTTCTCCATGTTTTGTTTTAACTCTGGGGACAAAAAGCAGGCCTGTGCCAGACGACCTGAGAGGTCTGGATGGTTCATAATGTAGCAGCAGATCAGAAATATATTATGGCTCGAGAAGAGGAATTGACCTGAAGAGCCACATATCCAAAGGAACCAAAATTTCCGTAACACATCTGCTTACGTTGAATAGAGTCATTAGACAAAATGGCAACTCCCCATCCTTTCTTATGCACTCTAGCCTCACTCATAAAGCTGAAGTTGGGAGAACAGCTGCGCTGTTACCTTGGGCCTGGCAGAGGGAGAATTACAAGGGTGAAGGAGCCTGGCGACGCCGATGGGAGAGTTGGAATTTATTGACTAGATCCTGGAGTTTACTTCATTCTGCAGGCTAATCCATGCAGATGGTGCAAAAAAACATAAATGCCTTTTTTCCCAACGCAGTCCGAACTCTAGGATGGGCCATAAGCACAGTGTCCTGAGACCGTAACCCATAATTGCCATGTTTTCTGGTTAGAAA
>NC_140248.1:2982070-2984570 GCF_949987555.1 Borostomias antarcticus | reverse complement strand
AAGAATTTTTTCATAGTGTAGAGGATGCTCTTCTGATACCCATGACAGGGCACTTTTTTCAATTCATGAGAATATGCACATCCAAATATAACTTGCTTGGCTCTCTCCATTCATCCATCTGCTTTAATTAACTGGGGTTTTAAAGACAATTAGCGGGCAATTACCCGACGCTAGCACGCTTAATAGAATGGGATAAACATTTGATCTGACAGAATAATTGTATAATTATGCGGATCCATGAGCTTCAGGGTCGGTCCCTTGGCAGCTTGTCCCGTTAGCCGATGGCTCAGAGTGAGCGGAGTCCAGAATGGAGGATGATAACTGGAAGTCAATTAGATTCAATTAAAGGAAAGACGTCAATGGGAAACAAACCAGATGTAAACAGTAAACATGTTGTCCCCCACCCATGATGCATGGTCCTTTGTGATAACAAACGTGTGGAAACATTCTTCATGAATAATATGAATACAGTAGGACCCCACTCATCCAAACTTCAGAGATCCGAACCTCCCGGTCTACCGGACAGGCTTAAAAAACTTTTTTTTTTAGTTTTTTTTTTTTAGCCTGCTATCTGGTTACTGGTGGGATTTTCATTACAGTACTGTACTTGCATTTAAATCTGTCATAATAAACATGTACTGTATCCTACTGTGAATAAAAACAGAACTGTACAGTATGTAGACCTACATGTTGCCTGTAGGCTGGAGCCTACTGTCACGTTTCATTTCTTTGTTACTCTAAAGCGGGAAAAAGCATTTGATGCTGCTGCGCGAGCTGCATTCCTTGGCAGCCAGAAAGCGCGTCAGCAACCTGAAGCAGAGGAGCATCGAGTCATTTTTCGTTCTGTGAATGAAATTCAAGTCTCACCAAAGTGTTCTGTTTTCCTACTTGACTGTTGTTCTAACTTTGTAGTTCGTTCTCATAGATCAGTCTGTTAAAACTAAAAATTCTTCCTGTGTGACCACTTCCCTGTCCTCTTCATCCTGAAACTATGTCACTTCCTTTTTCACTGTATAACCTATCGACCTCGTCCACATCTGACTCACTGTGCCCGGATTCACTTCCTGTGCTAGAGTCCGACTCTGCAGAATCGTAACAGAATAAAACTATTGCCTTTGTTTAAAACCAGCTTGATCGACCACTCAGCGTGTTCTTTGAAATCTAAACTATGTAAGATTTTTCCTTAACAGTTCCCAGTTAATGGACTTCAGGAACACAGGAATACAGCCTACTGTATTTGTTAAATAATAGCCTACAGCCTAGGCCACGTTAGCCTACATCGGTTGTTTTAGAGACTTTCTTTTAGGCTAGAATAGCCTAAGACACGACAACTTGTCTGTCATTTCATTTATTTATTGATTATCATTTGCTCTCATTGTTCTAATGTTGGGTTGTTTTTAGGCTATTTTTAGGCCATTTTGTTCTGCGAATACAGTAGCCTATCGATGCAGCGTACGCCTCATTTGAGAATAAAGTACTGTATTTTATCAAAGCTAGCACTCAAGTGGACATTCGTTTATTTTATTATAGGCTAATGTAGGCCTATTATAGGCTAGGCTATATGAGTTTAGTTGGCTATTTGATTGCAATTTTGATGCATTTTCACAAGTAATTAAGGGTATTTATTGGTCTATTATGAGTATATATGAAACAAGTATACCACTTATTCAATTTGGTGCATTTTAACATAAGTTTCAGTCATCCGGACATTTCAGAGATATGAACGACCTTCGGTCCCGTTGGGTTCGGATAAGTAGGTTCGGATAAAAGTGGAGGTCCCTGAGTCAGTGAGAGGCGGGGGGCTTGTTACCACAAGGGAACATGCATAATGGGTGGGGGACCACATGTTCACATGTGCACTTGTTTTATGTGCATAGTATTTAACTCCTGGAGCTCAAATCTGTGTGTGAGAAGTAGAAAGGCCCTTGGGCACTTTCTTTGAATTCTGTAAATCCAGAAAACCTCACAGATTACACTCCTCAATGTCCAGCAAAGCTGCAATGTGCACCAGTCATTTGTTTTGCTTGCGTTGTGGCAACACGAACCAGTTATGCTGCTCATGCATTTGTGAAACATCAGAGCGATTGCAGCTCAATCAAAGGAAGCAGTGTAGTATGATACATTATGTAGCTTCTGACCATTGTGTTACATGTTTCTCGTTCTGAGAGATGCTCGTTCCATCTGGCATGCATTGTTCAACACGCATTCTCGGCCAATGGACTTCGAACTTCAGAGCTGTGCAAAGCAAGAGCCTGGTAGGGCTTACCTAAATACTGATCCCTGAAGTAGGGGGCGCTGCAGTGCATTCTATGACTGAACCCCACAGACTCCACACCTAAGGGCATGACTAACTTTGTCACGGCTGGACACATAATATGACCTAGCCATACTCTGTCTCTTATCCATCCAACATGATCAACCTACCTCAATAAGAGTCATCTGATCTATGTTGTGAATATAAAAACTATAACTAATAATAATTGTATCTATAATGCGCCTA
>NC_140248.1:2954570-2977070 GCF_949987555.1 Borostomias antarcticus | reverse complement strand
TGGAGGCACCACCTCCACTCACTCTTCTGGACTGAGGCTCAGGAGCGCCTACTTCTCCAGGGTCAAATAAGCGGGGGAACAGGAGCAAACAACTCACCCCATTCATCATGTCAATGGGGGGGGGGGGTGATTGAAACAGCCATATCTCGACATGGGAAGGTCACAGACACAGGGTTTGGACTGGCATAAAGCTCTCGACCTAACAAATGCAGCGATACCAAACATGTCCTGCTCACATGCCGAGTGCACAGAGCCACAAAATGCATTCATGGGCGGAGGTCTGTGCTCTCCAAGTGCCATTTCTAGTTTCCATTGAGGCCTCTGAGATGTATAGTAGACAAAGGGACATACAAAGGGCAGTTCCAGCTAAGATGGAGGGGAATTAAGGACAAGTCGGAGTCAAGGACAAGTCAAAGGAGACCCTCTGGTAAAACAGTGAAGGAGCAGAGAGGGAAAGAGAGAGAGACTGAGACTGAGAGCTCTGTTTTAAGAACTTTTATTGAATTAATTTTAAATTTTGTCCTGATCTGCTGGTCTGGGAATTGTCAAGTGAGGAGGAGCCGGACAAAGCTCCAGAGAAAGATGAAGACCTGCTCTCAGATCACAGCGGTGTCCCAGCTCAGTGACACCGGGTCAGAAAGGCCACCTCCATCCTGGCCGACCCATGCCACCCCCTGAACCAGGAGGTCCACCCTCTGCGAGGTACTGTGTCCCGAGGCTCAGGAGGTCCACCCTCTGTGAGGTACTGTGTCCCGAGGCTCAGGAGCTCCACCCTCTGCGAGGTACTGTGTCCCGAGGCTCAGGAGGTCCACCCTCTGAGAGGTACTGTGTCCCGAGGCTCAGGAGGTCCACCCTCTGAGAGGTACTGTGTCCCGAGGCTCAGGAGGTCCACCCTCTGCGAGGTACTGTGTCCCGAGGCTCAGGAGCTCCACCCTCTGAGAGGTACTGTGTCCCGAGGCTCAGGAGGGCCACCCTCTGAGAGGTACTGTGTCCCGAGGCTCAGGAGGTCCACCCTCTGCGAGGTACTGTGTCCCGAGGCTCAGGAGCTCCACCCTCTGCGAGGTACTGTGTCCCGAGGCTCAGGAGCTCCAGGCTCCTTCCTTCCTAAAGCAATGGCTGCCATAACCACTCATTATAGCCCACCTTTTTTTGTTGCACCTTGTATATTCCACTAGTTGCACGTTTTTACTCTTTGGACTTTGTAAGCTTGCTGTTTGCTACAGGTATTACTATTACTACTATTACTACAGGTATTACTATTACTACTATTACTACAGGTATTACTATTACTACTATTACTACAGGTATTACTATTACTACTATTACTATTACTACTATTACTACAGGTATTACTATTACTACTATTACTACAGGTATTACTATTACTACTATTACTATTACTACTATTACTACAGGTATTACTATTACTACTATTACTACAGGTATTACTATTACTACTATTACTACAGGTATTACTATTACTACTATTACTACAGGTATTACTATTACTACTATTACTATTACTACTATTACTACAGGTATTACTATTACTACTATTACTACAGGTATTACTATTACTACTATTACTATTACTACTATTACTACAGGTATAACTATTACTATTACTACTATTACTACAGGTATTACTATTACTACTATTACTACAGGTATTACTATTACTACTATTACTACAGGTATTACTATTACTACTATTACTATTGCTACTATTACTACAGGTATTACTATTACTACAGGTATTACTATTACTACTATTACTATTACTACTATTACTACAGGTATTACTATTACTACTATTACTATTACTACTATTACTACAGGTATTACTATTACTACTATTACTATTACTACTATTACTACAGGTACTACTATTACTACTATTACTACAGGTATTACTATTACTACTATTACTATTACTACTATTACTATAGGTATAACTATTACTACTATTACTACAGGTATTGCTATTACTACTATTACTATTACTACTATTACTACAGGTATTACTATTACTACTATTACTACAGGTATTACTATTACTACTATTACTACTATTACTATTACTACTATTACTACAGGTATAACTATTACTACTATTACTACAGGTATTACTATTACTACTATTACTATTACTACTATTACTACAGGTATTACTATTACTACTATTACTACAGGTATTACTATTACTACTATTACTGTTGCTGTTGTACATATAGTTGGTTTCTCACATTTTTTATGCTGCACCAGAATTGCCCTCTGGGGACAATAAAGATTTATTTAATCTAATTAAATTCAGAGAGAAAGACACACATACACACACAAACAGACAAACTGTACACAGAAAGAATGTGTGTGTGTGTGTGTGTGTGTGAGAGAGAGAGAGAGGAGAAAATAACTTGTCTTGATGATGAAGTGATTACTCTGGCTAGTTTTCCCAGGGGCGAAAGCTGACATTTTCCTCTCCTCGCCATGTCCCTCTGCTTGTCTGAAGACCCTCTCCTGGACAGCGCCTGGTCAGCTGTCCTCTCTTGTCCCTCTGCTTCTGTGAAGACCCTCTCCTGGACAGCGCCTGGTCCACTGTCCTCTCTTGTCCCTCTGCTTGTCTGAAGACCCTCTCCTGGACAGCGCCTGGTCCACTGTCCTGTCTTGTCCCTCTGCTTGTCTGAAGACCCTCTCCTGGTCAGCGCCTGGACAGCTGTCCTCTCTGGTCCCTCTGCTTGTCTGAAGACCCTCTCCTGGTCAGCGCCTGGTCCACTGTCCTGTCTTGTCCCTCTGCTTGTCTGAAGACCCTCTCCTGGTCAGCTGTCCTCTCTTGTCCCTCTGCTTGTCTGAAGACCCTCTCCTGGACAGCGCCTGGTCCACTGTCCTCTCTTGTCCCTCTGCTTGTCTGAAGACCCTCTCCTGGTCAGCTGTCCTCTCTTGTCCCTCTGCTTGTCTGAAGACCCTCTCCTTGTCAGCGCCTGGACAGCTGTCCTGTCTTGTCCCTCTGCTTGTCTGAAGACCCTCTCCTGGTCAGCGCCTGGTCAGCTGTCCTCTCTTGTCCCTCTGCTTGTCTGAAGACCCTCTCCTGGACAGCTGTCCTCTCTTGTCCCTCTGCTTGTCTGAAGACCCTCTCCTGGACAGCGCCTGGTCAGCTGTCCTCTCTGGTCCCTCTGCTTGTCTGAAGACCCTCTCCTGGTCAGCGCCTGGACAGCTGTCCTCACTCTCCCCGCTAACATTGCTGTTAAGTTCTAGTAAATATGTTTATAGTAAAATTGTCCATGAGGGATTGTCTGACCTCATGACCTAGAACTGATAGGAACACCTCACCCTGCATGACCCTACATGACATTTAATGACTAGATTACAGTAAATACAGTGATGGAGAATTCATAGGATAGATTTAAAGGCATTTAAGTTTTACTGTTTAGGTGCCTGAGTGTGTGTAAAATAGCATTTGGATTCTCTCATATTGTTCAGTTGACAGACATCGAAAAACATTTCATAGTCTGTTTACTCACAGCTTGTTTCCTTGAAAGGGAATTCATTTTGTTTTGAGTTTAAAAATTTATGTTAGGGATTTACGTGCCCTCTCACATTAACTTCTCTCCCCCAACCAGTAAATAAGAAATGACTGTGGGCGGGTTTTAGAGTAGCCTCCGTGTGATATTGTTGCACTGGTGGAATTTCCGAGAAGTAAAAGTAAGTAGGGCCCTTTTGGGTCATTCTGATTCTGCATGTTTCTATTTTTCTGCATGAACTATTTAAGTCCTGAGCGGCCATTGGTTTCACAGCAGTAGAAAAGCACACAATATCACAGTACATACACAATATTAAAAATACAGATCTCTTTGTTTGTCCAGGATCTCTGTTGACGTATTAAGCTGGGTGTGGCGAGTGGGAAAGCATCGGTAAGCTGACTGGCACAGTCAGACTGAACTGTGTGTTAACTGCTGGTTACACTGGGAGTGGTCTGAGTCGATCAAAACATGGGCAGAGGGGCGGAGCCAGCACATTAGCCTACCTTTCAAATCCAGCTGCATTTGAACGTTATTTCATCAGGAGCATATGGACTAGGTAACCCACTGAGCAAAGACACGTCTAAAAGACGTCTTTTAGATGTCTTTTTCGGACGTCCAAAGACATCCAATTAGGAGCCAGAATGAAAGTTTTTTTTAGACGTTCAGATATTTAACCTGTTCTGCACGTCCACATACGTCTTAGAGGGGTCCAAGCCAGACGTTTGAATATTGAGGGGTCCAGCAGACGAACAAATGGGGTTCTGGACCGACGGACGTTATTAAGACATGATCTGAACGTCTCCCTGACGTTGTGTGTTTGCTGGGAATGTTATTCACATGGACTAGGTAATGGAGGGTCTTCAATACCAACTTGCCAATAAGGAAAAGGACTTCCTGAAAATCTGGAAACCGATTCTTGACAAACTGATTATGCACCTATGGTGCTTGACGCTATTATCCATGGTGTTACACCCATATTTCACTGATCACTGTTTCTTTTGTTGTCTCTCCTTTGTTGTTCTTTTACTGTCTGTTGTTACTGGGCATTTTAATATATCCTCGTCATTGTAAAGTAATATGCTCTTAAAAAACAGACTCCCACTTCACTGGGGTTTTTATTACACAAACGGCAGAGTGCATTACCTAAATTAGTTTTTCATTTAGTCCCAACTGAATAACATTACCTCGTTCCCTGAGCCATTGGTGGAACTCACATTTCCACTGTTGGAGGATGAGGCGCTTTGCTAGCAGAGTACAGAGTGAAATAGCCTGAACAGTGTGTTTATCTAGAACAGAATTCACAGATAAGCCAAAGATGGCAAGAAAAGGGTCTGGGGTTATTGTTTTACCACACGCTATTGATATGAAAAGGGTCTGGGGTTATTGTTTTACCACACACTATTGATATGAAAAGGGTCTGGGGTTATTGTTTTACCACACGCTATAGATATGAAAAGGGTCTGGGGTTATTGTTTTACCACACGCTATAGATATGAAAAGGGTCTGGGGTTATTGTTTTACCACACGCTATAGATATGAAAAGGGTCTGGGGTTATTGTTTTACCACACGCTATAGATATGAAAAGGGTCTGGGGTTATTGTTTTACCACACGCTATAGATATGAAAAGGGTCTGGGGTTATTGTTTTACCACACACTATAGATATGAAAAGGGTCTGGGGTTATTGTTTTACCACACGCTATAGATATGAAAAGGGTCTGGGGTTATTGTTTTACCACACGCTATAGATATGAAAAGGGTCTGGGGTTATTGTTTTACCACACACTATAGATATGAAAAGGGTCTGGGGTTATTGTTTTACCACACACTATTGATATGAAAAGGGTCTGGGGTTATTGTTTTACCACACGCTTTATTATGAAAAGGGACTGGGGTTATTGTTTTACCACACGCTATTGATATGAAAAGGGTCTGGGGTTATTGTTTTACCACACGCTTTATTATGAAAAGGGTCTGGGGTTATTGTTTTACCACACGCTATTGATATGAAAAGGGTCTGGGGTTATTGTTTTACCACACGCTTTATTATGAAAAGGGACTGGGGTTATTGTTTTACCACACGCTATAGATATGAAAAGGGTCTGGGGTTATTGTTTTACCACACACTATAGATATGAAAAGGGTCTGGGGTTATTGTTTTACCACACGCTATAGATATGAAAAGGGTCTAGGGTTATTGTTTTACCACACACTATAGATATGAAAAGGGTCTGGGGTTATTGTTTTACCACACGCTATAGATATGAAAAGGGTCTGGGGTTATTGTTTTACCACATGCTATAGATATGAAAAGGGTCTGGGGTTATTGTTTTACAACATGCTATTGATATGAAAAGGGTCTGGGGTTATTGTTTTACCACACGCTTTATTATGAAAAGGGTCTGGGGTTATTGTTTTACCACACGCTATTGATATGAAAAGGGTCTGGGGTTATTGTTTTACCACACACTATTGATATGAAAAGGGTCTGGGGTTATTGTTTTACCACACGCTTTATTATGAAAAGGGTCTGGGGTTATTGTTTTACCACACGCTTTATTATGAAAAGGGTCTGGGGTTATTGTTTTACCACACGCTATAGATATGTAATCACATATAGGAGACCGGGAGCAGCGGAGCTTGGGGCAGAACCACAGCTGATGGACCAGTGGACCAGTATCATGTTTGCACTTATTGCACAGAGGAGAGACATCAGGATAGAAAGCATGGAGTCTTTATTTAATGTAGTGGAGTCTATGTACTGTACAACTTAAAATTGTAAATCGATAAGTTGACATTTATGGAACTATTGTAATAAGAATATCAATCCATGTATCATGGGTAATTTGAGTGTCTGGGTCTACCTCCCAAGCGTTCCTTAATTCAGAGTTGAATAAAGGAAAGAAACGGGGCCAAAGCTCTCAGGTTTGCTGCCAAATAATAGATTAAACTGTGATAGGCTAAATCCACCTAACTTATCTTTACATAGGTATTTTTGGATATCCTTGACACTTATTCCAGATAAATGATGAGATGATGGAATCCAATTTCTTGAAATAGTACAATGAATGGTATATAGACCGGTAGACATTGAAATATGTATACTAAACGTAAGGGATAATCAACGAGTAGGTGTGTGTTAATTAAGTAATAAGACACGAGAGGGAGTGCTTAACTGTGGTTTATTGTTAATAACCACAGTAAAGCATGACCTCAAGTGTCTTATTGCTTTTATACAACAGCACTGCACTGTCATTAAATATCTTAAAAAAAAAAAAATGGGTTTAGTGTTCAATTTCGCGAACTTGTGTTGCTTTCGGCCCTCCGCTATCCAAAATAGTTCCCAATTGTTTACCGTTGCTATAGGCAACTTACAGCTGACTGGTCCACAACGTAAACAGAGCAAGCAGGCTAGCTAGCGGCGCCGACATTGGACATAATGTTAAACTTCACCGTAACACTATCCATGGGTTCCCAAACTCCATCAATGTGGGCCTCCCCTCTGAAAACAGTGACACACCCGCACCCCCCCAACCCCCCAAATTTGTCCACTTTGCAAGGCAGCGTTAGCTAGCCCATAACGTTACACAGCTACGTTAGTTAGTTAGTTAGTTAGCTCGGTGGCACCTGTTGCTAGTTAATGTTATGACGTTTTCACACAATACATTCATGCCTGCGGGGGGGGGGGCTCTCTCTGCACTATCCACCAATTTAGTATACATCTCTCCCATTATTTATTTTGATTTTCTGACCTTTAAAAAATAAAAAAAGTTTAACTTTTTTTTTTTTTCTAACCATCCCTCCATGCCTCCCCTGAATTTCTTTGCCCCCCCCCAGGGGAGGCCCGCCTCACAGTTTGGGAATGCCTGAAGTAGGATATGTGACAGTTGGTGTATCGAACGTGAATCGCAGATTTGAATACACTGTATCACGCAAGTTTAATAGCCTACATATTGTACATACATCACGTCATGATACAATGTATCAAAGCGTAGTGATACGTTTACCGGTGATTTGCCCGTTGGTATATTGTGGTTATAGCACGGCTTGGAATGCGTCTTAGCCAATCACAATGCGCGGTCGGAACTAGCTGTTGTATAAACGGTTTTAAGGCACGACGTGGAGGCGTGTCACATTCACGTTCAGACTTCTGTTCCACTCCTTTAATTTTAGCCCATTATTCAACAGTAGGAAACACAAGAGGAACATTTTGGTAACCGAGAGCAACAAGAGCTGTGGAGTTGAATCTACACAGTTCTCATGAAGGCCATGACCCATTCAGTAGTCGGTACCGGTACCAGTAAATTTCCACTGTACTCGGTACCAATTTCGGTACCACGGCGTACGCGCGTGTGTGTGAGTAATACATGCACGCGCGTAAAGTACAATGTGCATGAGTACCGCAAGCAGCAATTCAACTGAACTGTGTAGCGTTCTTGCTCGCTCATCACACAGCTTCGACCGAATGACGACGCGTTTATTTACACAAACCACGTGACAAGTGTCAACAGTGCTACACGCTGGTGCTATCGCTAACTTGCTAGCAAGAGGCTAGCTACTGTAGCGCAGGTCATAAAAAGGAACAGAGATCCCCATCACGGTTCTTCCCCAAATGGCATCTCCCCAAACTTGGGTCTACTAGCCCCGAAACATAAAACATAACATGCTGTTGGCTTTTGAGGTTTTCTTCTTCTGTTGCTCTGCGTTGTGAATTTTTTTTTGTAAGCCTTGATAAGAGTTGCAGCAAATCTAATATGGACCACGATGTTAATAGCCTTCTTGTTGTGATAGTCATTGATTAAATCACCCAACACGGGATTGGAAGCGGCGACAGATGATAGATTTATTGTACAAAGATACAATCACATGGAACACTGGGATGTTTCCCTAGTCTCTCTCTCTCCCTGCTTCTCTGCTGGCTGTGGCGCGAAGTCGTGGCCTTAGACTTCCCTCCCCGCATGGTGTTATCAGCGTGTCTGCCTGCTGGGAGCAGCGAATCTGTCCGGCTGAGTTGCCTACCGTTTCCAAATCGAAGTCTCAAGGTTTGGTTGAGACGTTAAATAGTGCTCTCTCGGCCCACCCCCCCACGCCTAGGCCTGCCCGTTTAGGGCCTAGTGAAGCTAGATTGGTGGAGGAGTGACCATACAGATGTGTCGCCTGTCACCCTAACATGATATCTTAATCACCATTGGTTGTCAGTCTGAGTTGTGTCTGTTTATAGTGTCCCATAGAGAAGTGTCATTAATACCCCAGAAGAGAGACCCCCCCTGTGGCCTAAGTGTGACCTCTTGACACCCACTACCCCGAACGGCCACAGCAGCAGCAGCATCAGCTGTCTTCCTCACTCTATCGACTACACAGTGTCCACGTGAAAACAAACAAACACATTAAATCAAATCCATAGCAGTGAGACTCCGTAGATGTTATAGACATTTCTCCCTAGATTCTTCAATGCTTCACGCTGTCACTCCTACAGCCCAAGTGTCAATACATAGTGCCCTACACAATGTCAATCACTTATATTTTCACATTATCATCTACATGAATTATCCTTACCAAATGGCTAATAGATGGCTTCTCCTACTTGCGTGCTTACCTGTTTCTAGCCAAACTCGGTCGTCATCGTAGTGTTTTGTAGTGACAGTCTTAAGTAGGCTAATCAACGAGTAACGTAACGTTATTGGGTTGAACTAGCGGTCAGTTCGGGCGGGATGGACAAGGCGTGGGGGTTGTAGCCTAGATGACTGAAAAAGTTAAAACTCAAAACTTCTCAAAGTATCGCAGAGAAATTTCAAAGGTAGGCTACTCACAGAAGCAGGAGGGTTGCGTCTTCAAAAACGCATGGTTTTGATAGAAATGCGCTGCTAATAAACATGTTCAATCTTATGCTCAAAACCGGCTCATATTTTCACAAAATGAATCACCAGCAAACGCTTTTCTTCTTCTACGCTGCTGTCATGGGTGGTGGGCTGTGATTGGACGGCAGCACGCAGCAGCGTATAAGAAGACAAGCGGCAAATAAATAGAAAACACTGTACCTTCGGTACCATGGAAAAACAGGTACCGTCAGCAATGTAAGTACCGAATTAGTACCGAAGTACCGAGTACCGTGACAAGCCTATATGACACAGAACTGGATTAGATGCTCCATGGTGACCACAGTCAATTTAGAGATTTAGAGACAGTTGTTATGCGGCTGTACACAACAATGTGTGGGTCTTGCCATCGACGGTCATCTTGAAGCGAGCTGGAGGACGAAATCTGTAGCGTATCTTCGCGGCTTTAAACTTCTCCCGAACCGCGTCGCATCGTCTCCGGTGTTAGGCCCGGATAGAAGCAGACCCTTTTGTTGTTGTGGTGGATGGGATGGTTCTTACTGGCCAGCCTCAAGATGGGATCCCGTGATTGTGGGTAGAATGAATAGCCTGGGTGGGCCACCCTCCCTGGGCTTGGGTGTGAGGGATCGACGGGCGCGATCAACTTTGAAATCCGCTCCAAAGTGTTCTTTTCCCAGCATAGACGTATCAGCTCCGTGATGAGTTCAGTGGGTCGACCCCCCTCGAGACCTTCGGGGATCCCCACAATCCTGATGTTTTGACGTCGGGATCTGGATTCTAGGTCATCCATCTTTGATTTCAGGTATTTGTTGTCTGACTTGAGGGAGCTGCAGTGTCTCCAGCCTGTCAATCCTGCTGTCATGGCAAGTCTCAATTCTCAAAACTAATTTCAAGTGACTGGACACGTTCTCTGGACTCTGTGACATCTGACTGGAGCTTTGGTATTGGTGTTGATAGACTGATGAATTTGTCATCTAGATTCTTATTCAGATTTGTGACTGCGAGGGTTCTTTCAGCATGACCGGTGATTCAACTGCTAGGTTAGACTTGTACGTTTTATCTAGCGTTAGCTTGCCAAGTGTTTCTTTGTTCAGAAAAACTTCTGACAGATTATTTTCTCAGTGCTCTTGGGTTAAGGTTTATTTAAAGGTTTAGCAGCATTGTGCAAAGAGCTTTGGACGGAAAGTGAAAATTATAATCTGTTCTGTTCTGCTGCGCTTTGTCACCAATCCTGTTTGTGATTTTCATGGACAGGATATCGAGGCGTAGCTGGGAGGAGGTGGGTTTGTAGTTCGGTGAGCTGGGGATCGCATCGCTGCTATTTGCAGATGATGTGGTCCTGATGGCATCATCTGCCTGCGACCTCCAGCACTCTCTGTGTGTGAAGCGGCTGGGATGAGAATCAGCACTTCTAAATCTGAGGCCATGGTTCTCAGCAGGAAACCGGTGGTCTGTCCGCTCCGAGTAGGAAATGAGTCCTTACCCCAAGTGAAGGAGCTCAAGTATTTGGGGGTCTTGTTCACGAGTGAGGGAACCATGGAGAGGGAGTTTGTTCTAGGCCTGGCATCTGGGTCAACCAGCCCCTGTGCCCCAGATGCCAGGCTTGCCCTTCCTGACTGCCCACCAAGGTGTCTCCTCCCCCGAGACAACCATTCATCACTCACACACACACACACACACACACACACACACACACACACACACACACACACACTCTCTCTCTCTCTCTCTCTCTCTCTCTCTCTGTGAGCTAGCTCCCTCCATACTGACAACATTCAAAAATTCACTCAGCCAGTTATTTAAACAAAAGCAGTTAGGTTTCCTAACCTCCCGGTTCATCAAGATAAGCCGAACTGTGGATGCATATGCGATTCTGGAATAACTGCTTTACAGTAATTATGACAAACTGTGACTTTGTTGACTTGCAAAATTAATTCATTATTAATTAATTAAATTAAATTAATTGTTTATCGCCATTGACCACCGTACACATTTATTCTGAATGAAGGTCCCATGGGACGGCTCTTCCTGCTTCTGCTCAGGCGCTCTATAGGGAGATGTGATCACTGGGAGTAGAAACAGGACAAGTGTCTCTACTCTGCCTCCATGCGTATTCTCCTTTAATAGAATGACGTTTCATCCTTCAGGCCTTCTTCTTCTAGCAATGAAAAAGACCATGTTATCAACAGTATGAAGTCTATATTCATGTCAAAGTCTTCCATCAAGACTATAATGTTCTTGTTCAGTTATATTCTAAATGGGTTGGGATTGTTCAGTTCTGCAGTGACCATTCTCACGGCTAAAGGAAACTGGTAAACCTCTGCCTTTTAATTTAGTTTGTTTTGTCTTTCTTTAGTAGCCATTTTATAAAAGCATTCATCTATATTTATTTTTTAGCCTATTTATAATGTTTTTATTATTCTTAAAGTGTGTAGCCTCCTTAGAGATGTATCATTTGTCTCCTCTTCCTCCTTCTACCTCATGCACACTTCCCCATAGTTTCATTTAGCTTAGCTATCAGGTTTTATGCTGTTTGTTCTTAGGCGAATATCTGAGTATAGTTTCTCTGGCTTTGTTCGCACGGCAGTGAAATGTGACCCAAATCCGATCTTTTTGCCTACATGCGACTCAGGTCTGATTTTTTCATGACCGTGTGAACAGCGCAAGTCACATGAAATCAGATTTTTTTTTTTAATCCAACCTGGATCGCTTTGAGGTGGTATTATATCGGATACCTGTCTGATGTTTTGCAACGCGCCCGCCGTCTGAACAGTCATGTCGTGTTTAATGCTACTTTTACGTCTCTAGAGCGGTCACTTGCAAATTCGTGAAGCGTTCCTCTGTGGTGTGCTTGTGCGGCATAGGGCACGTCACAAGACGATCCTCATCCTTCTTCTCGTTACCATTTGCTCATACCGTCGCCGGCTTCCACTGTACAAATACTTGAAAATCAATCCATAGTAAAGGCTAACTTCAGTTGTGGTTGTAACGTTAATGTTACTTCCGTAAACAGTGCGCTGCGCGTGACGTCCTGACGTCTTTGTTATTGTTCTTCTGCGCATGCGGGTCTGTTCAGGGCCGTGGGCTGTTCACACGGGGGTCAAATATAGCTCAAATATAGGTTACATTTAAAAAGTCATGTGAACAGCTAAACAAAATAATCTGATCTGTGTAAAAAATCGTAATTGAGCATTAAGACGAAGAATTGTGAACTAAGCCTTTGTTGTACATTTAAAATGTTAGTTTGTCACCCTTGTAGTTGTAGAAAATGCTTAGTGCAGCTTCAAGCTAGACCAGGCCAGGCCAAGCTAGACCAGGCCAGGCCAAGCTAGACCAGGCCAAGCTAGACCAGGCCAAGCTGCTCCTGATCTGGAGTACGTTCTGTTACTGTTCATCTGGTTTGCATGTCTTCATCTGACCAGTCTTTATTCTGCTCACATCAGTCCCACCTGTGTTCAATCCAATCAATTCAGTCAATCAGCGAATCCATGCTCAGTCCAGAGGCTCACAACTCATTCCACAGTATGTAGGCCTACTAAAATGTTTATCCAGGATTCCTATGGTGTAAATAAGCTGTTAAATGTATCCTTTTTTTTTTTTTAGTTAAAGCTATCTAAAGCCAGCCATGCTCCTCATATTCACTGCAACATCTCTAATGTTCGTGTAAAGAATGACTTTTCACTGACATGGTACAGTAGATGTAGTGTGACATTTTTCTGAATTAAACACAGTAACTCAAATTGTATGTTGAATTCTGTCCTCATCCCGTTCCCCTCCACCAATCAGAGACGTTGCTGTTGGCAACCCCACCCAATCCCCGACTAGGACTACAGTACACCCAGTCAGATTGATTGGCCACTGATTGATCACAGCCGCAGTTACTCTGCAATTAGGAAGACGAGCCAAAACACGTTTCACACCCCAGACAGGTTTGTCATGCATGAAGCAGATGGAAGATGATGCATACCAAGCCCCCAGGGTTCGAACTCAAAAGTGAAGGCCTATTGAACCGCGCCATCTTGGCAAATGTTCGTCGTTTGACGTATGTCCAGTGCCTTTGGTACTTGCGCAGTTGTGCTTTTGTGGCCTACTCGCGCGTCAACGAACAGGTTCACGCTCATGTGAAATGTAGACGGCCCTTTTCAACTCGCCTGTCACTGGCTCCCTGGAGGAATTTAGCCTGGCTGCAATAATGTTTTCGCGAACGGAACGAATACCATCTACTAGCAAACAAAACATGTTCAGTTATATTTAACCTGTTAAAACTAAGATGCCTGGATAAAAAAATTATGTCTCCAATGGATATATTTGACAAAAACAGGTTAATATGCAAGACGGTTTTCATTGCTACTGTAACTCAAAGCGGGGAGAGCCGGGAACGTGCGTCTACATTTCACATGAGCGTGAACCTGTTCGTGGACGCGTGTAGGACAGAAAAGCACAACTGCGCAAGTACAAAAGGCACCGGACATACGTCAAACGACGAACATTTGCCAAGATGGCGCGGTTCAATAGGCCTTCACTTGTGATAGAGGTCAGTGAATGGAGTGGCTGTATCCAGTTCTATTAATACATCCATGATACATACATTAGGGCTTTCAACACCTGGGTCCCCGGATTTACACTGACATTGGCAAATCTTCTTTTAATGCCCCTCACTCCTGGAATGCCCTCCAACGCTTTTTAAAACTAAACTAAAACTAAATCTGTCTGGAACTGTTTTAGTATATCTTAACATTTTTACTATTTTTATATTGAGTCTATCCATTTAGTTACTGTTTTTATATACCTTCCTACCGTCTGTCCTTTTGTTGTTGCTGTTGTTGATGTATTGTTCGCTCATCGTCACTGTAAATGAGGGCAACCTCAGTGCCTCTCGAACATAAGTAAAGGTTTGAATTGAATTGAACAGTTTATCTAATTAATTACATGATCTGTAATTAATTAACCTGTAATTATACATGATATGTAATTAATTAATAATGATTAATCGCAAATTGATCCTATATCCATTTTTTGCAGGCAAAAGCCCCCAAATGAAGATCTTTCAATAGACCTTTCCAGCCTGTCAATCACGCGGAGAATAATAACCAATAAGGTTGCTTGATTTCTTAAGACCACGCCTCTGATGTCTCACAAACCAAGCTGGTCCCGCGTGGTGTTCATAGATTAGACATTAGGTTGAAAAAAAGGGTTCTTAAAACATATAGAAAACCGGCCTGTGGGCTGCTGTACTATAATGCTATAAGAAAACAAGCTGTACGATACTCCACACCTCCCTCCACACATCCGTTTACAGCAGCGGCCACACAAAAATTGTATGAAGCTAGTAACGTTAGCTAATTAGCCCGTAGCTAGTAGTTAACAGATCATTCTCTCAGGCTTATTTTCTAAGAATGGATGCCACTAACTTACTCACCCTGCTTTACATGTGCAGATAGACTCCACGATTTTGTCTTGATGGATTTCAATCTGGAGTTTGAGACGTTTGTGCCTTCCGCATAGGCTACATCACCAATACCTAGCATGAACTCTGCTGTCTGAGATCCAAATCTCATGGCTATATCCTTAGTTCAGGCCTTTGCTACTGGTGCTGAGAGCTATTAACATGTTTAGCATTGAGATGATAAGTTAGGATAAAACTGCTTAGATGGGATGCAAACAACCACACTCTTAAGTGTCCCATCTGGGAGTTTTTTGAAAGTAAACTTTTCTTTTAGAGGGCAAAGCAAAGTGATTATCTGCCTCTTCAAGTTTGTTTGAAGGCAAAGATGCTTTTCTATGACGTAGCCTACAGTATGGGGTCATTCAGGTCCAAATTAAGTTTGTCGCTTCAATAATGTTAAAACAGGCATGACGCGGCAACTTGTACAGCTGGACAAAATCGATGAATGTGATTAATTTGCGTTAATTGTTCTCTATTAAATTATTAACTCATTCATTTTGCGTAATTAATTAATCTAATTAACACATTCAATTGACAGCCTTAACTTACATACATACAGTACATACATACAGGAAGGCTGCCACATACCTCATGTGTGATTTAAGTTTGTTTGAGTTTGAAAAACTTAAGAAGTTTTATTAGAAGATCAAGCAAAGGCCAAAGTGTTTTCTTCTCACTTGCCACAACAAGAACAGGACGTCCCCTTGGTGATGCAGAATAAACATGCTAATGACTACTCAGTTTGATATGACTACTCAGTTTGATAATGACTACTCAGTTTGATATGACTACTCAGTTTGATAATGACTACTCAGTTTGATAATGACTACTCAGTTTGATAATGACTACTCAGTTTGATAATGATTACTCAGTTTGATAATGACTACTCAGTTTGATATGACTACTCAGTTTGATAAGGACTACTCAGTTTGATAATGAGGGTCCGGGGCAGAGACCCTCAGGTATTTTCCCCTCCTCTTCTTCCTCTTCCTCCTCCAAACGCCCGGCTCCAACCCAGTGCTGCACAGCAGCCAAAATGGTCTTTTATGATACCATTCCATTTGATCTTACTTCTTTTATGTTTTTTTAAGTATTTTAATATGTCTAAATTGATGTTTTGCTTTTAATGTCTCTTTTATAATGCATGTAACTTTGACTATATCTCAATTGTTATTTATGTTTTTGTTTTTAATGTCTCCTTTGTAAAGCACTTTGAGCTGCATTTTATGTCACAAAAGGTGCTCTATAAATAAAGTTTATTATTATTATTATTATTATTATTATTTGCTCTGAACTGACCAATTCTCTGACTCTCTCCCTCTCAGTGCCAGTGCAGCTCTAGTCCCTGAGGTAATGGCAGGTAATGGACTGCCACTCACTCCCACACGTGTGTTAAGAGCTCGGGGACTCACGGTGGAGAAGGTCTGCTCCGTCCTCCACAGACCTCTGCAGGTGGTGGAGGGAGAGGTCGCTCTGTAGGATGCTGTCGGCTGTGGCGCGAGACAGGGCTGCCGCCAGGGAGAAGGGACAGTTACTGTAGGAGGGAGGGAGAGAGGGAGAGAGAGAGAGAGAGGGAGAGAGAGAGGGGGGGGGGGTTATAACAGCTGTCCATCACTGACCCCCTGTTGAAGGAGCCAGGACACATTTTCGCTCCCAAGGATACGAATATTAATCTATTGAATCGCTCTCCACTGAACGATTTTCTTATCATTTTCGTATAACCCTAACCCCTAACCCTTACCCCTAACCCTAACCCTAACCCTGACCCTAACCCTAACCCTAACCCCTAACCCCTAACCCCTAACCCGTCCGGGGACCAGGCCCGGCAGGGCAGTTGTTTTTCGGGAGGCAGTCGGCGTTCCATAGAAACACATGGGATAAAGTTTTGTCCAGTCCAGAGCGAAATTATGAAATCCGCTCTGTGTAGAGCGATTCAATAGATTACATTTTGTTTTTGCTGGAACGAAAAGTCGTGATATACGGTTGGTTGAAGAGATGTGATGATGGCTTATATGTAGGTACTAACATCCACATGGAGAAAGAGAAGTATGATAGATGGGGGTATACAGAATATGACAAGACCATGGTTCAGCTTCAAGTTAAGGGTTGGTCCAGACAGGATCTAATGAAGCTCCAGGGACCATAGTGACCCTCGTGTCTCTCATGGTCTTGGAGGTATAGGGCAGCCTGTTCCTTTGAACACAAGTCCATAAAGTCTTTGTACCAATTCTCTATATTGAAACAGTTTGTCTTATGCTGTGTTCACACCGGGCGCAAATTTTTCCTGCGGTGCGGCGAGTTCACATAGAAAGTCAATACAATTTGCGCGAACTGGGCGGCGGGCGGCGCGAATCACAGATTCGCCGCGCGGCGACATTCGCAAAAGTTCAATTTTTTCAACTTTCTCCGGTGGATTCGCGCGGCGACCCCTAGTCACTAAAGCATAAGATGTAAGAAATCAATCTGTCTGTGGGAAAAAAAATCTGCAGATATCTTGGTTAATACAAGAAGTTTGATCTAGGAAAGCAGTTTTGTGTTATGATATTCCGATTGGGAAATCCATGAGATTGCTGGCGCACAGTAGGCTAGGCGCACAGCGAGGGGAGAAGGATTTCCTGCCTTTTTCCCTCCGCTATATCATATATGTCTTAAGTGCCGTTTACTGCACAACAGACAGCTACAGTAACAGCCTAGATCTAAAACAAATAATTAGCCTGTCCTATATAAATCACAAGGCAGGTGAGTGGAAAATCCAATATATGCAATAAATAGGTCCAGGGGAGCCATAACTATCTGTACAGAAAATATAGCCAACGGTGTAGTGCCTCTGGAGCAAATGCAGAATTTATTTTTATTATGAGCGAAGCCGGCCCGGCGCTGAGCCCCACCCCCTGAACGGCACCGTATATAAGAGGGGCAGCGTCATCTTGATGGACGTTTGAGACATGGCCGTTGGGAATAGGCCTATATAGCTAACGTTAGCTGAACATGGCTGAGAGAAGTTATAGTCCGGGAGCAAAGACACCACGGTCTGCGGCTAAAAAAAGAGTCAGACAAAAGAAGATCACGTACACAAATCAATATTGGGCTGGTTTACTATCTGGAGAGAGGTTGGAGCTACAGTACTTTGGGCATCAAAAGCGACTCGGATCTCGCTTTTCTTCTCCTCGACGCGTAAGTAACTAACTTCAGGTGCATAAGCAACGTTAGCCAGCCCTAGTCCCCCTAAAATGTTAGCTACCGTGTATTTATATATTATACATATGTATATATGTATATATATATATATATATATATATATATTATATATATTACATATATATTTAAGGGTCTCCGACTGATACTTTGACTCGGCAGTCGAGCGGGCAGCCCTATGTTAAGCACAAGGTTGGTTGGTCCTCTGGAGCAATATGCCCTGCATGTGTACACATGCATTCAGAAGAAGATTCTGTGGTCAAACCCAATCAATTTTGCCTTTGTCCTTAAAAACTGATTTCCTTTGAACCATTACCTTGATGCAGCACATACCATCAATTAGCCTAAGTTGTCTCTGAAATCATTTAGCCCAATTAAGAGGTTTACAGAAAAAGCATTGGAAAAAGCATTCGATCAGTCTAGATCCAATCACAACTTTCCGACCGAGCGCTCTCACGATCAGCAGCTCTCATGTAACGTCTTAACCCACCGTCATTAATCACAACCCACAGAGGAGAAAAGCCTCCGATGATACACAGCTGCTCGGCCCACAAGTGCTGTTCGTCTCGTCCGCACACGCTGGGATGGTGACCACGTCTTTAAAGCCAACATGGAGGAGGAGTGTCACCTGCAGGTGGGCGGTGCCAGGCATGGATATGCCACTGCCACTCCATTGTGGCTCATCTGTGTGAGTGATCTACTCAGCACTGAGAGCCCAGCTTAGTTAGAGGTTATTAAAACTAGCGCTGTTGTTCTGTTTGCATCAGTAGTCTCTGTAGGTGGCTTCAGAGAAGGTGAATCACATGTACTGCCTTAGGCCACAGACAGTGACTTCCAGGTTAGTCTTTCTATCCTGGACTCAGAGGTTCAAAGGCAATGTCAAAGCGTGAAATCTCATATCTCTCATGGAATATTCCTGAAAATACTCTTCTGGTTCAAATTAGATTATTTTTCAAACATGAAGTCGTACCCACTAGTGCCAACTGAAGTTGGACCAGAGATCTTGGAGAAAATCAAAATTTAAATAAAGTAACTAGTGCAGTGCCCCTTCAAAACTTGCGCACAGAGCACATTACGTGGTGTGCGATATTGCTGATTAATTGATTGAACATTACCAATGATCAATTCAGGAATGTGCCTACAATTTGCAACCCTACCATACATACATAGATTTCTGCCATTATAGTATGATGACATTGACGTAAGCATTTGGGTCAACTAGGCTTAATATGGAATTGATTCCTGACCACTGAACAAAGCTTGACACTTTTTTTTTTATTTTTTTACAATGTCTGGTCATAGTGTGCTCTTATGACCGTTTATCCTATTAGCCAAATGGTCACAGAGAACGCATTAGTACTTAGCCATGGCAGAATCTGTTAATCTAAAGAGATTCTGGTGACGTCAGACAGGCTATCTGTAGCTAGCTAGCTAGCTTAGCTTGCACTGTTTTATGGAAATCAGTTTGCCTACCTAATGTTAGCTATAAAGTGCAGGTCCAAACAGGCCCGTTGTGCGTGTTCTGAACGGACCGATTGCTTGGTCTCTGGTATTGCTGCGTGCAGAAGCGCAGAAACTTCCCACAGTGCCCTCTGGCTGCACTTCCTTGGGTTCTAGTACCTTGTAGCAGTCTAAGGGTTAGAACTATGGAAATATGACAATGAATAGGTATAATTTATGACATCACAAATATGAAGGAATATGTATTTAATACATTTAATCAACTTGTATGGGGCATCCAGGCCCCCAGGATTCGAAATCTAAAGTGAAGCCCAATTGAACCGCTCCATCTTGGCAAATTTGACATCATTTGACTATTTCCGGTGCCTTTTGTACTTGCGCAGTTGTGCTTTTCTGGCCTACGCACGTCCACAAACAGGTTCACGTTTATGTGAAATGTAGACGCACGTTCCCGGCTTTCCCCGCTTTGAGTTATCAATGAAAACCGGTTTGCATATTAACCTGTTTTTGTCAAATATCTCCATTGGAGACATTATTTTTTTTATCCAGGCATCTTAGTTTTAACAGGTCAATTATAGCTGAACATGTTTTGTTTGCTAGTAGATGGTATTCATTCCGTTCGCGATAACGTTATTGCAGCCAGGCTAAATTCCTCCAGGGAGCCAGTGACAGGCGAGTTGAAAAGCTTCCCTCCCCTCCAGCAGGAGCTTTGGCCGCTGCTACCGCATCTCGGATAACCCGCTGAGTTTGTGGCTGCTAATTCACACTCGCCCTTGATCAATCCCAATACCGATCCATGGTAGTAATGAATCAATCATTCAGATTGGCAGTGCTGCATGCATTTTACAACATCATTGTTAGCTTTATTAACAACCATAGCCTACATTTATCTCTCTAACATTAGGCTATCCATCTACACCAGTCGGCCATTCGATATAGAAGCTAGAAGCGGTCAACGCCAACGTTGACTGAAAACACCCAAACTTAACCATGTAGGCTAATTATTATGGATTGTTGAATGGCAGTGTATCGTTTCATCTTCATGCCTACACATCAACTACTTTTCAATGTATATGAATAAATTCCTATTATTCAAAAAATATCCTGTTTCTGTCCATTTCTAGAAGAGTCTGGAAACATCAAATATCCCTGCTATGGTTTCAACATGATATTACATTTCCCCAACATACATAATCAACTGATTCATGATTTTTGCTTCAGATTGATACCAAACAATGCTAGGTTGACTTAGCAGCATAGAACCAGCTATTTATAACACATAACACTTGGTTACAAATACAATGCATCAATGCCCATACTCTATTCCCAGGGCTAGTTCTCATGGTGGTTTCATCACATAGTTGGGAGAAAGTAATTGCACTTTATTAAAGAAACAAGACAAATAATTTGTTTCACTGTGTGAGTGTCTTTTTCTCACTGTGTGAGTCTCTGTTGGGCCCATTTGGCTTCAGGAATGTTGCGCCATGGATTTATTACCCCAGGGGGGAAGAGAGGAGGACGATGGCGAGGAGAGAAAGAGTTAATGGTTTGCAAGGTCCTATTTCAAAGAACCAGTCCTTGCTAAAAGGGTTTTGTCAGGTTTACTGTGAGTTTGACAGGAAACAGTCTAAACGAAGCACGTTCCCCCCTGTGTGACCTTCCATTGATGAGTCACTGGGTAGAGGAGAGCAGGATGTCTCTGGCCTGCCAGATCTTTATCAGGCATCACCAACATCCCAGTCAGTGAGATGGTCTCACAGTTTGGTCTTTACAATATTTGTCATGTCAATAATCTGCTACAACCTGAACACCTGTTCGGAACGGGACGATTAGTTGGAGCTTTCTCAAGAGATGCTCATCCAAACAACTTCACACTCAACACTGCACTTCCTTGAGTCTTGAGCAATACACCTAGCCTACTTCATACAGTGCCCGGTTCTTGAGATGATCAAAATACAGACAGAAATACAGAGGTCGAGAGAGATTAAGGCAGAGCAGAGAGATTGGTCCTGGAATTATAGTAAGACAAAGCACTCCTTCTCACTAAGGATTTGTTAAACAGACTTCATCACTACTGATATAAAACCTTTTTCTGGGTGTGTGTGTCAAAAATCCTAATATCTTACCCACCACTCTTGTGTCAGTTCCCTTGTAGGAAACCAACAAATCAGCAGTGTAGTCTGAAGCTGTGAAGTGGGGAATCCAGAAGAGGCCCCCCTCTCCAGAGATGAGCTGGAATAGATCTGTTTGTCTGCCCCTAATCTCTGCTGGAGGAGGAATCCTTCAGAGCATTGCTGAGTGATTACTCCCCTGTAGCCTTAAACACAGCTCTTCAGGTAGATTCACATCACTCTCATTATGTCAGTGTGGCTTTGCCTATAGAGCTGCTGTTTCCTATTTAGACCTTCACAAATCCCCAATGAACACATGGGGTGATCGCAGCGCGTTCCGTTTGATTTTAATGCCTACGTCTGTGCTACGCTCTCCTTGAGGATCTCCCTTCTCAGTCATCGCCACCCTGTCCATCCCTCCAGCTGACCTAGGGCCCCCGCAGCGTTCATCTGGACAGGTCAACCCCGTTGTGGTCAGGCTCCTGTGCCCATGGTAACCCGAGGCACTCCTCGCATAGGCGACTGATGACGGGGTCATCAGGACGACGGGCAGAGCCTGTAGCCATGACTGGAGCCATGACAGCAAGTACAGCGTTCCGGGCGGACCGGGGCGGCGTGGGCAGGAGGGGCTAGAGTGTGTGTGAGTTTGTGTGTGTGCGAGAGTGTGTGTGAGTTTGTGTGTGTGCGAGAGTGTGTGTTGATGCATAGTTGGGGGTTCCTCTACAGTATCCGGTCACCATAGACCAATTCCATTGTGTACAAAACAATGCTCATGCATGCTCATCAGAAACGACCACAGACACCATTACCAGGTGGCTGAGGTGTGGTTATATCGGTCCCTGGGCTGGAGGAGGTGGAACGGCTCAACAGCCGGGCTGTGGGGGGGTGGGGTGGGGTGGAACATTCCAAGGACAGCCCAAAAACAGGCTGTT
>NC_140248.1:2849570-2947070 GCF_949987555.1 Borostomias antarcticus | reverse complement strand
TGCTGTTTTCTCATTGTTTATGGGTAATGTGCTCTAGGGCGCTATGGAGAAGAGAGCTGTGTTCCAAGCGCTTTTTAGCGCTATGGCGCCATGAGCTCTAGGCTTTTTTGGCAGTTGAAAAAAGTGTAACTTTTTGAGCTAGAGCGCAGGCTGTAAACGGCTGTTCTGATGACGACAGCAGTCGGTTTTTGGCAAAACCGCAGAGACAGCGAACGTTAACACTAGCTAACATTAGCTAGCTTTCTTTAACCTGGCTAGTTAATCTACAGTCTGCAAAAACACAACACTCGTTGCTAACGTAGCTGTAAAAACATCGGTAGCCTAGCCAGCTCTAAACTCCAGCTCTAGTGCTTCTCTACACAGCTGTAAGCGTGGCGCTGTTCAGCTACATACAGCTCGCCGGTGGACACCCAGCCTTGGGTCTCCTCACAATCCCTCTGCTCTGTCCATCAATCCGCCTGGCCCAACCTGGCAGTAATTACAAAGTCTGTGGCTAAATTTACAGTGCTGGGCTGGCCCTTTACCCAGGCTCCTGACAGCTCTCCCCAGCGCCGGTGGTCTGTCTCGGGGGACGCCACCGGAGCGCGGACCCCCGCTCACGTCATCACACCCACCGCCTGCTCGTCTCTCCTGCTCACAGCGCTCTCTCCCTCTCCCTCCCAGAGATGAGTTCACTGTGATTTGATATTTCCCTCTGGTGTCATGTCACAGGTCTGAGTTGTCCTGACTGGCTGTGTTCAGGTGTCAAGCAGTGTGCAGGTCCTCATCAGTGTGGGTTTGTGTGTGTACGTGTGTGTGTGTGTGTGTGTGTGTTTGTGTGTGAGGGAGAGAGAGGAAGAGAGAAAGAGTGTGTAGACAGACGATATGGGATGTGGAGATCTAGATAGGTAGTGTGTCTGTGTGTGTTTGTTTGTGTTTGTTTGTGTGTGTATGTGTGTGTGAGTGTGAGTGTGTGTGTGTGAGTGTGTGTGTTTGTACATTTAAGTGGAATAACTTGTAATATCTACACTATCTGCTTCTCTTTCAATAACAGCAGCACAGACATGGGGCTAGGTTATCAACCATCAACTAACACAACTGAGCAAAAACTACACAGCTAAAAATACACATTCAAAAGACAAAAGCAGGTGTGGTCATAATTCCTGTCAGCATGTCCCAAAGCCACTAAATGTACTCGCCCGTTCACAGATCTAAGTGAACCTAATTTGATTTTTTCATCTCCAGCTTGTCGGAAGGTGGTGATTTTTTCAGTCAAAGCCATGAACTTCAAAGCAATCAGTGCTTATAACGTACTGAATGAGTAAGGAGCCAGCAAGCACCATTAGTAGAAAATGTTATGGAACCCACGTACAGTATGGTGGGTACGGCACGCACGGCGCCCCCTAGAGGGATGTGTTAGCAGTGCTGGAACATCCTGGCGTCACCAGCCTAAGCGAGGCAGTTCCCCCCAGAGAGGGGAGCAGCTGTGATGGGATCAAAGCAGGGAGGATGGCTCTGGGACACCACGGGACTGGAATGATGCTCAACGCTTTCTCACACGTCATATCAAAAACTCCTAATCCCATGCTGCCCTTGGGTCACAGAGGGAATGCCTGTGATGTCACAACTCATATATACTCACAATATGGATGCCCCTAATAGTCTAGCCACTCCAGATGAGTCATGAGCTGTCGGACCGGTCTTCACCTTGTCAACCTGCTTTGCCTCCTCGACCGACCCTACTGCTGAACAAGACTTCCACTCAAGTTCCAGGACTGCATGTTTGCAGATGTACACAGAACACACTGTCCTGGCATAGAGACCTAGACCTTCATTATACTCAGCCTAGCGCAGAGTGGCGTATTGCGTGTGGAAGCGCTCCCTGGGTTTAGATCGGACTCTGCATCGTGCCTCCGGGTAATGATCTACGGTTCCATCCCTGGGCTCGGAGGGAAATGATCTACGGTTCCATCCCTGGGCTCGGAGGGAAATGATCTACGGTTCCATCCCTGGGCTCGGAGGGAAATGATCTACGGTTCCATCCCTGGGCTCGGAGGGAACGGCGACGTGCAGCGGTATTAGTTTGGCTGAAATGTGTCAATATGAACAAGCGCCCTTGACATTGTGGTTCCGAGGCAGTGAGATGGCTCAATCAATCAACACCTTCTCTGCGTGCGCTTCCTTGGACATGAAGTACCCCAACCTTGACTGATGGACTGTCTGTCCCGGTGCGGCCCGTGCCAACAGTATCAAGCAGTCATGTTTATTATTCAAGCGGTGCCAGACCACAGGACAAGTCCATATATCTGGTGGTTTTGTTCCAGCCTGTGGCTCTGGTCATGGAGCTAGTAGATCACATCTAGGGCTACTTTGCAGTCCGGAGTAGAGTGATCACACGGCCCTGGGACTCTGGCCATGCCAGTACTGGCCTGAATGTAAATGAGGAGAGAGACGATTAGGGCGTCGGTTTTGGACATGGGTTCTAATGGACCGTTGAAGGGACACGCATGAGAGAGATGATTAGGGCGTCGGTTTTGGACATGGGTTCTAATGGACCGTTGAAGGGACACGCATGAGAGAGACGATTAGGGCGTCGGTTTTGGACATGGGTTCTAATGGACCGTTGAAAGGACACGCATGAGAGAGACGATTAGGGCGTCGGTTTTGGACATGGGTTCTAATGGACGGTTGAAGGGACACGCATGAGAGAGACGATTATTGCGTCGGTTTTGGACATGGGTTCTAATGGACCGTTGAAAGGACACGCATGAGAGAGACGATTAGGGCGTCGGTTTTGGACATGGGTTCTAATGGACCGTTGAAGGGACACGCAGTTGTAGGAATATGCTGGATGACTATCAATGGCTATCAGTGGCTCCAGTGCGTTTTCTTATCACTGCACTAAAACATCTAAATTATTGACCGGCATACTGTATAGTGGTATATATATATATATATATATATATATATATATATATATATATATATATATATATAAATACTAGTTCTGATACGAGCACACATTCCTTAGTCGTCCTATACATTAGTCATGTTCCAGATAATCGTTTAAGGTGTCAGATGCTCACAGCTAATATAACTATATTTGTAGCTGATCCTAATTGGCTATTGGTGTCATCCTTTCAACAGGATTTTTGGTAACACTTTACAATAAGGGTACATTAATAAACATTAGTTAATGCATTATTAAGCATTAAGTAACAATTAAGTAATGTCTCTATTAACCATTTACTAATGTTATTTATGTTAACTAAGGTTAACTCACCTAACCCTAACCGTAACTAAGGTATTAATTAACATGAGTAACCTAACCTAACCCTAATTAGGTGGGCTAGCGTGCAAAAGCTAGCCCAACTTGTGATATTCCCACTATTTCTTTCTTTATTATTCTCCCCGTTTTTTGTCTCCTTTATAACTTCTACATACTTTGTGCTAGAAACTTCATTCAAACTTTAAAATGTTCACGATGTTTAGCTCTTTAACGGATGTATTCAGATTTTTGATATTTTTTATAGTTTTTTAGTAATTTAACTTTTAATAGTAATTTTTGTGCCATTGAAACTGCTGGTGGAATGTTCAGTATCATTATGTTTTTAGAGTGGTGGCAGCTGTTGCTTTTAAAATATTTACACATTTTGTAAACTGCTGGCACTCCTACAGTTTTGAAAGCTCACACACTTATTATACATCAAAACTTTCACACAACTGTGCTGATTCGTACAATGTAAGTATCTAAGCCGTGTGACTTATAATTTTCGCTGTATGACGATTTGTTTGGCAACTGCGCTCTCCATTGAAACATATGGGCCCACACTCTACCTTTTGAGCTGCTAATTTTGCATTTTTACCCTTTTTCTAACTCGTCGCCATGCCTACAGTTTTTAAGCTACACAGACATATCATAGCCTAAAATGTTCAGCATTTTCTCAGGATTCCTACGGTGTCAATATCTAGGCTGTGACCTTTATACTTTTTGAGAGAGAGCTGTCTGAATCCAACATGCCTTTCCATTGAAGTGAATGAGAGGATGCTCACAGTGTCAGTTGGGATTTGAATTTGGGGACACGTGCAGGCTCTCTGTACAGGCACCCTTTAATGACTACTGAGGTAGCATTCATATTCATTTCTTCCTTCCTTCCTTCCTTCCTTCCTTCTGTCCTTCCTTCTTTCCTTCCTTCCATCCTTCCTTCCGCCTTCCTTCCTTCCATCCTTCCATCCTTCCTTCCCTCCTTCCATTCCTTCCTTCTTGCTTTCTTTTCTTCCTTCCTTCCATCCTTCCTTCCACCCTTCCTTCCTTCCATCCTTCCTTCCTTCTCTCTTTCCTTCCTTCCATCCTTCCTTCCATCCTTCCTTCCATCCTTCCTTCTTTCCTTCCATCCTTCCATCCTTCCTTCCTTCCATTCCTTCCTTCTTGCTTTCTTTCCTTCCTTCCTTCCATCCTTCCTTCCATCCTTCCTCCCCTTCCTTCCATCCTTCCTTCCTTCCTTCTCTCTTTCCTTCCTTCCTTCCTTCCTTCTTTCCTTCCATCCTTCCTTCCTTCCTCCTTTCTTTCCTTCCTTCCTTCCTTCCATCCTTCCTTCCTTCCTTCCTTCCTTCCCTTCCTTCCTTCTTTCTTTCTTTCTTTCTTTCTTTCTTTCTTTCCTTCCATCCTTCATTCCTTTCCTTCCTTCCATCCTTCCTTCCTTCTTTCCTTCCTTCCATCCTTCCTTTCCTTTCCTTTCCTTTCCTTTCCTTCCTTCCTTCCTTCCTTCCTTCCTTTCCTTCCTTCCATCCATCCTTCCATCCTTCCTTCCTTCCATCCTTCCTTCTTTCCTTCCTTCCTTCCATCCTTCCTTTCCTTCCTTCTATCCGTCCTTCCATCCTTCCATCCTCCCCTCCATCCTTCCTTCCTCCTTTCTTTCCTTCCTTCCATCCTTCCCTTCTTTCTTTCTTTCTGTCTTTCTTTCCTTCCATCCTTCATTGCTTTCCTTCCTTCCATCCTTCCCTCCATCCTTCCTTCCTCCTTTCTTTCCTTCATTCCATCCTTCCTTCCATCCTTCCCTTCTTTCTTTCTTTCTTTCTTTCTTTCTTTCCTTCCATCCTTTCCTTCCTTCCATCCTTCCTTTCCTTTCTTCCTTCCATCCTTCCTTCCTTTCCTTTCATCCTTCCTTCCATCCTTCCTTCCCTTACTTCCATCCTTCCTTCTTTCTTTCTTTCTTTCCTTCCTTCCATCCTTCCTTCCTTTCCTTCCTTCCTTTCTTCCTTTCTTCCTTTCTTCCTTCCATCCTTCATTCCTTTCCTTCCTTCCATCCTTCCTTCCTTTCCTTCCATCCTTCCTTCCATCCTTCCTTCCATCCTTCCTTCCCTTACTTCCATCCTTCCTTCCTTCTTTCTTTCTTTCCTTCCTTCCATCCTTCCTTCCTCATCTTCTTTCCTTTCTTCCTTCCTTCCTTCCTTCCTTCCTTCCATCCTTCCTTCCTTCCTTCTTTCTTTCCTTCCTTCCTTCCTTCCTTCCTTCCTTCCTTCCTTCCTTCCTTCCTTCCTTCCTTCCATCCTTCCTTCCCTTCCCTTCCCTTCCCTTCCCTTCCCTTCCCTTCCCTTCCTTCTTTCCTTCCTTCCTCCCTTCCTTCCATCCTTCCTTCCATCCTTCCTCCTTTCCTTCCATCCTTCCATCCTTCCATCCTTCCTTCCCTCTTTCCTTCCATCCTTAATTCCTTTCCTTCCATCCTTCCTTCCTTCCTTCCTTCCTTCCTTCCTTCCTTCCTTCTTTCCTTCCTTCCATCCATCCATCCATCCATCCTTCCTTCCTTTCCTTTCCTTCCTTCCTTCCTTCCATCCGTCCTTCCATCCTTCCTTCCTTCCATCCTTCCTTCCTTCCCTTACTTCCATCCTTCCTTATTTCCTTCCTCCCTTCCTTCCTTCCTGCTTTCTTTCCTTCCTTCCATCCTTCCTTCCATCCTTCCCTTCCTTCTTTCTTTCTTTCTTTCCTTCCATCCTTCATTCCTTTCCTTCCTTCCATCCTTCCTTTCCTTCCTTCCTTCCTTTCCTTTCATTTCCTTTCCTTTCCTTTCCTTTCCTTTCCTTTCCTTTCCTTTCCTTCCTTCCTTCCATCCTTCCTTCCTTCCTTCCTTCCTTCCTTTCTTTCCTTCCATCCTTCCTTCCATCCTTTCTTCCATCCTTCCTTCCCTTACTTCCATCCTTCCTTCCTTCTTTCCTTCCTTCCATCCTTCCTTTCCTTCCTTCCTTCCTTCCTTTCTTTCTTTCTTTCTTCCTTCCATCCTTCCTTCCTTCCTTCCTTCCTTCCATCCTTCCTTCCATCCTTCCTTCCTTCCATCCTTCCTTCCTTCCTTCCATCCATCCATCCATCCATCCATCCTTCCATCCTTCCTTTCCTTTCCTTTCCTTTCCTTTCCTTCCTTCTTTCTTTCTCTTTCCTTCCTTCCATCCTTTTTTTTTTTCTTTCTTTCTTTCTTTCTTCCTCAAAGAAATATTCAGAATGACACTCTTTTTCAGGCTGCAAACTCATATTAATATATTTTCTTCTCTTTCAGCTATTGAACTCAATAAAACTATGAGTTATGATGAGTGGTCTAATCTATTTTTGAGTGTAGTACTAGCAGTACTTATAACAAACAACTACTGCAACACCTCCACAGCTACTGGTCCGCCCGGGGTGGGCTATAGACACATGGTCTCCAATGAGGGGTGCATTGGGATGGCCTGGCAATCACTGACCTGCCCCCCACAACCTCTGACCTGAGGGGGCGGAGTCTCGCCACCACGCCACTATCCACGTCACCGTCCCCACATCTCAGACCCTGAGTTGGCTAAAGATGCAGTTTTCACGGTTGGGTGCATGTGGGTGGTCCGGGGAGCAGTACGCTGTCCTCAACCGGCTCTGACCCGAGGGGGCGGAGTCTCGTCACCACGCCACTATTCACGCCACTGTCCCCACATCTCAGCCCCTGAGTGAGCTACAGACACACGGTATTCACTGTTGGGTGCATGGAGATTGCCCAGATGTCAGTGCACTGCCCCCGACCTGCTCTGACCGGAGGGGGCGGAGTCTCGCCATCACGCCACTATCCACGCCACGGACCTCACAACACAGCCTCTGAGGTGGCTAGAGACACACAGTCTTCACTGGTGAAGGCAGGTGGGTAGCCCGGCATGGCCTACACTGTCCACGACCGGCTCTGACCCAAGGGGGCGGAGTCTCACACTCACGCCACTATCCACGCCACGGCCCCACAACTCAGCCCCTGAGTGGGCTAGAGACACATGGTCTTCACCGGTGCGGGCGGGTAGGTGGCGCGGAGAGGGGTACACTGTCCTCGACCAGCTCTGACCTGAGGGGGCGGAGTCTCACCACCATGCCACTGTCCACACCACAGACCCCACAACTCAGCCCCTGATTGGGCTAGAGACGCACGGTCTTCGCCGGTGGGTGCATGGAGATTGCCTGGTCTGTAGTAGTTCTAGCAGTAGCTGTTACATACAGCTGCAGCAGCTAGCCCACCTCACATTTTCTCCAGGAAATGTACTTTCTAGTTAGTTAACTAATGTTTTTTGTGACCCTTATTGTAAAGTGTGACCGGAATTTTCTCTGAATTTTCAATGATCTACTTTGATGAAGCTGTTACATAATCCTGATTTACATTCCGAGATTGATGCCTTTTTTTGATTTCACCTGAAACAGCTCAGTAGTTAGTAACTGAACGCTCTGAAGCAGCTCAGTAGTTAGTAACTGAACGCTCTGAAGCAGCTCAGTAGTAACTGAACACTCTGAAGCAGCTCAGTAGTTAGTAGCTGAACGCTCTGAAGCAGCTCAGTAGTTAGTAACTGAACGCTCTGAAGCAGCTCAGTAGTTAGTAACTGAACGCTCTGAAGCAGCTCAGTAGTTAGTAACTGAACGCTCTGAAGCAGCTCAGTAGTTAGTAACTGAACGCTCTGAAGCAGCTCAGTAGTTAGTAACTGAACGCTCTGAAGCAGCTCAGTAGTTAGTAACTGAACGCTCTGAAGCAGCTCTGTAGTTAGTAACTGAAATCAGACAGTTGACGTGACTGAACGCTCTGAAGCAGCTCAGTAGTTAGTAACTGAACGCTCTGAAGCAGCTCAGTAGTTAGTAACTGAACGCTCTGAAGCAGCTCAGTAGTTAGTAACTGAACGCTCTGAAGCAGCTCTGTAGTTAGTAACTGAAATCAGACAGTTGACCTGACTGAACGCTCTGAAGCAGCTCAGTAGTTAGTAACTGAACGCTCTGAAGCAGCTCTGTAGTTAGTAACTGAAATCAGACAGTTGACCTGACTGAACGCTCTGAAGCAGCTCAGTAGTTAGTAACTGAACGCTCTGAAGCAGCTCTGTAGTTAGTAACTGAAATCAGACAGTTGACCTGACTGAACACTCTGAAGCAGCTCTGTAGTTAGTAACTGAACACTCTGAAGCAGCTCTGTAGTTAGTAACTGAACGCTCTGAAGCAGCTCAGTAGTTAGTAACTGAACGCTCTGAAGCAGCTCAGTAGTTAGTAACTGAACGCTCTGAAGCAGCTCAGTAGTTAGTAACTGAACACTCTGAAGCAGCTCAGTAGTTAGTAACTGAACGCTCTGAAGCAGCTCTGTAGTTGTGGTGCAGTGTTCAGATGTATAATGCTGGAACTTAAGCTTCATCTATTCGAGTGCATTAAAACAAAAACATCATCAAAGGTCAATGGGGAGGTTATAAGGCTTTATCACTGGGACACTAGCTCTCTGTGAGCTTTAGCTTAGTAACAGAGAGATTAATAAGATGGTCAGACATAACCCACAATGGGTGCAAAGTTGTTTCGGCTACAATTACAGTAAGGGTGCAAACCAGGGTAGAGTGATTCATTCCAGCTATGGACTTCCAAGTAATTTGCATTGGACATGCGAAAGGTTTTGCATTTATGCTGTTGTTGTTGCATTTGTGATGTTGTTGCAGACCCCATTCTACACTCATAAAACTATAGAAGCTACAGGTTTGTCCTCGAACTGTATTCCGTTTCCTGTAAGAAACAACTGTGAAAAAGAGACAACTGTGAAAAAGACACCGTAATATTGTCCTTATGTCCGCAAGGTTTCAGGTTTCTTTTTCTTTTTAAAGATGATGTAAGTGTAAATTGTAAGCTTTTAAAGTATGTGCCATGCATTGAAATCTGCAAATATTTGAAGAAGATATGCTTGTGTGAATGTTGGTACACCTGAGATCACTAAGCAGAGAAGCAGGGCTCTCGCCCTCGTCCACACACGACTCCCTCCTCATCCACACACGACTCCCTCTGCCCTCATCCACACACGACTCCCTCTGCCCTCATCCACACACGACTCCCTCCGCCCTCATCCACACACGACTCCATCCTCTCCCTCCATCAGGCTCACATACCTGGGTTCCTCTTTCCCCCGGGTCAACATTAACTAACTTAACTACAATTATATTTATTATTTGGTGTCTTTATGATGATGGTGGAGAGTGCTGTCTATAGGACAGACAGTGCAGATATAGAAAAATGATGCAATATATTAGAATTAGAGTTTTGTTACAAAAAAAAAAAACATACAGTAGGCCTACCTATTTAGGAAAATGATATCCAAACAATTATTAATTCATCATTTCACCATTTGAGATTAAGAAAAACAACCGTCCATATGTGCTTTGGACAGCATAGCCAGAGCTCCATCTCGCCCGGCACACTGAGTCCAGAGCATCAGACAGCTGACCTCTGACCTCTGAGTCGTCAGGCAGTCAATATTAAGAGTTGCAAAACAGTTTTTACACCATTGGAAAGCAAAAGATCTCTTTAGATCTATTAGCAATAGCCTATAAAGGGCACTGCTAGTGAAAATACTGGAGCAGGTCACACCTTGAATTCACTGCAGCTACGCAGAGCCCTGTTTAAATAGGGCTCTACTAGTCTACACACTCAGGTGATACTCAGGTGTGAATAGGGCTCTACTAGACCTACACACTCAGGTGATACTCAGGTGTGAATAGGGCTCTACTAGACCTACACACTCAGGTGATACTCAGGTGTGAATAGGGCTCTACTAGTCTACACACTCAGGTGATACTCAGGTGTGAATAGGGCTCTACTAGTCTACACACTCAGGTGATACTCAGGTGTGAATAGGGCTCTACTAGTCTACACACTCAGTTGATACTCAGGTGAATAGGGCTCTACTAGTCTACACACTCAGGTGATACTCAGGTGTGAATAGGGCTCTACTAGTCTAAACACTCAGGTGATACTCAGGTGTGAATAGGGCTCTACTAGGCCTACACACTCAGGTGATACTCAGGTGTGAATAGGGCTCTACTAGGCCTACACACTCAGGTGATACTCAGGTGTGAATAGGGCTCTACTAGACCTACACACTCAGGTGATACTCAGGTGTGAATAGGGCTCTACTAGTCTACACACTCAGGTGATACTCAGGTGTGAATAGGGCTCTACTAGTCTACACACTCAGGTGATACTCAGGTGTGAATAGGGCTCTACTAGTCTACACACTCAGGTGATACTCAGGTGTGAATAGGGCTCTACTAGTCTACACACTCAGGTGATACTCAGGTGTGAATAGGGCTCTACTAGTCTACACACTCAGGTGATACTCAGGTGTGAATAGGGCTCTACTAGTCTACACACTCAGGTGATACTCAGGTGTGAATAGGGCTCTACTAGTCTACACACTCAGGTGATACTCAGGTGTGAATAGGGCTCTACTAGTCTACACACTCAGGTGATACTCAGGTGTGAATAGGGCTCTACTAGTCTACACACTCAGGTGATACTCAGGTGTGAATAGGGCTCTACTAGGACACACTCAGGTGATACTCAGGTGTGAATAGGGCTCTACTAGACCTACAAACTCAGGTGATACTCAGGTGTGAATAGGGCTCTACTAGTCTACACACTCAGGTGATACTCAGGTGTGAATAGGGCTCTACTAGGCCTACACACTCAGGTGATACTCAGGTGTGAATAGGGCTCTACTAGTCTACACACTCAGGTGATACTCAGGTGTGAATAGGGCTCTACTAGTCTACACACTCAGGTGATACTCAGGTGTGAATAGGGCTCTACTAGGCCTACACACTCAGGTGATACTCAGGTGTGAATAGGGCTCTACTAGGCCTACACACTCAGGTGATACTCAGGTGTGAATAGGGCTCTACTAGTCTACACACTCAGGTGATACTCAGGTGTGAATAGGGCTCTACTAGTCTACACACTCAGGTGATACTCAGGTGTGAATAGGGCTCTACTAGGACACACTCAGGTGATACTCAGGTGTGAATAGGGCTCTACTAGTCTACACACTCAGGTGATACTCAGGTGTGAATAGGGCTCTACTAGTCTACACACTCAGGTGATACTCAGGTGTGAATAGGGCTCTACTAGTCTACACACTCAGGTGATACTCAGGTGTGAATAGGGCTCTACTAGTCTACACACTCAGGTGATACTCAGGTGTGAATAGGGCTCTACTAGTCTACACACTCAGGTGATACTCAGGTGTGAATAGGGCTCTACTAGTCTACACACTCAGGTGATACTCAGGTGTGAATAGGGCTCTACTAGGCCTACACACTCAGGTGATACTCAGGTGTGAATAGGGCTCTACTAGGCCTACACACTCAGGTGATACTCAGGTGTGAATAGGGCTCTACTAGTCTACACACTCAGGTGATACTCAGGTGTGAATAGGGCTCTACTAGGCCTACACACTCAGGTGATACTCAGGTGTGAATAGGGCTCTACTAGTCTACACACTCAGGTGATACTCAGGTGTGAATAGGGCTCTACTAGTCTACACACTCAGGTGATACTCAGGTGTGAATAGGGCTCTACTAGGCCTACACACTCAGGTGATACTCAGGTGTGAATAGGGCTCTACTAGGCCTACACACTCAGGTGATACTCAGGTGTGAATAGGGCTCTACTAGACCTACACACTCATACATATCTGGAACACCAAACCACTATTCAGATAGTCTACTTTTTACATGGCAGACATTCACCACATCTATCTGTGGGCCTGCAAGTTCTTCCAAGTTAAAAACTTTAACAGGCTGCATCTGCCCAATGCAATTAGAGGCTTCGCCCACCCATTGCGATTTGATTGGCTATAAACGTTAACAATTTCCAAGAAGACAACCCTACATAACCACCCATGTCCCATGTCTACAGTGGCCATGTCCCATCCTACTGGTACTGTAGGCTATCAGACCACTCAGTTGCACTTTCACAAAGTGTGAAAGCCAATTAGTGAATTTAGTTCAATGACAAAAGGAAGCCATTTTGAATTGCACTGAACAGTATGGGAGTGTTCAGTGCTTCCATTCTCTCCTCGGCTTTGCAGTCACTTTAGAAGCATGCACATAAAATGGTGGTCAACTTGTTATTACTGCGTGTAGTAAAGCAGTTGTCTGGAGTAGTGATGAAGAGGTAAACAAGGTGAGATTTACTGAGCAGGGAGAGTAGGTCTACTTAGGAGAGCTTTGACCTACTTGGGCCAAGGAGGACACTTATTTGGGCTGTTGTGACATTGAAGGACGAGGAGTCCTGAATGTTTTGCATCTCTTTATTTTGGTATAAGTGGCTGGGTGTCCTAACCTAGCCCTGTTTGAAGAGGGATATGAGGTTATAATAGGGCTCTACTAGTCTACACACTCAGGTGATACTCAGGTGTGAATAGGGCTCTACTAGACCTACACACTCAGGTGATACTCAGGTGTGAATAGGGCTCTACTAGACCTACACACTCAGGTGATACTCAGGTGTGAATAGGGCTCTACTAGGCCTACACACTCAGGTGATACTCAGGTGTGAATAGGGCTCTACTAGACCTACACACTCATACATATCTGGAACACCAAACCACTATTCAGATAGTCTACTTTTTACATGGCAGACTTTCACCACATCTATCTGTGGGCCTGCAAGTTCTTCCAAGTTAAAAACTTTAACAGGCTGCATCTGCCCAATGCAATTAGAGGCTTCGCCCACCCATTGCGATTTGATTGGCTATAAACGTTAACAATTTCCAAGAAGACAACCCTACATAACCACCCATGTCCCATGTCTACAGTGGCCATGTCCCATCCTACTGGTACTGTAGGCTATCAGACCACTCAGTTGCACTTTCACAAAGTGTGAAAGCCAATTAGTGAATTTAGTTCAATGACAAAAGGAAGCCATTTTGAATTGCACTGAACAGTATGGGAGTGTTCAGTGCTTCCATTCTCTCCTCGGCTTTGCAGTCACTTTAGAAGCATGCACATAAAATGGTGGTCAACTTGTTATTACTGCGTGTAGTAAAGCAGTTGTCTGGAGTAGTGATGAAGAGGTAAACAAGGTGAGATTTACTGAGCAGGGAGAGTAGGTCTACTTAGGAGAGCTTTGACCTACTTGGGCCAAGGAGGACACTTATTTGGGCTGTTGTGACATTGAAGGACGAGGAGTCCTGAATGTTTTGCATCTCTTTATTTTGGTATAAGTGGCTGGGTGTCCTAACCTAGCCCTGTTTGAAGAGGGATATGAGGTTATAGCTCGAGTGTAGGCCGGACTGATCTTGCATGCAGGGCAAGCTGAGACATTGAACAAAGATTACCTTGGGATCACAAGCGGATCCTATCCTTTGTCAAGGTAAGGATAACTTCTTAAATTATGGTTTATTTCTACAGCTTCACTGATAGTGTCAGTGGAATCTACAGCATAGGTATCATTCCTGAGTCGTCCTATACACTAGTCCTATTCCAGATGATCGTTTAAGGTGTCAGATGCTCACAGCTAATATATTTGTAGCTGATGTCCTAATTGGCTATTGGTGTCATCCTTTCAACAGGCATTTTCTCTGAATTTTCTCTGATCTACTTTGATGCAGCTGTTACATAATCCTGATTTACATTCAAAGATTGATGCCTTTTTTTGATTTCACCTGAAACTCGATAGAGGCTTAAAATAGCTCCCTCTTATCCAGTTTTAGTCATCTCCCAGGCAGACTCATATACTCATATCCATACGCCATGCATCACTACAGGATATCTACTGGGTAGACCAGTCAAGTCATTGGTTTGTGTACTCTAGGTATGAACATGACGCTAAAATATATCATGAATGTGAAAATTCAACTACAGTACATGTACATTTATGCCTATAACCATTTCACTGACATCTTATCTTGGTTATTTAGACATAATAGTTATTTGAATACATGTCTTTGAATGCACACAATAGTGTGTGTGTGTGTGTGTGTGTGTGTGTGTGTGTGTGTGTGTGTGTGTGTGTGTGTGTGTGTGTGTGTGTGAGAGAGAGAGGAATACACGCCCTAGTCTAGGCCCTGGTGATAGCTCAGGGTCAAAGCAGTTCATTCTATGTCTGGCTTCCTGGTGGACCAACAGCAAAACGCTCAAAACCCTAAACAGCATGGCCACAGGGTCAGAGTTCATTTGGTTTGTTTTCCCAGGTGTCTCTGCTGTTGTTGGCATAAATGAATTCTATCGAATGCTATTTGGACACGGTAACACAGGGAGCTTTGAGAGTCTTCTTACCCCAATAAAATGGAGAGCAAACGCAGAAACAGGATGAGGCGAGTGCATTCTCTTAGTGCTCTTGTACAGCATGATTCATGCCCTGAACCTGGTTGGGTTTTATGCTACGCAGGAGTACAAAGAGCTAGTCACCAGGTAGGACATCAAGGTTGTATCCATGGAAACTCGGATGCCTGCAGCCAACTGTCAGCCATGTTCTGTATGTTGTTCAGTCTCTAAATAGATGCAAATTGGCACTTATAGACCTAGTGCCTCCCTATATTGAGTATTCTTTCACAATAACCAGTGGTTAAACTTCTCTTTCCCAGATCACATACATGGCATTACTTCGCCTGCTCCTTTCCTGTGAAACCCAACGCTGGAAATGCAGTCACTCTCAATACAACATGCACGATTCCACCATTCCACCTGGATGGGCTGGATAATCCTGTCAGTCGATGGTGTGTGGGAGTGCGAGATGGAGGCTGATGTGAGAGAACGCTCTCAAAATGACCCTCCGGGCAGCCTGGCAAGACGGATGCTTTCTGTCTCCCAGTCGAGCTATGGAAGCCATCTTGAAGCCAAAGATGATAGCACCATCTTAAAGGTGGGAGGGTGATAAGACAGGTAGTAGCTGTAAGGTCTTAGAGGTGGGAGGGGTATAAGACAGGCAGGAGCTGTAAGGTCTTAGAGGTGGGAGGGGTATAAGACAGGTAGGAGCTGTAAGGTCTTAGAGGTGGGAGGGGTATAAGACAGGTCTGTGAGGTCTTAGAGGTGGGAGGGGTATAAGACAGGTCTGTAAGGTCTTAGAGGTGGGAGGGGTATAAGACAGGTATGTAAGGTCTTAGAGGTGGGAGGGGTATAAGACAGGTAGGAGCTGTAAGGTCTTAGAGGTGGGAGGGGTATAAGACAGGTAGGAGCTGTAAGGTCTTAGAGGTGGGAGGGGTATAAGACAGGTCTGTAAGGTCTTAGAGGTGGGAGGGGTATAAGACAGGTAGGAGCTGTGAGGTCTTAGAGATGGGAGGGGTATAAGACAGGTCTGTAAGGTCTTAGAGGTGGGAGGGGTATAAGACAGGTCTGTAAGGTCTTAGAGGTGGGAGGGGTATAAGACAGGTCTGTAAGGTCTTAGAGGTGGGAGGGGTATAAGACAGGTAGTAGCTGTAAGGTCTTAGAGGTGGGAGGGGTATAAGACAGGTAGGAGCTGTAAGGTCTTAGAGGTGGGAGGGGTATAAGACAGGTAGGAGCTGTAAGGTCTTAGAGGTGGGAGGGGTATAAGACAGGCCTGTAAGGTCTTAGAGGTGGGAGGGGTATAAGACAGGCCTGTAAGGTCTTAGAGGTGGGAGGGGTATAAGACAGGTCTGTAAGGTCTTAGAGGTTGGAGGGGTATAAGACAGGTAGGAGCTGTAAGGTCTTAGAGGTGGGAGGGGTATAAGACAGGTCTGTAAGGTCTTAGAGGTGGGAGGGGTATAAGACAGGTAGGAGCTGTAAGGTCTTAGAGGTGGGAGGGGTATAAGACAGGTCTGTAAGGTCTTAGAGGTGGGAGGGGTATAAGACAGGTCTGTAAGGTCTTAGAGGTGGGAGGGGTATAAGACAGGTAGGAGCTGTAAGGTCTTAGAGGTGGGAGGGGTATAAGACAGGTAGGAGCTGTAAGGTCTTAGAGGTGGGAGGGGTATAAGACAGGTCTGTAAGGTCTTAGAGGTGGGAGGGGTATAAGACAGGTAGGAGCTGTAAGGTCTTAGAGGTGGGAGGGGTATAAGACAGGTAATAGCTGTAAGGTCTTAGAGGTGGGAGGGGTATAAGACAGGTAGGAGCTGTAAGGTCTTAGAGGTGGGAGGGGTATAAGACAGGTAGTAGCTGTGAGGTCTTAGAGGTGGGAGGGGTATAAGACAGGTAGTAGCTGTAAGGTCTTAGAGGTGGGAGGGGTATAAGACAGGTAGTAGCTGTGAGGTCTTAGAGGTGGGAGGGGTATAAGACAGGTAGTAGCTGTAAGGTCTTAGAGGTGGGAGGGGTATAAGACAGGTAGGAGCTGTAAGGTCTTAGAGGTGGGAGGGGTATAAGACAGGTCTGTAAGGTCTTAGAGGTGGGAGGGGTATAAGACAGGTCTGTAAGGTCTTAGAGGTGGGAGGGGTATAAGACAGGTAGTAGCTGTAAGGTCTTAGAGGTGGGAGGGGTATAAGACAGGTCTGTAAGGTCTTAGAGATGGGAGGGGTATAAGACAGGTCTGTAAGGTCTTAGAGGTGGGAGGGGTATAAGACAGGTCTGTAAGGTCTTAGAGGTGGGAGGGGTATAAGACAGGTCTGTAAGGTCTTAGAGGTGGGAGGGGTATAAGACAGGTCTGTAAGGTCTTAGAGGTGGGAGGGGTATAAGACAGGTCTGTAAGGTCTTAGAGGTGGGAGGGGTATAAGACAGGTCTGTAAGGTCTTAGAGGTGGGAGGGGTATAAGACAGGTCTGTAAGGTCTTAGAGGTGGGAGGGGTATAAGACAGGTCTGTAAGGTCTTAGAGGTGGGAGGGGTATAAGACAGGTCGTAGCTGTAAGGTCTTAGAGGTGGGAGGGGTATAAGACAGGTCTGTAAGGTCTTAGAGGTGGGAGGGGTATAAGACAGGTCTGTAAGGTCTTAGAGGTGGGAGGGGTATAAGACAGGTCTGTAAGGTCTTAGAGGTGGGAGGGGTATAAGACAGGTAGGAGCTGTAAGGTCTTAGAGGTGGGAGGGGTATAAGACAGGCCTGTAAGGTCTTAGAGGTGGGAGGGGTATAAGACAGGCCTGTAAGGTCTTAGAGGTGGGAGGGGTATAAGACAGGTCTGTAAGGTCTTAGAGGTTGGAGGGGTATAAGACAGGTAGGAGCTGTAAGGTCTTAGAGGTGGGAGGGGTATAAGACAGGTCTGTAAGGTCTTAGAGGTGGGAGGGGTATAAGACAGGTAGGAGCTGTAAGGTCTTAGAGGTGGGAGGAGTATAAGACAGGTAGTAGCTGTAAGGTCTTAGAGGTGGGAGGGGTATAAGACAGGTAGGAGCTGTAAGGTCTTAGAGGTGGGAGGGGTATAAGACAGGTCTGTGAGGTCTTAGAGGTGGGAGGGGTATAAGACAGGTCTGTAAGGTCTTAGAGGTGGGAGGGTGATAAGACAGGTAGGAGCTGTGAGGTCTTAGAGGTGGGAGGGGTATAAGACAGGTCTGTAAGGTCTTAGAGGTGGGAGGGGTATAAGACAGGTAGTAGCTGTGAGGTCTTAGAGGTGGGAGGGGTATAAGACAGGCCGTAGCTGTAAGGTCTTAGAGGTGGGAGGGGTATAAGACAGGCCTGTAAGGTCTTAGAGGTGGGAGGGGTATGAGACAGGTCTGTAAGGTCTTAGAGGTGGGAGGGTGATAAGACAGGTAATAGCTGTAAGGTCTTAGAGGTGGGAGGGGTATAAGACAGGCCGTAGCTGTAAGGTCTTAGAGGTGGGAGGGGTATGAGACAGGTTTGTAAGGTCTTAGAGGTGGGAGGGGTATAAGACAGGTCTGTGAGGTCTTAGAGGTGGGAGGGTGATAAGACAGGTCTGTGAGGTCTTAGAGGTGGGAGGGGTATAAGACAGGTAGGAGCTGTAAGGTCTTAGAGATGGGAGGGGTATAAGACAGGTCTGTAAGGTCTTAGAGGTGGGAGGGGTATAAGACAGGTCTGTAAGGTCTTAGAGGTGGGAGGGGTATAAGACAGGTCTGTAAGGTCTTAGAGGTGGGAGGGGTATAAGACAGGTCTGTAAGGTCTTAGAGGTGGGAGGGGTATAAGACAGGTAGGAGCTGTAAGGTCTTAGAGGTGGGAGGGGTATAAGACAGGCCTGTAAGGTCTTAGAGGTGGGAGGGGTATAAGACAGGTAGGAGCTGTAAGGTCTTAGAGGTGGGAGGGGTATAAGACAGGCCTGTAAGGTCTTAGAGGTGGGAGGGGTATAAGACAGGCCTGTAAGGTCTTAGAGGTGGGAGGGGTATAAGACAGGTCTGTAAGGTCTTAGAGGTTGGAGGGGTATAAGACAGGTAGGAGCTATAAGGTCTTAGAGGTGGGAGGGGTATAAGACAGGTCTGTAAGGTCTTAGAGGTGGGAGGGGTATAAGACAGGTCTGTAAGGTCTTAGAGGTGGGAGGGGTATAAGACAGGTAGGAGCTGTAAGGTCTTATAGGTGGGAGGGGTATAAGACAGGTAGGAGCTGTAAGGTCTTAGAGGTGGGAGGGGTATAAGACAGGTCTGTAAGGTCTTAGAGGTGGGAGGGGTATAAGACAGGTAGGAGCTGTAAGGTCTTAGAGGTGGGAGGGGTATAAGACAGGTAATAGCTGTAAGGTCTTAGAGGTGGGAGGGGTATAAGACAGGTAGGAGCTGTAAGGTCTTAGAGGTGGGAGGGGTATAAGACAGGTAGTAGCTGTGAGGTCTTAGAGGTGGGAGGGGTATAAGACAGGTAGTAGCTGTAAGGTCTTAGAGGTGGGAGGGGTATAAGACAGGTAGTAGCTGTAAGGTCTTAGAGGTGGGAGGGGTATAAGACAGGTAGGAGCTGTAAGGTCTTAGAGGTGGGAGGGGTATAAGACAGGCCGTAGCTGTAAGGTCTTAGAGGTGGGAGGGGTATAAGACAGGTCTGTAAGGTCTTAGAGGTGGGAGGGGTATAAGACAGGTCTGTAAGGTCTTAGAGGTGGGAGGGGTATAAGACAGGTAGTAGCTGTAAGGTCTTAGAGGTGGGAGGGGTATAAGACAGGTCTGTAAGGTCTTAGAGATGGGAGGGGTATAAGACAGGTCTGTAAGGTCTTAGAGGTGGGAGGGGTATAAGACAGGTCTGTAAGGTCTTAGAGGTGGGAGGGGTATAAGACAGGTCTGTAAGGTCTTAGAGGTGGGAGGGGTATAAGACAGGTCTGTAAGGTCTTAGAGGTGGGAGGGGTATAAGACAGGTAGGAGCTGTAAGGTCTTAGAGGTGGGAGGGGTATAAGACAGGCCTGTAAGGTCTTAGAGGTGGGAGGGGTATAAGACAGGCCTGTAAGGTCTTAGAGGTGGGAGGGGTATAAGACAGGTCTGTAAGGTCTTAGAGGTTGGAGGGGTATAAGACAGGTAGGAGCTGTAAGGTCTTAGAGGTGGGAGGGGTATAAGACAGGTCTCTAAGGTCTTAGAGGTGGGAGGGGTATAAGACAGGTAGGAGCTGTAAGGTCTTAGAGTTGGGAGGAGTATAAGACAGGTAGTAGCTGTAAGGTCTTAGAGGTGGGAGGGGTATAAGACAGGTAGGAGCTGTAAGGTCTTAGAGGTGGGAGGGGTATAAGACAGGTCTGTGAGGTCTTAGAGGTGGGAGGGGTATAAGACAGGTCTGTAAGGTCTTAGAGGTGGGAGGGGTATAAGACAGGTCTGTAAGGTCTTAGAGGTGGGAGGGGTATAAGACAGGTAGTAGCTGTGAGGTCTTAGAGGTGGGAGGGGTATAAGACAGGCCGTAGCTGTAAGGTCTTAGAGGTGGGAGGGGTATAAGACAGGTCTGTACGGTCTTAGAGGTGGGAGGGGTATGAGACAGGTCTGTAAGGTCTTAGAGGTGGGAGGGGGATAAGACAGGTCGTAGCTGTAAGGTCTTAGAGGTGGGAGGGGTATAAGACAGGTCTGTAAGGTCTTAGAGGTGGGAGGGGTATGAGACAGGTCTGTAAGGTCTTAGAGGTGGGAGGGGTATAAGACAGGTCTGTAAGGTCTTAGAGGTGGGAGGGGGATAAGACAGGTAGTAGCTGTAAGGTCTTAGAGGTGGGAGGGGTATAAGACAGGTAGTAGCTGTGAGGTCTTAGAGGTGGGAGGGGTATAAGACAGGCCGTAGCTGTAAGGTCTTAGAGGTGGGAGGGGTATAAGACAGGCCTGTAAGGTCTTAGAGGTGGGAGGGGTATGAGACAGGTCTGTGAGGTCTTAGAGGTGGGAGGGGTATGAGACAGGTCTGTGAGGTCTTAGAGGTGGGAGGGGTATAAGACAGGCCTGTAAGGTCTTAGAGGTGGGAGGGGTATGAGACAGGTCTGTGAGGTCTTAGAGGTGGGAGGGGTATGAGACAGGTCTGTAAGGTCTTAGAGGTGGGAGGGGTATAAGACAGGTCTGTAAGGTCTTAGAGGTGGGAGGGGTATAAGACAGGTAGGAGCTGTAAGGTCTTAGAGGTGGGAGGGGTATAAGACAGGTCTGTAAGGTCTTAGAGGTGGGAGGGGTATAAGACAGGTCTGTAAGGTCTTAGAGGTGGGAGGGGTATAAGACAGGCCTGTAAGGTCTTAGAGGTGGGAGGGGTATGAGACAGGTCTGTAAGGTCTTAGAGGTGGGAGGGTGATAAGACAGGTAATAGCTGTAAGGTCTTAGAGGTGGGAGGGGTATGAGACAGGTTTGTAAGGTCTTAGAGGTGGGAGGGGTATAAGACAGGTCTGTGAGGTCTTAGAGGTGGGAGGGTGATAAGACAGGTAATAGCTGTAAGGTCTTAGAGGTGGGAGGGGTATAAGACAGGTCTGTGAGGTCTTAGAGGTGGGAGGGGTATAAGACAGGTCTGTGAGGTCTTAGAGGTGGGAGGGGTATAAGACAGGTAGGAGCTGTAAGGTCTTAGAGATGGGAGGGGTATAAGACAGGTCTGTAAGGTCTTAGAGGTGGGAGGGGTATAAGACAGGTCTGTAAGGTCTTAGAGGTGGGAGGGGTATAAGACAGGTCTGTAAGGTCTTAGAGGTGGGAGGGGTATAAGACAGGTCTGTAAGGTCTTAGAGGTGGGAGGGGTATAAGACAGGTAGGAGCTGTAAGGTCTTAGAGGTGGGAGGGGTATAAGACAGGCCTGTAAGGTCTTAGAGGTGGGAGGGGTATAAGACAGGCCTGTAAGGTCTTAGAGGTGGGAGGGGTATAAGACAGGTCTGTAAGGTCTTAGAGGTTGGAGGGGTATAAGACAGGTAGGAGCTGTAAGGTCTTAGAGGTGGGAGGGGTATAAGACAAGCCGTAGCTGTAAGGTCTTAGAGGTGGGAGGGGTATAAGACAGGTCTGTAAGGTCTTAGAGGTGGGAGGGGTATAAGACAGGTCTGTAAGGTCTTAGAGGTGGGAGGGGTATAAGACAGGTCTGTAAGGTCTTAGAGGTGGGAGGGGTATAAGACAGGTAGGAGCTGTAAGGTCTTAGAGGTGGGAGGGGTATAAGACAGGTCTGTAAGGTCTTAGAGGTTGGAGGGGTATAAGACAGGTAGGAGCTGTAAGGTCTTAGAGGTGGGAGGGGTATAAGACAGGTAGGAGCTGTAACGTCTTAGAGGTGGGAGGGGTATAAGACAGGTCTGTAAGGTCTTAGAGGTGGGAGGGGTATAAGACAGGTAGTAGCTGTAAGGTCTTAGAGGTGGGAGGGGTATAAGACAGGTAGGAGCTGTAAGGTCTTAGAGGTGGGAGGGGTATAAGACAGGTAGGAGCTGTAAGGTCTTAGAGGTGGGAGGGGTATAAGACAGGTAGGAGCTGTGAGGTCTTAGAGGTGGGAGGGGTATAAGACAGGTAGTAGCTGTAAGGTCTTAGAGGTGGGAGGGGTATTAGACAGGCCTGTAAGGTCTTAGAGGTGGGAGAGGTATAAGACAGGTCTGTAAGGTCTTAGAGGTGGGAGGGGTATAAGACAGGTCTGTAAGGTCTTAGAGGTGGGAGGGGTATAAGACAGGTAGTAGCTGTGAGGTCTTAGAGGTGGGAGGGGTATAAGACAGGCCGTAGCTGTAAGGTCTTAGAGGTGGGAGGGGTATAAGACAGGCCTGTAAGGTCTTAGAGGTGGGAGGGGTATAAGACAGGTCTGTAAGGTCTTAGAGGTGGGAGGGGTATAAGACAGGTAGTAGCTGTGAGGTCTTAGAGGTGGGAGGGGTATAAGACAGGCCGTAGCTGTAAGGTCTTAGAGGTGGGAGGGGTATAAGACAGGCCTGTAAGGTCTTAGAGGTGGGAGGGGTATAAGACAGGCCTGTAAGGTCTTAGAGGTGGGAGGGGTATGAGACAGGTCTGTAAGGTCTTAGAGGTGGGAGGGGTATAAGACAGGTAGTAGCTGTGAGGTCTTAGAGGTGGGAGGGGTATAAGACAGGTCGTAGCTGTAAGGTCTTAGAGGTGGGAGGGGTATAAGACAGGTTTGTAAGGTCTTAGAGGTGGGAGGGGTATGAGACAGGTTTGTAAGGTCTTAGAGGTGGGAGGGGTATAAGACAGGTCTGTGAGGTCTTAGAGGTGGGAGGGGTATAAGACAGGTCTGTGAGGTCTTAGAGGTGGGAGGGGTATAAGACAGGTAGGAGCTGTAAGGTCTTAGAGGTGGGAGGGTAATAAGACAGGTAATAGCCCTAAGGTCTTTGAGGTCTACAGGGCTACGTTCCCTAGAGTCCAGTGATTTGGACTCTGATTTGAGATAAAATAGTTCCCTGCAGTTCCAGATGGTGTTGACCATAGAGCTTATTAATAAGGTTGAATTTCTTGTCTTTCTGTGACTCAGAAATATCAAAGGTTTATACACTTTGACAGCAGGACCAAGCACCACATGGCATCAATTCAGAGCCATTTTAGTAGAAAAAAACAAAAAACTCTCAAGCAAAAGCCATGGGGTTACGGTATAAATAGTGTTTTGAACGGCAAACTCCTCAACTAGAAGGTGTTTCTCTTCCACCTGTATACTGTACTAGGAGGACGCTAGTGTTCAGTCTCCCCATGGGCTAGAGCGTGGTTCCTGTGGGCTAGACTCATGTCCCTGCTCTATCCAGCACTAAAAGCCTCCCTGGAGTGTGTTTGTACAGGAGGGGGAACACTGGGCCAAGTAGCTGTGGAAAATCCCATCTGACACGACAAGACAGACTCATGATGAGAGGACTGGCACAAATGGAGGACTATTGCAATGGAACCAGATGATGGTTTAACGTCGCACTAATTTCACGCTTTTATTCTTTTCAATCAAGTAAAAAGTGGTACGCTGTCTCTCTGCTGATGGTTTAAAGATCTTATATCAAAACAAAATTAAGTATATTTCGTACAAGTAAAAGAGAACACACTGTATGATATTGTCACCGGGGCAACAATAACACCTGCAATGAAAACAATTTGAAAGCGGAATGAAAATCGAAAATGTGATTGAATTCCTGGTCACTGGCTGTCGGTGTCAAACAGTGAGTCCTTAGATCCACTCAGGTGCTGAGTAGCAGGCCGGGTTCAAGGAAATAACTGGGCCATGTGACTGGGTCCCTGACTGAGATCACAGGCCTAATCCCACACATTATATTGTTGTTTTCCTGCTGTTTTTTCCACTCTATCGTCAATGAGAACGAGAAGGCCCTGTGATTATGGGAAACCACTTTCCAGTCCCACCGCAAATTCCAGACTGAAACAGTGTCATGGAGATTATGCCCCGAGTCCTGCCTTCCTCCTCCTCCTCCTCCTCCTCGCCAAGGATATGTCTACAATAACACTAAGATGGGCTCCACTGAAGGGGTGAACATGACAGAGGAAGACTGTGAAATATTTAACTTGTTCTAATAAATGTATATGAGCCTTTTTGTTAATGTGAATGGTTCATTGAGGCACTGTATTGGAGTCCTGAATGGACTGAAAATACATATTGACAAGTGATTGTCACTGCTAATAATATAAAGTGACTGTCACTGCTAATAATATAAAGTGACTGTCACTGCTAATAATATAAAGTGTAATCAGTTCCCTTTTCCTCCATTATGGCAGGGTGGAGAGAGGCTTACCTGAAACAATACTCCTCTACTCCTAAACTCCTCTCAATGGACTGGACATTGTGAGTTTTTTTAAAGGGTTAATTTGTGAACCAGCTGTCACCCTCCTATCACACACTAATCAGCATTTAAAAATCCTACACAGTCACGCCACGAGGAGCGCATATATAAAATACACACAGAGACACGCACTCACACTGACACAGACAAATACACACAGAGAGACACACTCACACTGACACACAAATACACACAGAGAGACACACACTCACACTGACACACAAATACACACAGAGAGACACACTCACACTGACACACAAATACACACAGAGAGACACACTCACACTGACACACAAATACACACAGAGAGACACACACTCACACTGACACACAAATACACACAGAGACACACACTCACACTGACACAGACAAATACACACAGAGAGACACACACTCACACTGACACAGACAAATACACACAGAGAGACACACTCACACTGACACACAAATACACACAGAGAGACACGCACACACACTGACACACAAATACACACAGAGAGACACACTCACACTGACACAGACAAATACACACAGAGAGACGCACTCACACTGACACACAAATACACACAGAGAGACACACACTCACACTGACACACAAATACACACAGAGAGACACGCACTCACACTGACACACAAATACACAGAGAGACACACACTCACACTGACACACAAATACACACAGAGAGACACACACTCACACTGACACAGACAAATACACACAGAGAGACACACACTCACACTGACACAGACAAATACACACAGAGAGACACGCACTCACACTGACACAGACAAATACACACAGAGAGACACACTCACACTGAGAGACACACACTCACACTGACACAGACAAATACACACAGAGAGACACACACTCACACTGACACACAATTATACACAGAGAGACACGCACTCACACTGACACACACAAATACACACAGAGACACACCCACTCACACTGACACACAAATACACACAGAGAGACACGCACTCACACTGACACAGACAAATACACACAGAGAGACACGCACTCACACTGACAGACAAATACAGCACACACAAACACACGCTCCTATGGACTCGCTCGTACACATGTGCACACACAGGGTCTCTCAAATAGCAACACACAGTCCCAAGGTCCTGTACACACAAGACATACTTGCCCCAACCTGCCAACACCAACACACCCATGAACAGAATGTTCACCCTAACCATGGCTGGAAAACAAACGAACCGGCAGACGAGCTATGGGGGCAATACAACGCACACCCTCCACTGGCTGTCCTTTCAACTGTCATGTAGGCTACACACGAAACTGCTTCCACTTTAATTCAATTCCATTCAGCTACAGTGCGTTGCCACTCATTCTTCCCTTCATCAGTTATCCTTTCCTCTGGAATACCCACTTAGTGTTTTCTGAATTATACTACTGAGACTGTCATTAGGCAGAGCGTTGCTTTCATTGTTGTTCACTTGGGTCCATCCTCAACTAAACAATTGTCATGTCCTATGAAATCCTGTGAAATCTATTTGCACAAACTCCTTTCTGTTTAACATACTTCTAGAAAACTCCTTTCTGTTTAACATACTTCTAGAAAACTCCTTTCTGTTTAACATACTTCTAGAAAACTCCTTTCTGTTTAACATACTTCTAGACATGAAAACCAACCGGTGTGAAGGACATTGTTCTAATGAGTTTGCGAGGCAAATCGTCCTTGTCGCGTGAGGCTGAGATTCATTGATCCATTGTTAAGGCCATGAGACTGCCGGTTGGCTGGGTTCCATGCTGTTACGGCGCAGTCCTCATCAGAGCGGAGGCTCGCGAGGTCACACGACTTCCAGGGCACAGTGATACCCGGATGTGAGTGACTTGCACTCGTCTTCACTCGCAAAGGAATGTAATTCAAGTCCAAAGACAATAATAATAATAATAATAATAATAATAAAAATGTAGGCTATCGCCTATGCTGTTACTTGTATGATCAGTTGTTAGAAGTAAGCACTTGTCAGTTTGCCGTTCTTTATAACCATTTGTATGTTTACCTTGTTCTGATCGGTCTCCCGAGTCGGCATTCGGGTGCGTAGGCTAGGCTACATAGCCTGGTGTAGGCTAATAGTTTGTATTTACCTAGGAAGATAATAATGGAATTAAAATGCAAGCTATCCCATACGTTGTTACTTGTATGTTGTTAAATTTTTCTCCATAATAAACGATATTAAACTAGACAATTGACAAACTACTATTCCTGTAGTGCTCAGTTCTGGAAAGGTAGGCCTAATAGATGGAAAATGCCCATAGAAAGGCCATAAGGGATTTTTACTGTACACACATGCAGTACATACAGAATCACTGAAGCTCATCTGATCTCTTATCTGTCTCTTTCAGTCACATTTCCTTCTCAAACATATAAATGACCCGACTCAGAGATCATAGAAATGACCCGACTCAGAGATCATATAAATGACCCGACTCAGGGATCATTATAAATGACCCGACTCAGAGATCATATAAATGACCCGACTCAGGGATCATATAAATGACCCGACTCAGAGATCATGACCCGACTCAGAGATCATGACCCGACTCAGAGATCATATAAATGACCCGACTCAGGGATCATATAAATGACCCGACTCAGAGATCATGACCCGACTCAGAGATCATATAAATGACCCGACTCAGAGATCATATAAATGACCCGACTCAGAGATCATATAAATGACCCGACTCAGAGATCATATAAATGACCCGACTCAGAGATCATATAAATGACCCGACTCAGAGGTCATATAAATGACCCGACTCAGAGATCATATAAATGACCCGACTCAGAGATCATATAAATGACCCGACTCAGAGATCATATAAATGACCCGACTCAGAGATCATATAAATGACCCGACTCAGAGATCATATAAATGACCCGACTCAGGGATCATATAAATGACCCGACTCAGAGATCATATAAATGACCCGACTCAGGGATCATATAAATGACCCGACTCAGAGATCATATAAATGACCCAACTCAGAGATCATGACCCGACTCAGGGATCATATAAATGACCCGACTCAGAGATCATATAAATGACCCGACTCAGAGATCATATAAATGACCCGACTCAGAGATCATATAAATGACCCGACTCAGAGATCATACAAATGACCCGACTCAGAGATCATATAAATGACCCGACTCAGAGATCATATAAATGACCCGACTCAGAGATCATATAAATGACCCGACTCAGAGATCATATAAATGACCCGACTCAGAGATCCGGCTTTGCATGACGATGAGACATGAAATCGTAGAGACAGCTGCTTAGATAACCTGGGCTCGTCTCAAACGAGACATACGCTTGGTGTAGGTAGCGATGGATGGATCACATTCAATTGGCAGCACAATCGGCATCCTATGGTGCTCGTAATCACCCCCCCAAACGCCTCCTGGAGGGTAGCGTTGGGTGAACGTACTGTAGCAGTGCCATCATCAGGTGTGTCTACTACAGGAGTCAGCATTCATACAATAAGAGGTTTGGTTTGGAATTCTGTAGTTGCCTCTTACAGACAAGCCTGGGCAGACTCACTTAACCCTCGTCTACTCTGTAGCTGGGCAGACTCACTTAACCCTCGTCTACTCTGTACCTGGGCAGACTCACTTAACCCTCGTCTACTCTGTAGCTGGGCAGACTCACTTAACCCTCGTCTACTCTGTAGCTGGACAGACTCACTTAACCCTCGTCTACTCTGTAGCTGGGCAGACTCACTTAACCCTCGTCTACTCTGTACCTGGGCAGACTCACTTAACCCTCGTCTACTCTGTAGCTGGACAGACTCACTTAACCCTCGTCTTCTCTGTAGCTGGGCAGACTCACTTAACCCTCGTCTACTCTGTAGCTGGACAGACTCACTTAACCCTCGTCTTCTCTGTAGCTGGGCAGACTCACTTAACCCTCGTCTACTCTGTAGCTGGACAGACTCACTTAACCCTCGTCTACTCTGTAGCTGGACAGACTCACTTAACCCTCGTCTTCTCTGTAGCTGGGCAGACTCACTTAACCCTCGTCTACTCTGTAGCTGGACAGACTCACTTAACCCTCGTCTAATCTGTAGCTGGACAGACTCACTTAACCCTCGTCTACTCTGTAGCTGGACAGACTCACTTAACCCTCGTCTACTCTGTAGCTGGGCAGACTCACTTAACCCTCGTCTACTCTGTAGCTGTGCAGACTCACTTAACCCTCGTCTACTCTGTAGCTGGGCAGACTCACTTAACCCTCGTCTACTCTGTAGCTGGGCAGACTAGGCTAGGGACACTGTCTGTGCTCGGGTGAATCATTCAGTCAGTGCATGACAGGACAGGACAGGACAGGACAGGACAGGACAGGACAGTGCATGACAGGACAGGACAGGACAGGACAGTGCATGACAGGACAGGACAGGACAGGACAGGACAGGACAGGACAGTGCATGACAGGACTCGTAAAGTGCAGTGACACAAATATAGTGCAAAAGGTAGCAGGCCATTGGACTACAAAGAGTCAATGCAAAGTCAATTTAGTGCAAAAAAAAATAATCAGGGGGCAGAGTACAGAGTCAGAGGGGAGCCATGTTGATGAGGCTGATGGCCGAGGGGAAAAAGCTGTTCCTGTGTCGAACGGTTTTTGTCTGTGACGACCGCAGCCTCCTGCCAGAGGGGGGCAGTGTGACGAGGCCGTAGCCCGGGTGGGAGGGGTCGGCCATGACCTTCCTGGACTGCTTCAGTGCCCTGGAGTCATGCAGGGCCTGGAGGAGGGCGGGGCCTGGAGGGAGGGCAGGGCCTGGAGGGAGGGTGGGGCCTGGAGGGGGCGAGGCCTGGATGGGCGGGGCCTGGGTGGGCGGGGCCTGGAGGAAGGGCAGGGCCCAGCCGATCACCTTCTCCGCAGAGTGCATCACCCTCCGCAAATTAATCTTGTCCTTGACTGTAGCGGCGGGGAACCAGGTGGTGATGGAGGAGGTGAGGATGGAGGAGGTGAGGATGGAGAAGGTGAGGATGGAACCAGGTGGTGATGGAGGAGGTGAGGATGGAGAAGGTGAGGATGGAACCATGTGGTGATGGAGGAGGTGAGGATGGAACCAGGTGGTGATGGAGGAGGTGAGGGAGGAGGTGAGGATGGAACCAGGTGGTGATGGAGGAGGTGAGGATGGAACCAGGTGGTGATGGAGGAGGTGAGGATGGAACCAGGTGGTGATGGAGGAGGTGAGGATGGAACCAGGTGGTGATGGAACCAGGTGGTTATGGAGAAGGTGAGGATGGAACCAGGTGGTGATGGAGGAGGTGAGGATGGAGGAGGTGAGGATGGAGGAGGTGAGGATGGAACCAGGTGGTGATGGAGGAGGTGAGGATGGAACCAGGTGGTGATGGAGGAGGTGAGGATGGAACCAGGTGGTGATGGAGAAGGTGAGGATGGAACCAGGTGGTGATGGAGGAGGTGAGGATGGAACCAGGTGGTGATGGAGGAGGTGAGGATGGAACCAGGTGGTGATGGAGGAGGTGAGGATGGAACCAGGTGGTGATGGAGGAGGTGAGGATGGACTCGATGATGGAGGTGTAGAATTATATCATCATGGTCCGTGGCAGGATGAATTTCTTCAGCTGCCACAGGAAGTCCGTCCTCTGCTGATCCTTCTTCACCAGGGAGCTGATGTTCAGTTCCCACTTGAGGTCCTGGGAAATGACAGAATCCAGGAAGAGGAAGGAGTCCACGGTGGCAGCCAGGGGGTCATGCAGGGTGATGGGGGGGGGGGGGGCTGAGTTCTTTCTGAAGTCCACCATCATTTCCACCACGTCCACCATGTCTTTAGGTCCAGGTTGTTCCGGCCGGACCAGGTCAGCAGCTGTTCAATCTCCCACCTGTAGGCCCCCCTTGGAGATGAGTCCTATGAGGGTGGCGTCGTCCACAAACTTCAGGAGCTTGACGGACTGATGTCTGGAGATGCAGCTGTTGGTGTTCAGTGAGAACAGTAGGGGGGAAGAACACAGCCTTGTGGGGAGCCGGTACTGATGGACTTGGGGTCGGAGATGTTCTTCCCCAGCTTCACACGCTGGGTCCTGTTGGACAGGAAGTCTGTGATCCACCTGCAGGTGGAGTCAGGCACTCGTAGCAGGGAGAGCCCGTGCTCCAGTGTGGCCGGGAGGATGGTGTTGAAGGCCCAACTGAAGTCCACAAACAGCCATTGATAGTTCAGAGTTCTGATGGTAGAAATATTATACATGGAACTTTTTTTATTCTGTAGTTGTAGACCTGGCATAGGAATGCAGTTTCCACTATCAATGATCAAGCAACTGTGACCCCCGCCTAGTACAAGACCCAAAGGGGACTGTACTTCCCTCACGGGCATCTGAGCGTGCTTAGTGGAGCTCAACACAGCGCCTTAAAACAGTATTATGTAATTCACCAGCTGGCAGATCAGGGCTGCGTTCAAATTCAGCTAACAGAGGTGAACGTTTGTCGCAAACATGTTTTCTCCAAACGGTCACATTTGAACGGCTTTTAATGAACGTTCCAAATAGCTCGCATAAACGCAACAATGTTCGAAAATACCGTTAGGCTACAAGCCTGGGTCCATTGTGATCCTCGTTCCGTTACTGGCGAACTGCCTCTCCAGACTGTTCGCTTCTGTTAGCAAACGTTTGCAGCGAACACAAAGCTAACGGAAAATAGTTTGCTAACGTTCGCAAACGTTCGCTGAATTTGAACGCACCCCTGTTGTTTTGTAATAGCCTACACACTAGCTGGAACGTGTTGCTGGCCGGCCTTATCACAGGGACTCCTCGAACAGGCAGGGCTCCTTCCCTTCTCACCCCACAGTGGACCTAATCCAATCACAGTAAGCCAACATGGCGGAACATCTCCATGGTAACCAGCGATAGAGTCATGGTGATTGGGGGTAAAAGGAGTGTTTGCCCCGAAAAGCGTGACCCTGCTGTGACGAAACGCAGTGCAGGCCATGCTGACTCACTGCCAGTACCTTGGGGGGGGGGGTGGGGGGGGGTACATGTCTCCCGTTGTTCACCAGTGACTCATGGCTTCTGCAGATGAGCCTCACGCTTGACTACAGCGTAGGAGCTAATACCAGGGATTTGGGGCTGCTCAGCCCGTCAGCACGCTGCTTGTTATGAGTCAGCCCTAACAACACCATGCTGTCTCTCTCTCTCTCTCTCTCTCTCTCTCTCTCTCTCTTTCTCTCTCTCTGGGTGCTGGTGAGTTAAGAGGCTGCTGCAGAGGCGGTGTTAATGCCGATGGTTCGTGTTCACCTTGTGTTGCCCGGATCGGGGGGGATGAGGGGGTGGGGGGGGGGGTCCTCACCTCACACAGGCCGGTCTGTTCGCTTGCCTGCTTGTCGCAGTCAAAAAACACCTGTGTTATCCGAGACGTTTTAGGGGGGGTCCACTATGTATTTCCATCTTCCTTTTGAATCAACATGGAGTTTCAAACACATTGAGCGACACACACAGCAGAGACCTCAAGCCGTGACGATGGGCTTGGGTTGAGAGGATTAGACTAATGCCACCACAATGATGGAAACGGTCATTTGCTGGTCATGTTTTGGTAAACAGGCCATCTGGTATAGGCAGTTGGATGGAGTAATTGAGGCAGAAGGCCTGAATTCTGAGACCTAAATACCTCACTATCAGGGGACTTAGTAAATCACTCGTTTTGACCACTCTCGGTGAGCTAGAACAACTAATTGCCGCGCCAATGGTGAAGTATTGTGCATTTTGAATGCTGCTTATCAGCAAATCGGCTTTGTTTGCTGCTGAATACGCTTGCTGATAACCATGCAACTGAGGAGCAGGGCCTGTGGGCGGGGCTGTTATTATGGGGTGTTCATCAGTGAGCACTGTAAGTTAATAGCATGGGGCCTCTATTAAATATGTAGGTGGCACCTGCCTCAATAATGCACACTTTCTCCATGGTGTTTTTGTGGTGTCACAGGACACCAAACATCGCATCGGTCACATGTCCATCTGTGCCACTCTGCCCAGGATTGAGGGGTCAATCTGCTTAGAAAGAGAGACCGACTATGAAAGGCCACTGTCATTAAATACCATGGGTCAGAGGGTTTAAATGGAGAGCTGTCTAGAAGCCCTGTGACAAATGGCCCCTGGTATCATGTGTCATCCATTCATCATGGGCATCGTGTGCCACCAACTTTAACCATTGAAATAAAAATAAAATGGAGACATTATGACATCACTATATGAACAGACACACATGCCAGTGTTACCCTGTGTGTCTTTCTCATTCACAGTACCTACCTGCTGCACAAGAAAGTTTTATCTTGAGACAGGCTAAAATGTATTAGCAGTAAAAGCAGTAAGTCGTTTGTCTGGCTTGTCAGCACATTCCTAAAGTGGAGTCTTTACATAGATTTTTTGGACTTGCAATGCGTGGCTGCTCTAGACACGGGTCATATTGAATATTGGTATTTCTTGCAGAAGTGTAATTGCTCTTGCCTCAAGTATGACTTGTTTATATGCAAACATGAAAGGAGAAAGCATCTTTCTCATTACTGAGCCGTGGTACAGTATTATATACTGGCGTATAGGTATCTGCTAGAGGCAGTCCACCATTTTGTTTGCATTCTATTCAGGGCCAATCATTTGCATCCTGCCAGGGCAGACTGAGCACAAGGTCGGCAAGCAGGGATTCCGACAGAGGAACTAATTTGCATTTGGTTCCTCTGCTGCAAACATACAGTATGACTTAACATTTGACTATGGGCAGCCCTTACACAAAGACACGGGATCCCTGAAGGCCAGACGGGGAACATATCTGCCCACGTATCCATCATGTTCAACACAAAGAAACGAGAGAAGGGTCAGAGGTCATAGACTAGCTCAGCCCTGGTCCAGGTGGGAATACTACCCGGGACTATACCCACTATACCCACTATACCGCCTGCTAGGGACCATTCATTATGCCACTCGGTCTACATTACCACATCTACAGACAATATTATTTTGTTACTCACCGAAGTGAGTAAGTGTTTATGTAAAAGGTGTGGGGCTACAACTGTACCCATGTCTTCACTTCAGTGAGTAACAAAATAATATTGCCTGAAGCCTTCAGCCAATCAGCGTAACAAAACATAGATCAAACTTTTGCCAAATCCAGTTGGAAGAACGACAAAAATGTATTTTCCGCTGAGAAACATCGCTAGTGCATACTCTTGTTCTTTTTTAATTATGGTTATTGAGTCTATTTCTGAAATAACTGCACCTATGGCTGTTTATTTTTCCAACGTTAACGTTACTGCTTGTAGGAGCCATGTATGTATGTCCACAATATTTTGTAGTCACGCACTGACACCTTGGGTGGTGGGCGTGTTCACAGGGGCTTGGACGGCAACGGAAGTGAATATAGGTAAATGCACTCACCTGTGCAGCAGGTTGGCTTGGGCAAGGAGAGGGGGTGAACACGGGAAGTGCATATTTTTCTGTTGACCGTAAACGCACTTTAATTCGTATCTGGTACCAGTTAGTTTTAATATGTATTTTTGGGTTGAATAAACGGTCAAACGGACTACTGAAGTGGACCTGGATTATTGAGCTACGCGTCCCAGAGTAGGCTACGTCTTCCCCTGTTTAGTCCCTGGCGGCCATCTTGGATCGCCTCATACACTGCTCATTGCCTCATTCTACTAGTGGACTCCTGTTGTATTTCTCGTCATCATCTACGGAAACCAATCAGGGATTCTCCTGACTGGTGTCCCATTTTCTGGGAAAACTCTTATCGTTCTCGGTGTCTGGAAGTCCAGACTCTAACGTGAAAAGTTTTTTTTTTTTCCGCAATGAGTCTGTCCTCCAGGGTAGTAATGTAGTAAACCGAGTGAAAAAAGTCTATGGCGTAATGAATGGTCCCTGGCAGGGCAGTACACCAGGGTATAACCCCCCCCCCTCCCCGAATAGTATACCCCTTGGACCAGGGCTAAGATTAACTGGGATGTTTTGAAGGTGATTGCTTCCTCAAAACCTGTGACAAGAAAAGTAGCTTTTTTTTTGTAAGACTTTAGACACTTGTAAGATGAATGTTTAAATGGATACAATGTGAATAATAGTAATCCACATGCTACCAGTCCACCCAGCCCTGTGCTACATATCTCCAGGGACAAGAGGGACTCAACCGCAGCAATGAGAAAACCACGGGTTAGTCTGGTGTGGGTTTGGGAGTTGGGGCAAGGGGAGGCTCCTAGACAGACGCTAGCAAAGGGGCACTAAAAAAAGCCTGTGAGAGGCTAAGGAAAGCAGCCAGACAGAGCCGTGGACAGTAGGTGCACCCAGGGAGCGTTAGCAGGCTGGTGAATGTGGGGCAGCCATGTCCCGCCTCCCCACATTACTCTGTTACAGCCCGCGGAGAGAAGGTAGACCACAGACGGTGAGGAAAAAGAGCTCACAGACCACAACAGGGTTTGGTCCACTTCAGATGCCCTTGACTCATTTATATAGGGATGCAGGTACAACTCACTCTTTCAGCACAGACAAACACATTCTTAGATAAGAGCATCATGACCTCGAAGCATTCAAGATTACGGTTTCACGCTTCAGCTTTAAATTAGACAGGATGTCATCTGCCCTGGAAGCTTAGAGATCACGCTTAACTGCCATCAATGCTAGATTTGTTCATCCAATGAGCAATCGTGCCTGGACACAGGAGAGTCCAGCCCGAAGTGATCGCTGCAAAGCAAGCAGTGGTTGGGACAATCATAGTGTCTTTCAGCTGGGATCTGTCTACATGTGTAATGCACCACAGTTAAAAAAGAGAAGATGATTTTTTTTTGTCCGAACAGATTGCTAGCGTCAAGTGTTGGGTTTAACAGAGATTAACTGTACTTACCGTTTTGGGCATTTGTCTCTATAATACATCCAACAAAGCCAAGTCTGGATAAAGAGAGATTTGATGTTCCCAAACACTACCACAAATATCTTTCCACAAATATCTTTCCAAACGGCTAATGAGAGTATAGACCAGGAACAGAAGGGTTAAACCTAACTGATAACAACAGTTGCCCCCTGGTATCAATCACCGATGCTGAAGTAGGTGAGAATTGGATGCTTTGGTGAAATATAAATGCCCCATAGATACAGGACGACTCCACGCTACACTTGTGTTGGACTGTACTTATCATGTCACATGGTACAGTCTAGCTCCGTGAGGTCACATGGTACAGTCTAGCTCCATGAGGTCACATGGTACAGTCTAGCTCCGTGAGGTCACATGGTACAGTCTAGCTCTACAAGGTCACATGGTACAGTCTAGCTCCGTGAGGTCACATGGTACAGTCTAGCTCTGTGAGGTCACATGGTACAGTCTAGCTCCGTGAGGTCACATGGTACAGTCCAGATCTATGAGGTCACATGGTACAGTCCAGATCTATGAGATCACATGGTACAGTCTAGCTCTATGAGGTCCCATGGTACAGTCTAGCTCTACAAGGTCACATGGTACAGTCTAGCTCCGTGAGGTCACATGGTACAGTCTAGCTGTACAAGGTCACATGGTACAGTCTAGCTCTATGAGGTCATGAGCGGGGGGTCCCTGCAGCCTAATACTGCGCCGATCCAGTGGATCAGAGGAGGGGTTAGTGGGCAGCGGCCCGATGTGACTGGTCCAGCGAGGACCCCCCCACCCCCCCCCCTGTTAATCCCGGGGAGACACTCTGATTAAGGGATTACTGCTGCAAGGAATTTCCCCTGCCTGGGTTAGCCCAACCAACAGGCCTTTGAGAGAGATGGGATGGATGGATGGATGGATGGATGGATGGATGGATGGATGGATGTATGGGTGGATGTATGGATGGATGGATGGATGGATGGGTGGATGGATGGATGGATGGATGGGTGGATGGATGGATAGATGGGTGGGTGGATGGATGGATGGATGTATGGATGGATGGATGGATGGATGGATGGATGGATGGATGGATGGATGGATGGATGGATGGATGGATGGATGGGTGGATGGATGGATAGATGGGTGGGTGGGTGGGTGGATGGATGGATGGATGGATGGATGGATGGATGGATGGATGGATGGATGGATGGATGGGTGGATGGATGGATGGATGGATGGATGGATGGATGGATGGATGGATGGATGGATGGATGGATGGATGGATGGATGGATCGATGAATCGATGGATCGATGGATGGAGTGAGGGAGTGAGGGAGTCTGGACATCCTGAGGGGTGAAAATAAGCAGTGACTCTACCAGGACAGCTGATCCTGGAGTGCAGGGCTCTGCCTGGAGACTGGCGCTTTAAACTGTGGTAACTGTGTCAGACAGAGTGTGCTTAGCAGTGCCAGGCCTAAATAGCATTAAGAAAGGAGGCCTTGTGAGGCACCAGGAAAGCCTCTAAGGAGAGCAGGTGCCGATGGGACTTTGACAGCATCAATTTGCAGAAGCCGTGTTCTAGAACTCCTCTGTGCAGTCCTCCTGAAAGCAGCCCAAGCTGACGGGGGGGTGCTGGAGTCGTACAATATCAGATTAACTCCAGGCTTATTGAAAAGGAGCAAAAAAGCCTGTGAGCAACCAGACGGCTGTGTCCACAGCGAGGCTTCAGAGGTTCCACTGCTCCGGAGGCGGAGCCGCAAGCAGCCATGATGGAAAAACAACCAGCGTTTCATGTCTTACCAGGCTTCCGCTCCTCATCAAACCATTGTTTTCACTACAGGTGTTTAGTCTACAGCACTGTTGTCAGTGTCAAGAAATGTAGTCTGACTCACTGGATGTCGTTTTTTGGAATGAGCCTCCAATTGGTGCTGCTCAATTCCAGCGGCATCAATCAGCTTCAATCCCACAACACAATTTTGAAAGGGCACCATTGAAAAAATAAAAAAATAAAACTAACACCGCCCAAGACGATTGTGATTGGTTTAAAGAAATACTGTAGAATTTTTCCATCTATTCCAGAATGATAATGTTGCAGCCAGACACTTCTCAGTGTGGAGATCAGGATATGTGAGACTAGTGTCAACATGTGTGTGAATGTGTACCGAGAATATCAAGCTTGGGTTTGTTGTGACAACGTAGAGCATTTCAAAATTACTTTGAAGATTCTTATCCTGAGTTGACTGTCTTTTGATTGACGCCAATATATAAATGTCTTTGTCCTTTCAACTTTTTCAAAAATGATGAGTGTATTCGTTGTTTTAGATTCTGAAACTAGTTCAGCTCCAAAATAGGTCATTTCATCCTGCGATGGTGCGTGAGGGACTCAAGTGGATGTTCTGATTAGTCTGCTACAAAATGATAAAATACTCCAAAATGTTTGCCTTCTCCAGTAAATCAATTGCTCTTGATAAGCACCACTGAATATTTGAATGCATCATCTAATGTGTTTGCATATTAAATACCCATTACAAGTGCCAAGCTACTGTAACATTCACAAATGTGTTATAAATGCTAGATAAATCAAGCAAAGTCTCAGGTGACCGTAAAGGACAGATCATGGGAATACACCTGCTGTTATCCTTTTAAATCAACATGCTGCTCTTCACATTGCGCTTACTTGATATTTCAGACGCATGCTGCTCTGCCGGCTAGTAACTGACCTCTGACACTCTGACTGAAGCACAAAATGTGTTTTGGGAACACATCTGACCCGCGGAAGTAGAGGCAGAAACTAGTATCAAATACACTCAGAGTAATTGCTGGGTGACTGGCAGGAGCTGGCATATCAATCATATTTCCATCCAATTAGCCGGCCAGGCGTAGCAGAGAGGGTGACAGACCTCTCTTACACAAATGAAAAACTGAAGGGGAGACAACCTTGGAGGACTCTTTGTTTTATAGGGCAGCCATTTGCTTTATAATAATCTGGCATCCCTGCAGATTGCACAGTACTTAGAGGCACAGTGCTTTCTGTGGTCTGCGGCTCTTACGTCACACCTGTTCAGGTGGTACAATACTGTTTTTGCTTGTTTGAATACACATGGCTGCCTTGTTTGTGCCAACCCTGATGCAGAGAACTGGCATATCTGACCTCATCTGCAAAAACCACTGACTTTATTTGACCTGATGAGTGATTGCTCAAACAAACACCCCCTCTCTGAAAATGAGGTTAGCTTCCCAGTGTGGAGTCAGAACACTTCCCTACTCTATTTGAAGCCCTGTGACACTCTAAGCTATGAATAATAACAGGTTCTCTAATGCTGTATGTTCAACAGTCTGAAACAATTGTCCTCTCGTGACTATCATGACATTACTTTTGACTTGGCAAACTTAAGTGGAGGCTAATGATTACTAGTCAATTACTACTGCAATTAAGTCAATAACTGAGTCAATTATTACTGCAATTAAAGAGCCATTTGCCAGAAAAACAATAATACTGAGCAAAGCTGTACTCTGCAGAGAAAATTACAGAAAAAAAAATCTGCTTGATCACCATCAATCATGACACTGGTGACTGCAGGAACAGAGTCTGAGGACAACAACACCAGAACCATGGCCACTGTCAGTGAGCTAGGGCTAGATGACAAGAGACAAGCAGAGACTGGCCCCTGGGATGAGGACATAGCTGGCTTTGGGAAGACAGGTCCACCGGAGTTGCACGTACACCAGACCAAATACACCTACAATAAGAGAACCAGCAGTGTAGAAAAGTGACTACTAGGCTGTTATGGCTGTCTGGAGCCAACTCACAGCCTGGTTGGCTGTGAGTTGCTCTCCTGAAAGTTTGCTGTTTTAATCTAGTTTTACACCATATTTTTGAGATAATTTTTAGATATTGGTGGTTTCCATCTATTTATTTTAACGTAGTAATTATTTTATCAATCCGCCACTCGGATTTCTCGAGTAGGCTACAGTAGTTTCGAGTCGGTCAGGAATGAATGGACAGCAGGACTGCTAGCTAGTGCTAGCACTTTGGCTACGGAGACGCTGCTAACAAAACCGCCTACGGTAATGCGGCCTAGTCTGGGAAAGATCAGAAACAGGATTTAAACGTGCTTACCGGAGGTCGTTCCACCACAGCGGGCCCCCTTGTTGGGCCTTTGCCGGTAAGTCTTGCTCCCATCTGGACCCCTACACAGTGCAGCTCCGCCGTTGACTCCCGCTGTGGAGTCCTCCTGGCCTACCCCTGACCCCTGGCCCCCTCAGTTTAACAATGCAGTGGGCTCGTTTTATACGAGCCCTGGCCTGTAAGTTTCGCCTTGAGCCTCTCTGCATTGTAGCCTACGTTTTTATCAGTTTTTATATATTTTTTAATTATTTTATTAGCTTTTTATTATTGTATTTTATTATTTGTATTAGAGCCCAGAGCTCGCCTAAGCCTGTAGCTGGACAAAATGTTATCCCTCAGCATGCCGGATGGCACCGTTAACCGAAACTTTTCCCGGGACCCCACATCTCCCCCCTGCTGTGTGACGGGAGGATCAATAGGATCGCTGCACTGGAGGAGGAGGTGAACCGGCTGAAGGAGATGCTGAAGGAGAAGGAAGGCATCCTGCTGAACTACGTGGACCTAGTCTGTGGTCAGGCGAGATGAACTGTGAACTGAACCAGCTGTCTCACACGGGTGAGCCCTTACCTCCAGCCCCGGTCTACTGCTTCACCCCGGCTACCTCATCACGGAAATCCACTTCCTGGTTCAAGCCCTGGGAAAACGTGAAAGGAGCGCGAAAGGGAAGGAGAACCAATAACTTCCTCCTACCACAGGCTAGGGTTTATGCAACTAACGGGTTCGAACCCCTGGTAACAACGGGACAAGCATTCTGGAGATCGCGTGTTCGGCGAGGGAGCTGACATCACCATGCGGCCTGGCGGCGACGCTCCCGGGAACGGAGATGACATCACCACGAAGCCTGGCAGTAGTGCGCCGAGGACAGGAAATGACATCACCACGAAGCCTGCCAGTAGTGCGCCGAGGACAGGAAATGACATCACCACGAAGCCTGCCAGTAGTGCGCCGAGGACAGGAAATGACATCACCACGAAGCCTGGCAGTAGTGCGCCGAGGACAGGATATGACTTCTCCACGCAGCCTCCCTGAGCCTGCCCCCCCCCACACACACAGTCTTCTTCTCCCCCGCCCCCAGCCTCATGCCCCTCCTCTCAGCCGGCTCCTCCTTGTCCGCTCCTCCCCCCTGACTCGACCACCTCCACCATTATTATTGGCAGCTCTATAGTCAGAGACATGTCCATCTCTCCCCTAACTGGAGGCTCCTCCAGAGTTCACTGTTTTTGGAGTCCTTGATCTCCATCACAAACTCGCATGCATCCTGGCCGGCTACACCAAGGCCCAATCCATCATCCTACCCCAAGGCCCAATCCATCATCCTACCCCAAGGCCCAATCCATCATCCTACCCCAAGGCCCAATCCATCATCCTACCCCAAGGCCCAATCCATCATCCTACCCCAAGGCCCAATCCATCATCCTACCCCAAGGCCCAATCCATCATCCTACCCCAAGGCCCAATCCATCATCCTACCCCAAGGCCCAATCCATCATCCTACACGTAGGAGCAAATGACATCAGAGCCCGGCAGTCAGAAGTTTTAAAAGATGATTTGAAAGCACTGATAATTGTTCCTCGGCGCCACACTCGCATGACAAGATACCAAGCATCATCTGTGCATCGATGAGAGGAAGCGTCCGACGCCGGTCCGGAGGCAATTAAGCAGATGCTCTGAGCTGCAGGAGCATTTCCTTTGATGATTTTACCTCTTTTGTATATCACGCTATAATTTTAAAGTGCCAGCCCCCAGTTCTGACAGTTACTGTGTATAGGCCACCCAAGCAATGTCCAACCTTCTTAGCAGACTTCTCTGAACTCCTGTCCATTATCCATACAAACTATGATAATGTTATCATCACAGGCGATTTTAATCTGCATGTTGATAATGTGGGTGACTCAAAGGCCAGGGACTTTATCAACCTTTTGAATTCCATGGACTTTACTCAACACGTAACTGGATCCACTCTCAACTGAGGTAACTGGATCCACTCAACACCATTGACCTTGTGATCACAAAGGGTCTTACGACTGTGGTGTCTACTATCAGTGACCATGCTGTTTCTGACCACTTTTGTATTATCTTCACAGCACTGTTACCCAAAGATGAGATTAACACACACAACACTTGGTTAAAAACGCTTTGTGAACTCGGTAGCAGCCAATCATTTTGAATTATTGATAAACACAAAAAGTGTAACAACCCTGGAAGTGGGGCTTCCACATGTTAATAATCTAGTGGCCACTTTTAATACCAAAGTGAGTGCTTCCCTTGACTCTGTAGCACCTATGAAACTGAAAAAGGTTATGGCCAAACAGAAAGCTCCATGGAGGAATGAGGAGATAAGTCAACTTCAGAGAACATGCAGAAGAGCTGAGCGCACATGGAGGAAGACAAAGCTGCAGGTTCACCAGATTACTCTTAAAGAACATCTCTTTGCCTTTAATAAGAATAAGAATAAGAATAAGAATAAGAATAAGAATTAAAGCTGCTTCGCAGCGATGAGGCGGGGCCAGGCAATTTCCTAAAAGTTTAGGAGCAATAAGCGAGCGAATAGGAGGACAACAAGAAAGTTGTCATTCCAATGTTAATTTTGTACATTCATATCGTGTCGTAAAACATTTGTAAAACATTTTGATGCATTGTAAGCTCGATTTTGATAATTCAACAATCTGGTCAATGAGTTTGTGAATTACAGTCTGAACATCCAGTGGAGCAAGTTGTGTGGTGTTAATTGATTGAAAAATGTGGGATGAGATATGTTTATTAATTTTTACAGGTTTTGTTTGCTTTTCTTCATAATTGAACATTAACTTCAGCAGCTGTGTACTCAGTCAGTTGCCAATCAATCGATTTAGTCATTGTAATCCTCGGCGGGGGTTGGGTAGGGTTGCCAACAGCGATGTCTCCGATTCGTGGAGCTTGTGTTGGATTATGGGTAACGTAGTTTTCTCTGTATGAAGTGTTGGTTTCAGAGGACAGAATTAAGAATATTTTAAAAAATTCAATTTTTGAGATAAAATTCAAAAAAAAAATCATACTACATCTTGGATATGTGGCTAATGTTGTCACTTTTTATGAGGATGATCAGACATTGATTTGGCGAGAATTAATAGGAACTATATACAGAACTGTTAACAGTAAAACTTTTTGATGTGCTGTGGGCTCAATTTTTCATATTTCAAAAATCTGTGAGGATCGTTTGGTAAGGACAGTCTGAAGATACAGTAGATCAATTTTGGTGTCAATTGAACTAAAAATGTGGGAGGAGATAGGTTTGATAGGTTTTAGTTTATGAAGAAATCAGAGTGATGGACTTCAAAATTCCTGCAAGGTCAAAGCGTATGAAAGTTTTGTCTCACTTGGGCCTACATTCACGTGGTGGTTTTACAGTGATAGCACCTATGGCTGATTTGTTATGATTTTTTTAAGTTTTAAACTTTAGACTGTTGCTATAGCGCCACCTTCAGGTTTATTGACCTACAATGCAGGTTGAGGACTTTGGGTATACTACTGGAGCTATGTGCAAATCTTGGTGATTTTTTGTCCACGGGAAGTTAGACTTCAGTGGAAGATGGAGAATAATAATAATAATCAAAATTCCTGCAAGGTCAGAGTGTATGAAAGTTTTGTCTCACTTGGGCCTACATTCACGTGGTGGTTTTACTGTGATGGCACCTATGGCTGATTTATAATGATTTTTTAAAGTTTTAAACTTTAGACTGTTGCTGTAGCGCCACCTTCAGCTTTATTGACCTACAATGCAGGTTGAGGACTTTGGGTATAGTACTGGAGCTATGTGCAAATTTTGGTGATTTTTTGACCACAGGAAGTTAGACTTCAGTGGAAGATGGAGAATAATAATAATAAGTAAAACATTTTGATGCATTGTAAGCTCAATTTTGATAATTCAATAATCTGGTCAATGAGTTTGTGAATGACAGTTTGAAGATCCAGTGTAGCAACTTTAGTGTTAATTGATTGAAAAATGTGGGTTACAGGTTTTGTTAGCTTTTTTTTCTCATAATTGAACATTAACTTCAGCAGCTGTGTACTCAGTCAGTTGCCAATCAATCAATTTAGTCATTGTAATCCTCGGCGGGGGTTGGGTAGGGTTGCCAACAGCGATGTCTCTGATTCGTGGAGCTTGCGTTGGATTGTGGGTAACGTAGTTTTCTCTGTATGCAGTGTTGGTTTCAGAGGACAGAATTAAACATATTTTTAAAAATTCAATTTTTGAAATAAAATTCTGAAAAAAATCACACTACATCGTGGATATGTGGCCAATGTCGTCACTTTTTATGAGGATGATCAGACATTGATTTGGCGAGAATTAATAGGAACTGTATACAGAACTGTTAACAGTAAAACTTTTTGATGTGCTGTGGGCTTAATTTTTCATATTTCAAAAATCTGTGAGGATCGTTTGGTAAGGACAGTCTGAAGATACAGTAGATACATTTTGGTGTCAATTGAACAAAAAATGTGGGAGGAGATAGGTTTGATAGGTTTTACAGTTTATGAAGAAATCAGAGTGATGGACTTCAAAATTCCTGCAAGCTCAAAGCGTATGAAAGTTTTGTCTCACTTGGGACTACATTCACGTGGTGGTTTTACAGTGATGGCACCTATGGCTGATTTGTTATGATTTTTTAAAGTTTTAAACTTTAGACTGTTGCTGTAGCGCCACCTTCAGGTTTTTTGACCTACAATGCAGGTTGAGGACTTTGGGTATAGTACTGGAGCTATGTGCAAATTTTGGTGATTTTTTGTTCACGGGAAGTTAGACTTCAGTGGAAGGAGAATAATAATAATAATAATAAATATAGCTGCAAGCAGCAATAACGGGGCCAAGCACAATGAACGCATCAAAGCCAACGAGCAAAACACGCCATAGCTACATTGGAGCTATGCATGTGAGCATCTATGTCGCCTGACCAGGCGAATCAGGTCAAATTCATGCAACAGTATCATCATCACCATGATCATCATCATCATCATCATCATCATTATACAACTGCATTCACATTCAATTCATCTGACAGCGTCAAGTGAGAGTCAGGTCATTTTTAGAATCTCATTACATTCATTCTATTTTGGTACATATGTTTTAGAACCTATTTCTCTGCATGTCTACATGCCACATGATCGTTCTCCAGGCCTTCCAGCTGCCTGGAAGGCCCACCTTTACCATCAAGTCTCAGTGCGGGGATTTCTTGATAATTCAGCTACCTATGAAGAACACTCACAACTTTTGTTTCTCTCTACACCTCACAGTTTCCAGAAGAATGGCCCCCCTACACTTGGTGTAAGAAGGCTATGTAGTCTGTGGGCTACTGTCCTCTCCCAGGATGAAGTGTTTAGATTGAAGGCTAAAACCCTCTCCCTGGTTGAAGTGTGTAAGCTATATACTGCAAAAGGTACACTATCCAAACTTCATACTCTTTACCACTCTACCATCCAGTTTGTCACCCATGCCACATACAATACACACCACTGCACTCGTTACTCTTTGGACAACTAACCTTCCCATCAAACCTGTCATAACATTCCCTAGTTTAATCTCATTTGGACCCTTCTCCAACTATCACCTCTCTACCTATGTCACATGTTACACTAAATGCCTCTCACACACTGACTCCTACAAAAGCCAGTTCATTTACAATGGCTCTACACAATATCCAGTCTTAAAGCAGACTTTAAAGATGTACACACATCAATTCTTTATGAACGCTGATTGCATTTGTGTAACAGAAACATGGCTAACATCTGCCATAGCCACATTTGAGCTATGCATGTGACTATTTCTCTGCATGTCAACATCCCACCTGGTCATTGTCCAGGCCTTACATCTGCCTGGGAGTCCCACCTTTACCATCAAGTATCACTGCAAGGATAGCTTGACAATTCAGCAATCTGTGAACAACACTCACACTTCTTGTTTCTCTCTTAACCTCACAGTTTTCAGAAGAATGCCCCTCTCCTACCCATACATTTGGTGTAAGTAGGCTATGTAATTTAAGGTCTACATTTCCATCCAATTGACCTGAATGACTACTGTCAAACTAACGTGGAGTCCATATGCATTCAATTGTAGTGATCTTGATTATTTCAGTTAAACAAGCACATTCTTCATATAAGAAGAGACGACACATTGGTTTAATTCTAGCAATGAAAATACAATGAAAGTGCAATGGGGGTCCCTTTGCACAACAATGCTTATATAAACATCAAAATGTAATCTGACAGTGTTGTGCCCAATTAGTAATTTGTAGAGCATGCCATCAGCTACCCATACAAGCATTATGAACCCCATTTAGCCACGGGGGGCGCTACAGCAATCAATTGCGTTTTAGCCACTTTTAAGAATTTTGGCTCGTTATAGCGTTACCCTTTGGCCTAACTGCTTCATATTTCTTCAGTTACCTCAATATATGCTCTGGTACTACTATATCTGTTTTCGGAAATACCATCCAAGCGGTTAGGCCTCAACAGGAAATGAGCTCTCTAGCGCCCCCATTCAGTTTATTCTGGCCAGTAATGGAGGCTTAGCCTTGGGCTGACATTGTTGATATGACCACAACGTTTTGTGATGTTCCATGCATTCCTTCAGAAGTTATATGCCTTTTTGTGAAAAGCCACACCCTCTGCAATATTCAATTGCTCACAGTGGCTACTTTCATCAAGTTTTCTAAATTATGCCGAGATGGAACTTTAGATATTCATTGCTAGATTCTATAAACTGTGCTTTATGTAGATTGACAAAACTTCCTAGGAAGAGATAGATTTCAAGTGTTTTTCCAAAAATGCTTATTTGTTGCAAATTAACATAATCTGAAGTCATGGCTCCTTGAGGCAAATTTGTTCAACCTGATGAGACATATATGCCTCCAAAGCTTCCAAGAATCTAGCTCCAACGGGGCATGAGATATGATTGTTCAAAGTTTGCATTTTAGCCCCTTTTATGTATTTTGGCTTATTATAGCACCACCATGTGGCAAATCAGGCTCTTCTTTCTCCAGTCACCATTAGACATACCGTGGTACCACTGTACTGTTTTTCGGAAAACTCTGCATGGCGGTTAGGCCTAAAATGAAAATGAGCTCTCTAGCGCCCCCATTTGGTTTTATTGGGCCAATAATGCAGTGGCCGCCTCAGGTTATATCTGCAGAGATGTCTACAAAGTGGCATGGTGTTCTGCACAACCCTTAAGAAAGTATACCACTTTATGTGAAAAGCCACGCCCTATGCCATTTTCATTGGCTCATAGTTGCTGTTAAATTTAACTTTTTCAACTTTTGCCGAGATGGAATTTTAGATATCGGTCGCTAGATTGTGTGTACCCAGTATCATGCAGATTGGTCAAAGTCTCTAGGAGGAGATAGATTTTAAGCGTTTTTCAAAAAATTCAAAATGGCGGAAAATCTATATAACCGGAAGTTATGGGTCCTTGAGGCAAATTTGTTCATCATGAGGAGAGACATATGTGTGAGAAGTGTCATGTCTGTAGGTCAAACAGGGCCTGAGATATGCCTGTTCAAAGTTCGCAACTTCAGTCGGCTGCTATAGCGCCCCCTTTTGGCCAATCAATGTGAGACTTGCTCCATGGCTTCGGGCCATAAGCCTCTACCATCTTGCAAAGTGTCGTAAAAAGTTACCAATCGGCTATAGGGCCTGCCATAGACTCCCATGGCAGATGAATAATAATAATAATAACACTAACAATTACAATAGGGGCTTCGCCCTTTCGGGCTTGGCCCCTAAATAGCTGCAAGCAGCAATAACGGGGCCAAGCACAATGAACGCATCAAAGCCAATGAGCAAAACACGCCATAGCTACATTGGAGCTATGCATGTGAGCATCTATGTCGCCTGACCAGGTGAATCAGGTCAAATTCATGCAACAGTATCATCATCACCATGATCATCATCATCATTATACAATTGCATTCACATTCAATTCATCTGACAGCGTCAAGTGAGAGTCAGGTCCTTTTTAGAATCTCATTACATTCATTCTATTTTGGTACATATGTTTTAGAACCTATTTCTCTGCATGTCTACATGCCACATGATCATTCTCCAGGCCTTCCATCTGCCTGGAAGGCCCACCTTTACCATCAAGTCTCAGTGCGGGGATTTCTTGATAATTCAGCTACCTATGAAGAACACTCACAACTTTTGTTTCTCTCTACACCTCACAGTTTCCAGAAGAATGCCCCCCCTACACTTGGTGTAAGTAGGCTATGTAGTCTGTGGGCTACTGCGCTCTCCCAGGATGAAGTGTTTAGACTAAAGGCTACAACCCTCTCCCTGGTTGAAGTGTGTAAGCTATATACTGCAAAAGGTACACTTTCCAAACGTGACACTCTTTACCACTCTACCATCCAGTTTGTCACACACGACACATACAATACACACCACTGCACTCGTTACTGTTTGGACAACTAACCTTCCCATCAAACCTGTCATAACATTCCCTAGTTTATTCTCATTTGCACCCTTCTCCAACTATCACCTCTCTACCTATGTCACATGTTACACTAAATGCCTCTCTCACACAGACTCCCACAAAAGCCAGTTCATTTATAATGGCTCTACACAATATCCATTGTCTTAAAGCACACTTTAAAGATGTACACACACATCAATTCTTTATGAACGCTGATTGCATTTGTGTAACAGAAACATGGCAACATCTGCCATAGCCACATTTGAGCTATGCTTGGAGCATCTATGTCGCCTGACCAGGTGAATCAGGTCAAATTCATGCAACAGTATCATCATCACCATGATCATCATCATCATTATACAACTATGTCACATGTTACACTAAATGCCTCTTTCACACAGACTCCCATAAAAGCCAGTTCATTTATAATGGCTCTACACAATATCCAGAGTCTTAAAGCACACTTTAAAGATGTACACACACATCAATTCTTTATGAACGCTGATAGCATTTGTGTAACAGAAACATGGCTGGCATCTGCCATAGCCACATTTGAGCTATGCATGTGACTGTCGTTGTCACCTGACAAGGTGCATCAGGTTAAATTCATGCAACAGCATCATCATACAACCACAATCACAGTTAATTCATCTGATGATGTCAAGTGAGTGTCAGGTCCTTTTAAGCATCTCAACACATTTCTTCTATTTTGGGACATATTTTTAGGACCTATTTCTCTGCATGTCGACATCCCACCTGGTCATTGTCCAGGCCTTCCATCTGCCTGGGAGAGCCACCTTTACCATCAATAACACTGCAGGGATAGCTTGACAATTCAGCAATCGGTGAACAACACTCACAATTCTTGTTTCTCTCCTAACCTCACAGTTTTCAAAAGAATGCCCCTCTCCTACCCATACATTTGGTGTAAGTAGGCTATGTAATTTAAGGTCTACATTTCCATCCAATTGACCTGAATGACTACTGTCAAACTAAAGTGGAGTCCATATGCATTCAATTGTAGTGATCTTGATTATTTCAGTTAAACAAGCACATTCTTCATATAAGAAGAGAGGACACATTGGTTTAATTCTAGCAATGAAAATACAATGAAAGTGCAATTGGGGTCCCTTTGCACAACAATGCTTATATAAACATCAAAATGTAATCTGACAGTGTTGCGCCCCATTAGTAAGTTGTAGAGCATGCCATCAGCTACGTATACAAGCATTATGAACCCCATTTAGCCACGGGGGGCGCTACAGCAATCAATTGCGTTTAAGCCACTTTTAAGAATTTTGACTCGTTATAGCGCCACCCTTTGGCCTAACTGCTTCATATTTCTTCAGTTACCTCAAGATATACTCTGGTACTACGATATCTGTTTTCAGAAATACCATCCAAGCGGTTAGGCCTGAACAGGAAATGAGCTCTCTAGCGCCCCCATACAGTTTATTCTGGCCAGTGACGGAGGCTTTGCCTCGGGCTGACATTGTTGACAAGGTTTTGTGGTGTTCCATGCATTCCTTCAGAAGTTATATGCCTTTTAGTGAAAAGCCACACCCTCTGCAATATTCAATTGCTCACAGTGGCTATTTTCATCAAGTTTTCTTAATTATGCCGAGATGGAACTTTAGATATTCATTGCTAGATTATATATACTGTGCTTCATGTAGATTGACAAAACTTCCTATTAGGAGATAGATTTTAAGTGTTTTTCAAAAAAAGCAAGATTGTTGCAAATTAACATAATCTGAAGTTATGGCTCCTTGAGGCAAATTTGTTCAAGCTGATGAGACATAAATCCCTCCAATGCTTCATGACTCTAGCTCCAACGGGGCATGACACATGACCATTCAAAGTTTGCATTTTATCCCCTTTTATGTATTTTGTCTTGTTATAGCGCCACCCTGTGGCCAATCAGGCTCTTCTTTCTCCAGTGACCATTAGACATACCCTGGTACCACTGTACCGTGGTTCGGAAAGCTCTGCATGGCGGTTAGGCCTAAACTGAAAATTAGCTCTCTAGCGCCCCCATTTGGTTTGATTGGGCCAATAATCCAGTGGCCGCCTCAGGTTATATCTCCACAGATGTCTACTAAGTGGCGTGGTGTTCTGCACAACCCTTAAGAAAGTATACCACTTTATGTGAAAAGCCACGCCCCATGCCATTTTCATTGGCTCATAGTTGCAGTTAAATTTAACTTTTTCAACTTTTGCCGAGATGGAATTATAGATATCGGTCCTTAGATTGTGTGTACCCAGTATCATGCAGATTGGTCAAAGTCTCTAGGAGGAGATAGATTTTAAGCGTTTTTCAAAAAATTCAAAATGGCGGAAAATCTATATAACCGGAAGTTATGGGTCCTTGAGGCAAATTTGTTCATCGTGAGGAGAGACATATGTGTGCAAAGTGTCATGTCTGTAGGTCAAACAGGGCCTGAGATATGCCTGTTCAAAGTTCGCAACTTCAGTCGGCTGCTATAGCGCCCCCTTTTGGCCAATCAATGTGAGACTTGCTCCATGGCTTCGGGCCATAAGCCTCTACCATCGTGCAAAGTTTCGTAAAAAGTTACCAATCGGCTATAGGGCCTGCCATAGACTCCCATGGCAGATGAATAATAACACTAACAATTAAAGCTGCTTCGCAGCGATGAGGCGGGGCCAGGCAATTTCCGACAAGTTTAGGAGCAATAAGCGAGAGAATAGGACAACAAGAAAGTTGACATTCCAATGTTCATTTTGTACATTCGTATCGTAAAACATTTGTAAAACATTTTGATGCGTTGTAAGCTCGATTTTGATAATTCAACAATGGTCAATGAGTTTGTGAATTACAGTCTGAAGATCCAGTGTAGCAAGTTTGGTGTTAATTGATTGAAAAATGTTGGATGAGATATGTTTATTAATTTTTACAGGTTTTGTTTGCTTTTCTTCATAATTGAACATTAACTTCAGCAGCTGTGTACTCAGTCAGTTGCCAATCAATCGATTTAGTCATTGTAATCCTCGGCGGGGGTTGGGTAGGGTTGCCAACAGCGATGTCTCCGATTCGTGGAGCTTGTGTTGGATTATGGGTAACGTAGTTTTCTCTGTATGAAGTGTTGGTTTCAGAGGACAGAATTAAACATATTTTAAAAAATTCAATTTTTGAGATAAAATTCAAAAAAAAAATCATACTACATCTTGGATATGTGGCTAATGTTGTCACTTTTTATGAGGATGATCAGCCATTGATTTGGCGAGAATAAATAGGAACTATATACAGAACTGTTAACAGTAAAACTTTTTGATGTGCTGTGGGCTCAATTTTTCATATTTCAAAAATCTGTGAGGATCGTTTGGTAAGGACAGTCTGAAGATACAGTAGATCAATTTTGGTGTCAATTGAACTAAAAATGTGGGAGGAGATAGGTTTGATAGGTTTTACAGTTTATGAAGAAATCAGAGTGATGGACTTCAAAATTCCTGCAAGGTCAAAGCGTATGAAAGTTTTGTCTCACTTGGGCCTACATTCACGTGGTGGTTTTTACAGTGATAGCACCTATGGCTGATTTGTTATGATTTTTTTAAGTTTTAAACTTTAGACTGTTGCTGTAGCGCCACCTTCAGGTTTATTGACCTACAATGCAGGTTGAGGACTTTGGGTATACTACTGGAGCTATGTGCAAATCTTGGTGATTTTTTGTCCACGGGAAGTTAGACTTCAGTGGAAGATGGAGAATAATAATAATAATCAAAATTCCTGCAAGGTCAGAGTGTATGAAAGTTTTGTCTCACTTGGGCCTACATTCACGTGGTGGTTTTACAGTGATAGCACCTATGGCTGATTTGTTATGATTTTTTAAAGTTTTAAACTTTAGACTGTTGCTGTAGCGCCACCTTCAGCTTTATTGACCTACAATGCAGGTTGAGGACTTTGGGTTTAGTACTGGAGCTATGTGCACATTTTTGTGATTTTTTGTCCACAGGAAGTTAGACTTCAGTGGAAGATGGAGAATAATAATAATAAGTAAAACATTTTAATGCATTGTAAGCTCAATTTTGATAATTCAATAATCTGGTCAATGAGTTTGTGAATGACAGTCTGAAGATCCAGTGTAGCAACTTTAGTATTAATTGATTGAAAAATGTGGGTTACAGGTTTTGTTAGCTTTTTTTTTTCATAATTGAACATTAACTTCAGCAGCTGTGTACTCAGTCAGTTGCCAATCAATCAATTTAGTCATTGTAATCCTCGGCGGGGGTTGGGTAGGGTTGCCAACAGCGATGTCTCAGATTCGTGGAGCTTGCGTTGGATTGTGGGTAATGTAGTTTTCTCTGTATGAAGTGTTGGTTTCAGAGGACAGAATTAAACATATTTTTAAAAATTCAATTTTTGAGATAAAATTCTGAAAAAAATCATACTACATCTTGGATATGTGGCCAATGTTGTCACTCTTTATGAGGATGATCAGACATTGATTTGGCGAGAATTAATAGGAACTATACAGAACTGTTAACAGTAAAACTTTTTGAAGTGCTGTGGGCTCTATTTTTCATATTTCAAAAATCTGTGAGGATCGTTTGGTAAGGACAGTCTGAAGATACAGTAGATCGATTTTGGTGTCAATTGAACAAAAAATGTGGGAGGAGATAGGTTTGATAGGTTTTACAGTTTATGAAGAAATCAGAGTGATGGACTTCAAAATTCCTGCAAGGTCAAAGCGTATGAAGGTTTTGTCTCACTTGGGACTACATTCACGTGGTGGTTTTACAGTGATAGCACCTATGGCTGATTTGTTATGATTTTTTTTAAGTTTTAAACTTTAGACTGTTGCTGTAGCGCCACCTTCAGGTTTATTGACCTACAATGCAGGTTGAGGACTTTGGGTATAGGACTGGAGCTTTGTGCAAATTTTGGCGATTTTTTGTCCATGGGAAGTTAGACTTCAGTGGAAGGAGAATAATAATAATAATAATAATAATATAGGCAAATACAATAGGGTTCCGGCAGCTACGCTGCCTGGCCCCTAATAAGTAAAACATTTTGATGCATTGTAAGATCAATTTTGATAATTCAATAATCTGGTCAATGAGTTTGTGAATGACAGTTTGAAGATCCAGTGTAGCAACTTTAGGGTTAATTGATTGAAAAATGTTGGTTACAGGTTTTGTTAGCTTTTTTTACTTAATTGAACATTAACTTCAGCAGCTGTGTACTCAGTCAGTTGCCAATCAATCGATTTAGTCATTGTAATCCTCGGCGGGGGTTGGGTAGGGTTGCCAACAGCGATGTCTCCGATTCGTGGAGCTTGCTTTGGATTGTGGGTAACGTAGTTTTCTCTGTATGAAGTGTTGGTTTCAGAGGACAGAATTAAACATATTTTAAAAAATTCAATTTTTGAGATAAAATTCTGAAATAAATCATACTACATCTTGGATATGTGGCCAATGTTGTCACTTTTTATGAGGATGATCAGACATTGATTTGGCGAGAATTAATAGGAACTGTATACAGAACTGTTAACAGTAAAACTTTTTGATGTGCTGTGGGCTAAATTTTTCATATTTCAAAAATCTGTGAGGATCGTTTGGTAAGGACAGTCTGAAGATACAGTAGATCAATTTTGGTGTCAATTGAACAATAAATGTGGGAGGAGATAGGTTTGATAGGTTTTACAGTTTATGAAGAAATCAGAGTGATGGACTTCAAAATTCCTGCAAGGTCAAAGCGTATGAAAGTTTTGTCTCACTTGGGACTACATTCACGTGGTGGTTTTACAGTGATAGCACCTATGGCTGATTTGTTATGATTTTTTTTAAGTTTTAAACTTTAGACTGTTGCTGTAGCGCCACCTTCAGGTTTATTGACCTACAATGCAGGTTGAGGACTTTGGGTATAGTACTGGAGCTTTGTGCAAATTTTGGTAATTTTTTGTCCACGGGAAGTTAGACTTCAGTGGAAGATGGAGAATAATAATAATAATAGTAATAATAATAATAATATAGGCAAATACAATAGGGTTCCGGCAGCTACGCTGCCTGGCCCCTAATAACAATAGGGTCTTCGCCCCTTCGGGGCTTGGCCCCTAATAATAATATAGGCAAATACAATAGGGTTCCGGCAGCTACGCTGCCTGGCCCCTAATAAGAATGCTAGGAGAGATCACTTCTCAAAATTGATCTCCAGAAATAATAACAATTCCAGGGTGCTTTTCTCAACAATCGACCACCTGATCCTGCCCCCTACACACCTGTCAACATGCTCTCTATGCTCTCCTCACAAGTTTGAGGAATTTGTAGCATATTTTAGAGATAAGATAAATGACATTAGGATGAATATCACCCAGGCAAGACCAACTGTTCTGCTTGCTGACCCCCCTTCTCCTCCACGGAGCAGTGGTATGAGCTTGTTTGCACCGGTTGACAGAGATACTGAGTAAAGTTGTGTCACAAATTGAGTCATCTACATGCCCTCTCGATCCTATTCCCACCAAGTTTTTAAAGACTATTTTAACTCTGTGTCTGAGGACACCTTAGTCATCATTAACTGCTCCCTAAGTACAGGCTTTTTCCCATCGGCTCTTAAAACTTCTGAAGACAAATAACCTAGACTCATCAGTCCTCAGTAATTTTAGACCGACCTCCAAGCTCTCATTCTTAGGTAAAATCCTTGATACTTTTCAGTCTGGTTTTCGCCCTCATTATAGTACAGAGACAGCACCGGTCAAGGTTGTAAACGACCTCAGAATCAAAGCTGATGCCAAAAAGCTCTCTGTCCTTCTGGACCTGAGTGTAGCTTTTGACACTGTTGATCATGATACCCTTACTGGGTCTCTCCAGTCCAGTCCTTGACTGGTTCAGGACCTACCTAATTGGCCATGAGTTTTTTGTCGCCCTTGGTGATCACCAGGGTGGGAATTACACGGCAGCCATGACGGCCATGGCCGTCGATTCCCCTCCCTCTGGCCGTGATGCCCCAAAAATAATTCTACCCCGTGAGGCCGCCATGGCTTTTGTACCCCTGCTACCTTCTAAATCTCGAGGTTGCTTTAAAAGCATCAGCGGTCTCCTGTCGTTTTCTTGATATTCCGAAATGAATTCAGTTGAGGCTACACTGATATCAATAAAATGTTAAAATCGCACAGAAATGAAAAAAGCATTCTGTCCCATTTTGGTTCACATAATTGGTCATAGTGTTCACCTATTCAACGATGTATGCCAAAAAATGTACAAAATTCTACTTTTGTTGTAATCTTATATCAAAGTATATAATTTCTTACTTCCTGGAAAACGGTAGGTCACGTGCAATTACAACAACAGGTACCTTAGATTTTAGGCCAATAATTTCACAACATCCACCCGTCAATCAACGCTATCCTTCTATCGAATCTGTCTAAAGTTCTTAAAACCTGTCCACTTGTCAATGTTCCAATCAAATTCCTCCAGTGGTATATGTAGCCTGCTAGTGGTATTGATTAAATGTGAAACTGGCACGCACAAGGACTGCTGCTGCGTTGTGGTTCGTTGAGAGTGCAAGCAAGAAAACAAGGTCTGAATTGACTATATCGATAGCTAATAAATTATGACACGGTACAAAATGCCTTAGCTATCTAGCCATTGCCCAACTATTCTTCTTTTTCCCAAAAATATTTCCAGAGAAGAGAAAGTCTCTTTTTGCCGGGTGATGGCTAACATGATGGCTACAGTAGCTAGCTAGTGCTCACTCGACAGACCACAGGCACAGCTTGAGTTAGCTAGCTAACGTTAGATAATGTTACATTACTGACAGCCAGCATTGTTAGTGCTAGGTAGGTAGCAGATTTACTGAGTGCTTAACTGAATCAAACCATCTGTTTTTATTACCTGTGTAAGTTACTAAGACTAAGACTAAGTTTCACTGATTGTCACCGTATTTGACCCATCCCCTGGGGGAGCGGTGAGCAGCAGCAGTGCTGCGCTCAGGAATCATTTGGTGATGTAACCCCCCAATTCCAACCCTTGATGCAAGCAGGGAGGCAATGGGTCCCATTTTTATAGTTTTTGGTTTGACTCGGCTAGGGATCGAACCCACAACCTCCCAGTCTCTGGGCGGACACTCTAGCACTAGACCACAGAGCAGAGCTGACAGTTAGCTTGCTAGTTAGCTAGCTAGCATAGCTAGATAGATAGAATCCGATTACACTGGCTATTGATAGCTAGCTAGGTACCCTAATTACAGTGCATTGCACATTGCCTTTCTAGAATAATGCCGTGACTAAAGAGACTACATCAACTGAAACAGACTGTGCTGCTATATGATTTGATTTGATTTATTTGACATTTGATGAAAATACATGGGGTAAAAAAGACAGACATGCATCTCAAAGAAACGTCAAGGATAAAACACAACAAAGTCATAGACTTGTTTCCATTGTGGTCCTTGGTCTCAAACATATAAAAACAATACAACAAAGAAACAACAGAGCAGAAAATACATGCATGAGAAGAATAGTGGGTTTCTAGGCTTTGGCATTTTCTAAAAGCCAGGTTTTAACCGTCTTTTTAAAGAGACGCTACTAGAGCACTTTATCTGCAGTGGCAGCATATTCCAACTCAGCTCCAGAATACTTAAAAGAACATTTACCCATGTTGGTTTTAAACCTGGGCAGGCACAGGTCAGCAATGCTGGCTCTGGTGAGCATGTGTGATGAAGTGCTAAGTGCATGGATGATTGTCAGTCAGCTTGGCTATACTATAGTGCTACCTGGCATTTCCAGTGAAGGGGCATAATGCTTGCTCGGCTCTGTATGATTCAACCAAGATTGCATGACTTACTGTATGACAACATTATGGAGGCATCATTTGATACAAAAAAGTGAATAAAGTAGGCTACTTATACGTTTCATGTCACTCATGTTTCTTATTTATTGGGCATAGATAAGTTATTATATCTTATTTGGGTGGTAAAATTTCAGAAGACCATTCAGTTAAAGGGATCACTGAACTACGGCTTTAAAGTCATTTATTCGTAGGCTCCAAATCCTCTTATTTCACTCAATGGTCTTTGTGTCTTGGCATGTGGCCTTTGTGCCCTAAAACATTGACACCAAAGGCCAAATGGCCTTGCCCCTAAAATGATGAAATTCCTACCCTGGTGATCACAGTTCAAAAAACACTTCAATGACATGTGGGGTCCCACAAGGATCCATTCTAGGGCCCTTACTCTTCAGTCTGTATATGCTACCCCTACGTGATGTAATTAGGAGGGACAATATTAGCTACCATAGCTCTGCAGACGACACCCAGCTCTATATTTCTGTGACACCCAATGACTACAGCTCAGTTGACCACCTGGTAGAATGTATTGCTGGTATAAATGCATGGATGTCACAACATTTCCTTCAGTTAAACCAGGACATAACAGATATGCTGATCATTAGTGATAAAGTTAAAAGGGAGAGACTATCTGGGCACTTGAAAACAATGACACTGAACACCAAATGCCAAGTCAAAAACGTAGGTGTCATGTTCAATTCTGATCTTAATTTTGAGGCCCATTTTAAGAATGTGACAAGGACATCTTTTATCCAGAAACATTGCTAAAGTGAAACCTTTTCTCCCCCAGGTTGACACTGAAAGACTAATGCATGCTTTTATCAGTAGCAGGTCGGATTACTGTAACGCTCTCCTATCTGGTCTAACAAAGAAAGCTATTAGTCAACTTCAGATGATACTAAATGCTGCAGCACGTGTCCTCACTAAGACCAGAAGGAGGCCTCACTTCACACCAGTCTTACAATCACTACACTGGCTAACGGTCAGTTTTAGAATAGATTTTTAAATTATATTATTTGTTTATAAAGCACTCCATAGTCATGCACCAGAAAACATATCAGTCATGCTTTCACGTTGTACACCAAGGCGAGGGAGCAGGGCGTGCCGTAACGCCAAAACAAAAAATATTAATTGTATTTTATCAGATGGGAGGGAAGGGGACGGCGGCGTGATATCGGCCTTATATATCGGCCATCGGCCGTCCTGCTTGCTCGCAAAATCGGTATGTAGGCCTAAAACCCATAATCGGTTGACCTCTAATCTTAACCTAGTGATTTGTGGTTTGTTGAGATCAAGTTTTGGTTGCTCTTGTTTGAGCCGCCGATTCTAACTGGTGTAAAATTCCTTCTGGGTTCTACAGTGGCCTATGTTTTCCTTGGAAGTAACTAAGTCTTGGGAGTAATATAATAATCAATTAAAATATAAATTGAATGACTTCATCAGCCAGGAGGAAAAATTACTCAGCAGGCTATTAAATGTATTGCAGGTGGTGGAGTCGATGTATTGCGTTTAATATGCTGCCGGGTGCTAGTTACAACCATAGCAATGTTAGACTCCAGCTCTAGCCAAGGATCAAATCAGGAAGGAAACTGAGAGAATGTCATTTTTCGATGTCTACCCGGAACTACAGGACTGCTGTACTGTGTGCCAAAAGACAGTCCCACTGAAGTGGCTCCAAAGTACTTGCTTCTCCATGTATCCCTTTGTTCCTCTGGAAAGAAAAGGTTGTCCTGTCTTTCATCTTGTGTCTAGTTTATGGGCTTAAGGCTTGCTCTGCGCCTGCTGTAAAATCTCTATCTAATTATGTTGTGTGTATGGTGTGTCAGTGTGTGTGTCAGTGTGTGTGTGTGTGTGTGTGTGTGTGTGTGTGTGTGTGATGGCATGGTCTTGAGAGCAGGTGCTGTAACTGCTCTAATGCAATGCCAAAAATCTCAATGCCAGAATATTAGCTTGACACAAAAGACAAACAGGACAATGTTGGTCAGGGCGCTCATGTATAAATAAATCGTTTTTGTGCAAAACAACAAACTGTATTGAGGGCCTGAAAATGAATGGAATAGATTACTTGGAACAGAGGATCGGGTTGTTTTGTATGGCCATATATTTTAAAAATGGGTGAAATTTGTGTATGTTTAAACAGGATCTGTATCTGATTAACTAACATCCAATGTACTGTTCTGCTACTGTGCCCTGCATTAGTGCAAAGTCACATCAAAACTATATCAATATTGTTGTAATAGGCTACTGTTTTCATGTGATGTCATGCAGAAGTTGGGAACAGACAGAAACGGGTGAAATATCCAGATCATAAACATTTGCCACTGTTACTGTAGGCCGACTAATTTTCAGGTGGCGGCACAAATGACCACACCACTTCCTGTCGTGTTATGAATGAGCAGATGTGGGGGCAGATGAGTGAGCAACATGCAAATGTGTCCCCCGCTCTTTCTTGTGTCCAATCCGGTCACACAGACAGCAGTGCCAATTAACACAGCCGTCAGCTGCAACACTTCCAGCACCACGCAGTGTTCCTCCAGCAGTGTGCAGACACCGCCGGCGTCGTGTGCACATGAAGTGTGTGTGCATGTGTGTGTGTCTGTCTGGGAGGAATCCGGATGTGTGCATGGTTGTTTACAGCTGTGGGAGACGTGGCTCTTTAATGAGGCTGGGGAGAGCTCTCCTCTCTCAATTACTGTCCATCAGCAGTCCCAGCGGGGGTCCTGGGGGCAGGGGGCTGACATGGAGAGAATGGGGGGGGGGGTGGAGGGCAGAGGATTAGTCATGGCTTTCCTCTCCATCCCTCCCTCCATCATCACCCCTCTTCTAGTAGTCACCCTCTATGTCACTTAACAATATCGCCTGCTCTCAGTATATAGAGAATATACAGATTTAGCTAGTGAGTTTAACCAGGCAATCCCTATCTTTTCTCATCATGGTGGAAGCACCATGTCAAATGCTCGGATGGCTTGTTTGGTTATAATTACATGGCAGACTTCCCAGCAAGAATGAATAAGTCTGCTGACATGATCCTTCAACCGTTCCTCTCTTCCTTCCTAGTCAGGTCAACATTAAGGAGTGTGAAGAATGCCTGACACTTTGACGGTGGATAAACACACCTGTTTTTATTGTATTTGATAGCGGTTTTGATAGATGATGAGGAATAGAGGCCAGGCCGGGATGGGCAGGGGACGGCTCCATGCAAGCCCACGGTGTCACACCAGCACCATAGCTGCTTTAGCCATTAGCATTGTTATCAGGTTCTTTATCTGCTGCTCTGAGCAAACAATACCACAGCTGTAATTCTGTAATGTCTGTCTCTAATCGACAGTGATGTGCTGTGACCCTGTGTTTGTATGTTAAAGAAATGGGACAGACGCATGAAGTGGGGTTTTAAGTGTAATAAATCAGAATCACGAGAGTGAATCGGAATCACGGGGCGGGTCAATGGGATGCCAAAACATGGCCAGCCTTTCACCTTCCTTCATTTTTTGGACTTGGGGCGCATTCATTGTCAATGGGGGGAATTGAAATGGCCATGATAGGAAAGTGTTGAGGATGATGAGAAAGTCAAAGAGACATGGGGTTTGGACTGGTATAAAGCTCTCGACCTAACGAATGCAGCAATACCCAACATGTCCTGCTCGCTCACACGTGTGCACGCAAAGAGCCACAACATACCTTCGTAGGGGGAGGTCTGTGCTCTCTGAGCACCATTTTGAGTCTGTTTCTTTTTTAATTGAGACTTTTCTGTTAGCAAGGAACAGTCAAAAGTCAAGGTCAAGTCAGTTTATTTGTGACATACACTCTATTCATACAAGAATGATGTGCAGTGAAATATTATCAACAGGATGTGAATACTATTAATTACTGTTGTAATTTCCACCTCATCAACAACTGCATGAGAGCAACTTAATATTATGTCTGATAAATGTCAATGTTGAAAGCCCTAATGGGTGTACATCAGTGGCGGCTGGTGACTCAAAAAACTGAGGAGGACAGGAGGAAGAGAGACGAACCGCCCATGGGCGCCGGGGGGCACTTTCCCTCAGTCTGTTATTATTTGAAATATCAGCTTTAAATGTGGATTTCCAGTCAATTTAAGCATATGAAAAACTGAATAACACTTTCTTTAACTACATGCAGCATTTATTTATCATATTTATGATAAAATATTACAAAACAACAATAAAACATTGTAAGCAATAGTTGTAATGGATTGTACTCTTCTCTAAAGAGAGAAAATAATTGATATTGGTGAGGTGCTGGAGAGGTTAGGTGGTATATTAAAAATGTTTTTGATTAGGGGACACTGAGGTGTGCTGGCTCTCAAACAGTTTGTTGGCAAATAGATTTGATAACTGGACAATGGAATACGTTGCACAGCAAATGCAGTATCCAACAGTTCGCTCATGGCTAGCAATGGTACAGCTATGGGATTAGCTCATTTGGGTTGCTGTCAAAGCTGCCACTCTTATATTGCTATAGCTACAATTATCAGAACAATATGAACATTCAGTTGAAAGTTTTCCATCCACCCGTCCATCACTGGATGAGGAATAAGCACCGCAAAGCGATCAATTCTCACGCAAGCAGGAGCCAGGCTGTGGATTTCTCCGATCCGGTGTTGCGACCCAGTCTCTAGAAATGTTTTGTTCAAGTTGCCGACAGTTTGCGCCTCCAGCCAATCAGCAGCCTGCCTATACCGTAGCCTGACTCCAGCCAATCAGCGCGCCTGCCTATGCCGTAGCCTGACGTGCACCTCGTAGCTAACGTTACCGGCTATAGCCAGCCAGTGGAACTGTCGTGTTCAGACGGCTCTAACTCAAAAATTATTTATGTCAGCTTAGATATTTAGATGGCTAGAATCAAGACAAATAGACGAACAGTTTGATGTATAATATGTCCCATAATACTTTCGGATGTATTATGGAGCTACCAACACACAAAAAGTCTCCAATGGCACAGGGAAGAGAAACACAGACATCAACGCCGACCCAATCGGCCTTCACTGTGGTAAATCTGGAATCTGGAATGTGATTGGACTAACAAAATGTTAATATCTGAATCCTGTTCAGACAGGGCCGGAGTACTGTCCTCCCTTGCGGTAATTGTTCAGTGTTTTGGCCAATCACAAATTAGCAAGAAAAAAGGCATTACATTGATTTAAGAGAAAAGAACCCGCCCTAAGGGAGGCTAGCCTCCCTTCCATAGATATCTATGGGTCCTCCAGCTGCATGTTATAGATGTCACTGTTGGAGCTTTAGAATTTCAATAATGGGTTTTTATCCATAGGGAAAACCTGCTTTTTGAACAAAACTGAGATAATATTAATTATGAATAAATAAATGTATGTATTTCTATTTTAATCCCTCTCTTCTCTCCAAAAACTGAGGAGGACTGTCCTCCCCTGCCTCAATGGACGAGCCTCCACTGGTGTACATAGGAATGACAATGACAATTGTCCTTGACGGATGCAAATAAATAACTTCTGAAAGGAAAATCGAGGATATCCAGTCTAAGATCTATGCACAGACATATTGTTAACCAAACAAATTAATTTCTGTCACCCTTTGAAATGGTTTCTGTCTTATCATCATACCCTACTGTTTTGGATTCAAACGTGATTCGTCATTAAATATATGAAATGTACGAAAGCAGACAAAGCTCCCTTTCTGTGTCGTGAGTCCCTTCTCCTCCAAAAGTATCATCACACGTCAGCCATGACAGTTTGAGAGGAGGAGGGTCGTGCGTCTCCCACACACTGAGCCGGCTGACGTTCGGGGGCGGACCGTGTTACAATGCCCTCCAGAAGGGTGAAGCCTCTACTCTCGGCCGTTCACGTTTATTCCTCGGCTATCTCAAGGATTGCCGTGAAGGAGTGTGACCAAACCCTGTTTGCACTGCCATCATTGCACTTTTATATTTTTAAACACACACCATTACCGACCCACTCACACACAGAGGCCCACACACGCAGACACACAATCTGTCTGCCCCAGCTTCCATTATTCACAGCAGGCACCTCCTCTCCCACCCACTAATCTACACGCACGCACACACACTCAGGCGCGCGCACACACACACACACACACACACACACACACACACAGCAATGGGGGTCTCCATCTCTTCCCCATGTCTATTATTAGATCTTTAACCCAGAGACAAAATAATCACACGTTGAGCTGAATCACAATGGAAGAAGATGATGCTTGCAGCACACTGAGTGAGAATGTGTCTCACTTTGAGCCCAATTAAGACTCTTGTCTCAACTAGCTTTTCCACCCAAGAACTGGCTCCAAGGGGTGGAAACGATCTGAATGTCTATATATATATACTGTGTATTTCTAAAGGAACCAAAGCAGATATACAGAGCCATCTGTTTGTGATGCATACAATAGGCTACAGTATGTCAGTGCTTTTTGGATTCTTGCAGGTCACTTCACAATATTATTGATTTGGTGAGTTCATTGATCAACGTCCTTCCCCCAAATTACATCACAAATCCACAATAATTGAATAGCAACCAACTTCTCACTCCTAATACTGTCAATCGCCATCCACATGTGCCTGTAGTATTGTATGTAGATCTGGTTGGGCCCTGTTCTCCGTTCACATTGCTCATTGGACATTTGAATAAAACAAAAAAAGAGAATAAGCTCTTTGTGTAGAAGAACAGATCCATCAGACTGATAATGTGCCACAGCCTGCTGTTAGCCTACTTCCCCACACTGCTAACGGGAATCATCTGCAGGTCTTTGGAATGGCTAGTAGCCTAGTAGCCTACAGTAAGTTGTTCATTACAATACCTGACATCAACATGTGCACTTGCAAAGCTAGTAGCCCTTAAAAACTTTGAAGCCGGTTGTCTCTAGCTTTATGCTTATCACTAGGTAATAAACATACTGTATGTTTCAGACCATCCTTACCCTTCTTTGAAGTCAAAGGCGTATAGTCCATAAACAGACGAATATGCTATTAGTAGCCTAGATTTGAACGTCAAATAGCAATTATCCATACATGCTTGAGAACTTGATAAGCTTTATTAACTCGCTTTGGTTGCCCCTCGTTTAAAACGTGTGTCTATTTCTGGATGTAGAACTATGACGAACTATATTTCAAAACGCTCACCTCCCACATGATTGTGTTGTGAATGTAATGTGCCGTGATGAGCCCAGGGCGGTAGGATAGGATACCAAGCAACACAGGTGCGCTTGGAAGAGGATGGTGAATTCACACAAATTGGAAACAAACGTGCAAATGACATTGTGTGCATCAAATGTTAAATCCGCAACGTTAGGCAAATAGAATCCGACGGAAACTCGTGAATCTAAAGCCATCATGCAACTTTGCATTTATTGCACAAGTCTGATCTTAGAAATAGATCAGGTTATAGCCATTTGCCGAGGACAGTGTAGACTGGTATTCATATTTCTATAAATAGCACGAGGGCATGATAGCTATTATGGATTCTGGTAATGTAGGCTCTACCTCACTGAATGACGTGATAGCTACGCAAGAAGAGGGGATTCACCTGATCAAGACCTCGAATAGAGCATCGGTGGAACACGGAACCACTGGGGCGACGGGAACCCGCGAATAGCTTGAATCAATTGTCGCCTATATGGCGTTTTAAAACATTAAAGGACAGATGAGACATCATGTGGCATTTTCCCATCGGCAACATAGTTTATATAGGCTAGAGCCTAGGCTATATGAATATCACGCATGCAAAAAATGATAAAAGCTCTCTGAATAAACACAACTAGGCTAAACACAGATATTGGATGCACTATTAATAATCTAGTATAACCACTATAGTTTCACTTGTGTCTCAAGTGTCACAGACATTGCCGTGTTCCGGAGTAGGTTAGGCTACATTAAAACGCTTTAGTTTGGGTAAAAACAACCTTGCCAACTCTCCATAGCTGTCCGTCAGCATTGGGCTAGACCCGTCCTAGACTTTCAAAGCCATTCCACAAATGAAAAAGTGAGAATTGCCAACAGGTGAAAAGATATGAATGACAACAAATCAATACTTAACTATTTGCACAGGTGCTGAAGACAGAGGTCGAGGCATTCCCCTTCTACCTCGTCCTCCGAGATGAGGTCCGACAGAGGTCGCATAGGTAGAGGGTCGTTCTCCTGGAGAGGTGGTCTCATCTCTCGGAGAAAGAGCTCCAGGAACCTCCGGAAGGTTTTCTCCTCTGTTGCAGAGCCGGCCATCACTTCTCATTCCTGGACAGACAAGAAACAACTCAAGCCGGGCAGTAAGACTACTACTGGCTGGACTGCTCTCAACACGCACCGGCTGGGGACGCGCGCGCGTGAACGAGGCTTTCGCTCAATCACACACGAGGATGGGAGGATGCTGATGACGTCAGACGGAGGAGATCAAAGGGAAGCGCGTTCATGGAATGCCAGCTCGGGGACGCGCACGCACGAGGAAAGTCTGGACGCTGAAACGAACCACTTACTGGGTTGAGTGGGTAAGAGGTCTCCCCAATGTGCACACCATGACAAACTAAATGATTATAAATTAAACCTAATTTTCGTAATGTTTATAGGTGAATCTAATTTAATAACACTAACACTGACTTGATCTATCATTGTGCAATAAATAGTGTCTTCGTCCACAATCAGCTGGTCAAGTGCGCATCATGTTGCTATAGTCCTTACCTACTGGTGAGATTTCATGGTGTGTAGGCTATATAGGACATGCTAAAAATATCCACAGATAGTATTGCACCCACAAAGTAAAATGAACCATTTCTTAACAGCGTTGGGGTTTATACGAGCTGAGTAAAAAGCTGAGTGAAAGTAAAAATGCTACAAAATAATGCATTTAGACCTGCGTGCCCAATATTTGGTGCATGTTTCAGTTTTTAAGCCACTTCTTAACGATTACTTCACTTCAACGTCGACTGATGAGATCAATACCACAGATCGAGTTTGTAGAAGATCCAAAGTCACACGTTTTCATGAAGTGATAGCAAGCATTTTGGGCAGCCAACCACATTCAGAACAAGATTCGTTGACTTACTCTTGTGTGTGTGCCTCCGTGTGTGTGAACAGCTTATCTAAGGGTTAGGCATTTTAACATCAGACTATCTTCACAGTCATTGTGGATACAGCACTGGATACATGACAGTCAAGCTATATTGAAATCTGAACGGTCATATTTCACCCTCCCTCCGCTGCTGCAGAGACCAGCTCCTAATGTGTCTAATTTAATTACAGAGATGCATCACCGTCCATCTCCCTATGACCCCCTGGGCTGAAAGCTGGATGAAATATGTGGCACAGCAAGATTCACGTCTCGCAGACCAGCCAACTTCCCAAAACTGAAACTCTCAAATCACTTAAAAGCATGGGAGCAGGGTTCAGACTTAACTGTGACATTGAAAGTTTATTTTCCTTTGATCAGATGGACGGGTACGACTTGTGCAACCATAACAGACACAACTCCCCTGCCCTCTCTTGAGTGGGAGTGTTCAAGTATTCTCTCAAATAAATCCACTGAAACCTGACTTTAAATTATATCAAGTGAATCGTTTTTAACATCTTAGTAATACATTCTGTCTTTTTAAAGTCTGTATAAGTTAAACCTCAGAGACAATATTGAACATGGTGTTGTCTTTACAACACTATACACAAAGCAAAACAGTGCAAAATATTTTTTATAACATCAATTGCAAGCATTGGTTTGTGACCAAATGTAAGAAATACAGGTGTTGTTTCTATATCCCCTACGTCCTTGTTTATTGGTCTTCCTTTATCCGGGGCCTCTTGCTCAAGCTTCCTGATTGGCTTGTAGAAGGGTCAGCGGTGTTCACTGGTTGGTCTATTAGGGTCAAATCCCGAAAGCCTTCCACCTGGAGGTGGGAGAAATTGATCCACAGTTTAAAACATGCCGATTTCTTCTCTCAGTGTTGTGGTGTAAAAACATTAAAGGGAACATTACGTTTTTTTATTATTATTATTTTTATTTTCAGGGTTTAGAATGGATTTTTCAATTATTAACCCTCATAAAAATATTTTTCTAAATGCATTAAGCAACAGCTACACTCAATAAATATAAACGTTCTCTAAACATTAAAGGGGCAGTATGTAACCTCTGCGCTATGAGCCTGGCCTGTTAAGAGCAAGCTATGAGCTATATAGCAAAGAGAGAAAATTCCATCTGCCAGGGTAAATTTAGTAGTGCTTCCCCCTAGACTCACGAGTCAGTCTCTAAACGCTGCGCTCAACGGAACACTGAAGACATTCATCCAGACTTCATAGCTGGAAGTGGGTGGAAACTAGGGAAGTACCAACCGGAGGAGATCGGAACCAGACGGTTTTGACCTTTAACACGCGAGCGGTGATCGGACGATTTATTTTGTATTTTGGCCAGTTTAAAAAACGACTTAAAACGTACTAGAGGGCCTATGTTATAAGGCTTAATTAACCACAAAATGTATCTTAATGTAAGGTTATTTTCTTAAAGAGGGATATTTATTTGATGAGGGTATATAGCCTGTTCGATGTAGCTTGATCTCGGGTTGAATGTCCAAAGTCCTTTGCAGTTGTGAGCTTTTCTCCTTGGAACGGCAGATTTCTTATTGTCATTTTGCAAGCGTTTTTTCATACAGCCCAAATATCCAAAGCTGCCACTGCTAATTGCTCCTTGAAAACATCTCTAAAAAGCTCTAGTTTGGACATTTTTACGGTTTAAAATTAGGACATGTCCACCGGTAGCGTTCTTAAAAGGAATTTCAAAATAAAGGTCACGCAAAACAATTCTACTTCTTAGCAGCTTCAGCTCCCTCTATTTTTTCTTACATGATTGTGCAACTGATGGTTATTAATAAATTATTTAACAAAAAGAAAGCCATCGGTATCAGAATCGGACATCTTGGTCGCAAAAAAACGGTAATCAGGACGGCCATACAAATTCATGTTCGGTGCACCCCTAGTGGAAAGAGTTTGAGATTGATAAAAACCTTCATTGCAAAACCAATCCAACGTCTTTAGGGTGGTCCTTCCTAATGTGGCAGTTAATGTTTTGTTTTGATTCTCCAGTTTGTTTGGAGGACATCATTTACAGAAAGGCGGGTCTTTCACCCTACTGGAGATGTAGGCAGTGGTTCTGATTGGTATCATCAATTTTTGGCGCTATTCTAGCAAAGGAGATGTCTCCAGATTTTCGGAAGAGGAGATCTCTAAAGTCTGGTATTGCGAGACTAGCTTCCCCCTCATGGTTTGTGGGTTTGGGTACACCACACCGACAGCCACATAGGAAGAATGCTCCGACTTGCATGTTAACACACTTTGAACCAGGTGTGGCCATACTCAATGGAGCTCAATGTTTGTTTGTTTTCTCTGGTATCGACCTCACACACTAAATTAATATCATTATAATTATTATAATTGCGGTAGCAGAACCAAACTGCATTCTACAAAGATGCGTTTTTCACACAAGAGCTCAATCACTTGCACCTCTTGATTTATCATAGCAATATTGAAATGTTAAAATCTTATACTGCAGCTTTAAAACAGCAATCACAAGAGGCACACCTATAAATAGCCTATGAAAAAGCAGGGTCGCTTTTGAAAGTCCCATATGACATGCAACGTCAAACATATCATACAACTTTAATAGTGCTCCATTTAGCTGTTACATAATGTTTAAATGTGGTGTGAAATACCTCTGTTAGCCATTCATGTCTAAACATGTTCCTTCATTCAGCTTAGGGAATTTGCTTTGCTTGGTATTTCCTACGCTATTCGCTGTGCTCAACCCTGTAGATTGTGGCAGATTTGAAGGTTAGGTCAGCATGTGAGAAAAATGATTATTTCTTACATAGAATAGTGGAATAGTGTTGAGCCAGTCCACCTGGTTGAACCATGAAGGGTCCTGTACTCACAGTGATCTGGTAGGGCACCGTGGTTGAACCATGAAGGGTCCTGTACTCACAGTGATCTGGTAGGGCACCATGGTTGAACCATGAAGGGTCCTGTACTCACAGTGATCTGGTAGGGCACCGTGGTTGAACCATGAAGGGTCCTGTACTCACAGTGATCTGGTAGGGCACCGTGGTTGAACCATGAAGGGTCCTGTACTCACAGTGATCTGGTAGGGCACCGTGGTTGAACCATGAAGGGTCCTGTACTCAGTGATCTGGTAGGGCACCGTGGTTGAACCATGAAGGTCCTGTACTCACAGTGATCTGGTAGGGCACCGTGGTTGAACCATGAAGGGTCCTGTACTCAGTGATCTGGTAGGGCACCCTGGTTGAACCATGAAGGGTCCTGTACTCAGTGATCTGGTAGGGCACCGTGGTTGAACCATGAAGGGTCGTGTACTCAGTGATCTGGTAGGGCACCGTGGTTGAACCATGAAGGGTCCTGTACTCACAGTGATCTGGTAGGGCACCGTGGTTTCCATCTGGCTGGGGGACTTGAACAGGGTCGCCTTCCTGGGAGAGAAAACACAGACAGAAACCGTGTGTTATTATGGAGTATCACACGTGCAGTGTGTTATTATGGAGGATCACACAACCCAGTATCACACAACCCGGCCACTTCTCTGGAACATGTCCATCCATCAGAATCAGAATGCCTTTACTGCCAGGTAGTTAACAACATACTAGGAATTTGCTTTGGTCAATGGTGCATAACACTGATGGAGACAACATTAGACAGTTGCAGGGACGAGACAGGACAGTGCAAATGAGCAGTACAAAATATGAATAGAAAATACAATGTACAATTTACAAAACGTAGTGCGTTTTGTGTATAAGTGTATATACAGTAAGTGTATTGTGTGTGCGCTGTTATACAGTGTGACATGCGATGTGTGTGTGCGCTGTTATACAGTGTGACATGTGATATGTGTGTGCGCTGTTACAGTATACAGTGTGACATGTGATATGTGTGTGCGCTGTTATACAGTGTGACATGTGATATGTGTGTGCGGTGTTATACAGTGTGACATGTGATGTGTGTGTGCGCTGTTATACAGTGTGACATGTGATATGTGTGTGCGCTGTTATACAGTGTGACATGTGATGTGTGTGCGGTTATACAGTGTGACATGTGATGTGTGTGTGCGCTGTTATACAGTGTGACATGTGATATGTGTGTGCGCTGTTATACAGTGTGACATGTGATATGTGTGCGCGCTGCTATACAGTGTGACATGTGATATGTGTGTGCGGTGTTATACAGTGTGACATGTGATGTGTGTGTGCGCTGTTATACAGTGTGACATGTGATATGTGTGTGCGCTGTTATACAGTGTGACATGTGATATGTGTGTGCGCTGTTATACAGTGTGACATGTGATATGTGTGTGCGCTGTTATAGTGTGACATGTGATATGTGTGCGCGCTGTTATACAGTGTGACATGTGATATGTGTGTGCGCTGGTATACAGTGTGACATGTGATGTGTGTGTGCGCTGTTATACAGTGTGACATGTGATTTGTGTGTGCGCTGTTATACAGTGTGACATGTGATATGTGTGTGCGCTGTTATACAGTGTGACATGTGATATGTGTGTGCGCTGTTACAGTATACAGTGTGACATGTGATATGTGTGTGCGCTGTTATACAGTGTGACATGTGATATATGTGTGCGCTGTTATACAGTGTGACATGTGATTTGTGTGTGCGGTGTTATACAGTGTGACATGTGATATGTGTGTGCGCTGTTACAGTATACAGTGTGACATGTGATATGTGTGTGCGCTGTTATACAGTGTGACATGTGATATGTGTGTGCGGTGTTATACAGTGTGACATGTGATGTGTGTGCGCTGTTATACAGTGTGACATGTGATATGTGTGTGCGCTGTTATACAGTGTGACATGTGATGTGTGTGCGGTTATACAGTGTGACATGTGATGTGTGTGTGCGCTGTTATACAGTGTGACATGTGATATGTGTGTGCGCTGTTATACAGTGTGACATGTGATATGTGTGTGCGCTGTTATACAGTGTGACATGTGATATGTGTGTGCGCTGTTATAGTGTGACATGTGATATGTGTGCGCGCTGTTATACAGTGTGACATGTGATATGTGTGTGCGCTGGTATACAGTGTGACATGTGATGTGTGTGTGCGCTGTTATACAGTGTGACATGTGATTTGTGTGTGCGCTGTTATACAGTGTGACATGTGATATGTGTGTGCGCTGTTATACAGTGTGACATGTGATATGTGTGTGCGCTGTTAGACAGTGTGACATGTGATATGTGTGTGCGCTGTTATACAGTGACATGTGATATGTGTGTGCGCTGTTATACAGTGTGACATGTGATGTGTGTGTGCGCTGTTATACAGTGTGACATGTGATTTGTGTGTGCGCTGTTATACAGTGTGACATGTGATATGTGTGCGCGCTGTTATACAGTGTGATGTGATGTGTGTGTGCGCTGTTATACAGTGTGACGTGATACTGTATGTGTGTGCGGTGCGAGCTATGTCCGTTACAGTCAGAGATGATCTGCCAGTATTGCAGAGGGGACAGAGTGGGAGGGGGACAGAGTTGGAGGGGGACAGAGTTGGAGGGGGGACAGAGTTGGAGGGGGGACAGAGTTGGAGGGGGGACAGAGTTGGAGGGGGACAGAGTTGGAGGGGGACATGGGCCTTGCTGATGAGGCTGGTGGCCGTGGGGAAGAAGCTGTTTTAGTGGCGTGAGGTCTCGGCCCTGATGGGCCGCAGCCTCCTGCTGGAGGGGAGGGGTTCAAATAGATTGTGGGTGGGGTGGGAGGAGTCAGCTATCTTTCTAGACCACTTTAGGGCCCTGGAGGCAGGCAGCCAATCACCCTCTCAGCAGAGTGGATGGTGCGCTGCAGTCTGGCCTTGTCTTTGGCTGTAGCAGCAGAGTATTAGGTGGTGATGGAGGAGATGAGGATGGACTGGATGATGGAGGTGTAGAAGAGCACCATCATTGTCTTGAGCAGGTTGTATTTCTGCAGCTGCCTCAGGAAGTCCATCCTCTGCTGTGCTTTCTTGGTGAAGGAGCTGATGTTCAGCTCCCACTTGAGGTCCCAGGAGATTATGGATGCATGATACTTTGGTAATCATACCAGACATTTTTTTTTTTGATATATTGTATCGGAAAACATCAGCAAAACAGGGCCGATGTGAACAACCAATAATTATTTGTGTCTAGCTGCTGCTGTGTATTGTTTTTAAGAAGAAACAATGTGGTGAGTAAATCAATGATTTATCGGATTTTCTAAATGTTTTGGAAATAGAGACAGTGCTTAAATGTGTTTGTATGTATAACATTTGATTATCACAGAAACTTGTCTTTATAGAGATTTTATCAACATCGGTAAATATCGGTTATCACCATGACAGCAATGTTAATATCTGTTATCGGTATTGGACAAATGTTTCATATCGGTGCATCCCTACGGGAGATGATGGTGCCCAGGAAGCGGAAGGAGTCATTCAGGGTGACGGGGCGCTGAGTTCTTCCTAAGTCTACAACCATCTCCACTGTCTTAAGAGCGTTGAGCTCCAGGTTGTTTTGGCCGCACCAGGACAGCAGCTGGTCCATCTCCCACGCGTAGGCAGACTCGTCTCCCTCAGGGATGAGACCGTTAAGGGGGTGTTGTCTGCAAACCTCAGGATCTTGGCAGACTGGTGGCTGGAGGTGCAGCTGTTTGTGTACAGGGAGAAGAGAAGAGTAGAGGGGAGAGGACGCAGCCTTGTGGGGAACCGGTACTGATGGACCGGGAAGCAGAGACGTGTTTACCCAGATTCTCGTGCTCCTGCCTTTCTCTAACTTTCTCTGTCAGAGACAGTGGTGGTGGTGAGTGTTATTCAATCTAATATCTTCTAACTAATGTTGTGATGAGCTGCAGAATGATGCTGTATAGAAGTCCAGGCAGCCAGGAGACCTTGGTTCTCACAGAGAGGGAGAGAGGGAGAGGTTTGTCTCCTCCATGTGTCTCCTCCATGTGTCTCCTCCATGTGTCTCCTCCATGTGTCTCCTCCATGTGCATCTGACTGGCAAGCAGCAGCCATTGTGGAGAGAGGCAGCCAACAAAAGGCAAGCCAGCAGCGTCTGTCTGTTTGTGACTCTTGTCATCCCTCTCACATGCAGAGCACATGCAGATGCAGAGCATTTCCCTGTGTGTTGTTTTGTGTGTTTAGCCATCAATTATCTGCTTTCCTTTAGATTTGTACAACGGTTTATCCAATTGTTTGCAAAGTAAGCCGCTTTCTTTCTTTATAAAGAAAAAAAATATGGATATATACTGTGTATATATATCCTGAAGTGTTTCAGCTGCTCACACACACACACACACACACTCACTCACTCACTCACTCACTCACTCACTCACTCACTCACTCACTCACTCACTCACTCACTCACTCACTCACTCACTCACTCACTCACTCACTCACTCACTCACTCACTCACTCACTCAGCAGGTCAGTGTGTGTGGAGTCCCATAGTAGGTAGAAGCATGTTATCTGAGGGTACCTCTGTGGTCCCTCCCAGTGCAGGATGAGTCTCTGTGTAGCAGCGTGACCCCAGATCTCACCTGCAGGTAGAAACACACCAAGAAAACACGCTAATGACCGCCTGAATGCTCTCTGCTCTAACGCTGCTGCCACCTAGTACAACCACTTCAACATGGCACTACAAGAAAAAAAATGTAGCTACTGGAAGACCAGCCAAGCTTCTGGTATTCGGTGCATAATATACTGTCTGTAAGCTCAGTCTAAATGTAGTTGAGATATATAGAACTTTGATATACTCTATATTTTACAGGAGGGTAGGGTTTGTATCATGAGTTGCACCGAGTACATTGGAATCTCTTACCTAGGGCTGGTATGAGCTTTGATTGGCCGTTCCAGACCTTTGTTGTCATCTGATTGGTGAGAACCACCTAAATACAAAGATGAGAGTTAAAGGTGCAGTATGTGATATTTGGCATCTAGTGGTGAGGTTGCAGATTGCAACCAACTGAATACAATTACATGATGCAATATGTAGATATAAAGGGCTTATTCTAAAATAACGAAAACACAACTTATTTCCATGGGATTATACACTAATTAAAATATACATCTGAATATTATATTCAATCTCTGCCAAGTTAGTTTCCGCTAGATGCCACTAAATTCTACACAGTGCATTTACCTGTGATGACCTGTGACGTTCAATGCAGCTGACACACATTATATCTTAGTGAAGCAATGCCATGTTGTACAGAGAAGATAGTTTAACATTATGCCTCTTAAAGAGGCATCATCACACTTATTTTAGTTGAACCGAACCGTTGTACGTCAGCCCACGCACATGATGTCGTCACGGTTCGCACTGAATAACCTACTATTTTGTGGTGCCGGTTCGGAACCAGCTTTCGGGTTCCCGAACTCATTTCTTTTTAGTCGAAATGCTCGGAACCATTCAAAATGAGGTTCCCGAACCGACACCGAACCGGTTCCCTCTTGGTGGAAAAGGCCTATGAGAGACTCATAGACTGGTGTTCAGACTGAGAGACTCATAGACTGGTGAGAGACTCAGACTGGTGTTCAGATGGAGAGACTCAGACTGGTGTTCAGACTGAGAGACTCATAGACTGGTGAGAGACTCAGACTGGTGTTCAGATGGAGAGACTCAGACTGGTGTTCAGACTGAGAGACTCATAGACTGGTGAGAGACTCAGACTGGTGTTCAGATGGAGAGACTCAGACTGGTGTTCAGACTGAGAGACTCATAGACTGGTGAGAGACTCATAGACTGGTGTTCAGACGGAGAGACTCATAGACTGGTGAGAGACTCATAGACTGGTGAGAGACTCATAGACTGGTGTTCAGACGGAGAGACTCATAGACTGGTGATGAAAACCATGGTATCTGCTGACAGGAGTTTGAAAAACATCAGCAAACATTCTGGTCTGAAATTTGTTGACATGAAATAGGTCAGTTGGAGAAAAGACACTGTATTTTTAGGGGTTTACATCTCCAAGTTTGAAATACCAGCGATGTCTTGGCATTTTTGCATTGCCCACATAAGCAGATTAGCACCTCTGCAGGGAAATTATGAAATAATGTAGCAGATCACTATTTTGCATAGAAAGCAACATATTCTGAGTAATGTTCTTATCTGACCAATTTTGCTCCAGCAAATTCTGGCTCCTTATGCATTAACTGTGACCACTTCTACTGTACATCTCTCCCAGCTGCCTTCCCATGCCTTCGCTTTGTGTCTTTCATATAATAATTCAGTGAGGAGTGTGGGTTGAGCTGAGAGAGGAGAGACTGTGTGTGTGTGTGTGTGTGTGTGTGTGTGTGTGTGTGTGTGTGTGCACACATAGTATTGAGAGAGATACAAAATCAGAATATAGTGCATAAGGCATATATAAAGCATTGACAAAGCTTTCTAGTGAGTCAATAAAGGCTTTGTAAGTTACTTATAGTTCATACTGTAATATTAGTAATAGTTACATTACACTATGTCACCACCACCATTCTCAGAGTGTAGGGCACTTAAAGGAGTAGTAAAGGGAAAATGCATGTTTAGCCCTGTTTTAAGGTTACTTATGATCATATACAATGGTTCAGATCAAAACGTTGACAAAACTAGCACTTTTGAGAAAGTCTGATAATTGCTCTACCACCGTTTTGGTCATACAATGGATGTGGATGGGCACCTTGAAAAATCTTGTTAAACTCTCGATTTCAAAGACAAGAAGCTCACTGAGGGGGTAATTGGTGTCCGTTGGTGTTCTGATATCAAATTTGCCGCAAAGTATGAATCCTGTAGGGTTTTATTGATGCCCATCCACATCCATTGTATGACCAAAACGGTGGTAGAGCAATTATCAGACTTTCTCAAAAGTGCTAGTTTTGTCAACGTTTTGATCTGAACCATTGTATATGATCATAAGTAACCTTAAAACAGGGCTAGACATGATTTTCCCTTTACTACTCCTTTAAGTTTATTACTGAACTTTATCTTAGATCTTTAATGGGAATCTGTACTGTCAGCATAGTTATATTTATATGGAGCAAAAACATCACAGAATCAGCTGATTAAATAAGTGGCTCAGTAAATTAATCCAATTTTGATGAGAAGCGTTTGTGAGAAGTCCTCCAGGGCCTTCTGGCTGTGTGACATGTCATGTTGCTGAGTGCTGACCAACAGCTTTGTTGTTTTCCTCAGTGTCCTTCAAGGGCTCCCAAGTGCCGCCAAAGAACAAATTACTAGAAGAAAGTGAATTTGCTCCAGGGACTTCAAAGAACTCTTTAGCTGATTAAAAACAGCGTAGCACCATCTTGGCATGAAGCAGGCTCCCTATTTAGGCTCTAATTCACCTGGTTGTTAAAAGCAAATAATGAAGGGTGCTTTATCTCTGGGAATTGGTGTGCTGGCCAAATGTGATACTCAACGGGTCGTACCGCAACGTTCTGATTGGTGGCCATCTGGAAGAGCTGCAGAGAGAGGCCATTGAGGAGGCGTGTCCTCTGGGAAAGGTCATCAAAGTCGTTGCGGAACGGGCCGGCAATGCTATCTATTACCACCAGCCGGATCTGAAATGGACCCAAAAATGATCAAGATTGTAATTGAAACATGATTTGATAATTTCCTTATTAATGGGCTAAATTCAGTTCTATCCTCTATTACTGAACAATACTGCATCAAAGGTGAAGAATTATGCTTTAAATTTGAAATTATATTTCTGGTGACGTGGACATATGAAAATGTTTAAACTTTTTTTCAATTTACAGTATGATCCTCGTCTTGATTTGATTTTGACTACAATTTAAGTAATAATCTGCAGTTCTGCAGTAACTGGAAAGCCTGTTATTGTAGTGCAACAACGACAGACGCCTTTGGTTCACAACGACGCTCATTCTCAGAGCTGTATGCTAGTAAACACAGGTGGGGCCGTGGAGCACTGTTTCACCACAGTAACTGTGGATTAAGACATGAAGATGGAATTGAGCCCAACCCAAAAGAGGCAGCTTTGGGAGTCTGTGATGCTATTCTTTTTTCTTTCTTTTTTTTTCATACCTCGGGATGTTGAGCCAGGAAGTCAGGCAGGAGGCACATCTCCGCCAACAGCTCTACGTAGTCATGGCAACGGAGGAGGAAGAGGTTGGAGAGGACCGTTTCCACGGTGAACTCCTTCAAGGCCTCTCGCTGTTCTGGAGAACATGAGGAGATTGAGAGGACATCAGAGGCGACACACAGGTGCATGCTCCCCCAGTCAGCTAGGCCTGCATGGTGTCATATCTTGTAAATGATGGCTAGCACGTAGCCTAGTGATATGGTATTCTTGTAAATGATGGCTAGCACGTAGCCTAGTGATATGATATTCTTGTAAATGATGGCTAGCACGTAGCCTAGTGATATGGTATTCTTGTAAATGATGGCTAGCACGTAGCCTAGTGATATGGTATTCTTGTAAATGATGGCTAGCACGTAGCCTAGTGACTAGAAGGTGTGAAGGGGGTGACAAACAGCTATTGTATTCATCTGCTCCCATCCTGCTCTGCTACTATCCAGGATCGGGATCGGGCTCCGATACTGACGTGCTTCACAGATCAGGTATCGCCCTGACGTTGCCCATCCAACACCCATCCTATTTGGAAATATTTCGGTTTAAACCCAAAGCTAATAGGGAACCTGATAACATTAATGAGGCACTCTGTAAACTAGAGCCATTTGTCCCTCTCCTTACTCTTGTTGTGTGGTGTCATAGTGAAATATGAGGCTGAGACCCACTCTGCTACACATGAGTGAGTGACAGGAGAGCAGAGCCAATTCATCCCAAGCTTATATTTTACTAATTAGTTATTTTTATTTGATGAACGTGGGCGCTGATACGCAAATATAAATATATAGTGGGATTCCAGGATTCTTTCATTGTTAGGCCTCGACCAATATACATGTAGCCATATGGGAGTATAAAATTAATATGTTTTGGCTCCTCAACCTTGTAGCAATAAGATAAGATAACAAGACAACAAGATACAAGATATCCAAAATAATAAAAGGTTTAGTGCAGTACAGTACAATACAGTAGAGAAAAAATATGATGTGTGCAAAGTGTATAAAGTGTATGTTAATGATAATAATCAATTAATTTAATTATAAATAATTATTCAATAAAAAAGACAGCTAGTATCGGTATCGGATCGGTATCGTCAGATATCCAAATTCAGGTATTGGAATCGGATCAGAACTGAAAAAAAGTGTATCGGTGCATCTCTACTGTCAAGTATATTTGATACAGTATTATTGCCCTATGGAATCAGCCATGAATGTTGAATATCTGCCTAGATCATCGACACAGACATAGTCATCCACGATCGGATGGGCTAAGTAGATAAGAATGATACTGATAGACTGCTAGACGACGGATAGCATAGTAAATTGCCAGTTTGGGAACCTTTAAATGTCTAGCCGAGTACCTAGGACTGGAATGAGGAACTGATTAGAATTGATAAGATACTGTAAGGACAAGAATTCCAATGTACCCGTACTTGTTACACATGGCTAATAAACGTTCTATTCTCTTCACTCTACAGTGTGATTTCATCCATTAGTGGGTTGTGAAACAGTGATGATATGAGTTGCATATTATAGAGGCTGATATTGATCTGTCCTCTTCAGTGACTCATATAATTCTTTCTTTCTGTGTCCTGTCCCTCTTACCTGCATCCTCTGCCAGCAGTCTACAGTGCTCTACAGCGGCCAGGGCCAGGTCTACAGCTCTCTGGACAAAGAAGCTCCCCTCTGTGTCTATATACATCGCCTTGCCCCCCAGTCCCCCAAAACACACTGGGATCTGGACATCAACCGCCAACTGGATGCTGAGAGGCAGAAAAACAGGCAGAGAGAGAGAGGGAGTATGTGTGTGTGTGGGGGGGGGGGGGGGTACAAGAACAAGAGAGGAAACAAGTGAGAGGAATAAAAAGAGACATTCTATGTAGCCTGGCAGACAAAATCATGAAAAGCTGTTACTGTGTGGTTGGTTGCCATTACCACAGCTGGGTTTTCCCTATACCAGGTGTTCCGCACACTTCCATGGTCTTCCCCACGGGCAGCCCTCCACCTAGGGCCATGTCTAGCGCAGAACAAAAGGTCACAATGGCCCCAAACTCCTGCTCTCGCTCCAGCAGCTCCAGGGCTGTTAGCCTGCCCTCTGCTGCCCTCTCCTGGACATGCTCGTACCTCACTGTCTGAAGCACATCGACTGCCTCCTCCTGGGAGATGCACGCCTCTACAACAACAAAGAGACAAATGGAGATGTGCACTTCTACTACAGTAAAGTAACGTTATCAGAGTTGGAAAACCTTTTTATTAAAAGTTATATATCAGCCTACCTTTGCTTAGTAGATCAGGCTGCAAGTCACACAGGTCTGCAGCAGAATGAAACCCCGCATTTAGCAGTTTCACTTTGACTGACGGTGCAAAAGCATAGCTTGAAACTGGCCTCTGCATCTTTCCATTGGCTGTTCAATGACCTGAACAAATCCACATAGAGCGAAAATGTGACAACTGACAAACTGTAAATAAGGTAAATAAAAGATGTCTGGCCACTGCTTTAGCGGTGAACACTCATTCATTTCCTTCTTCTTTAAAAAAAAGCATAACAGTGATAAGTACGCCTACACACAATACAGAAGAAGCACGTATCCTAGTGCATACAAAACAATCACTCAGCCACCAGAACAGAAAGAGTAGAGAAAACATGAAAAGAATACCAGTGGTAGGTTACATGCTGTATAAAGGGCAGCACAAGTCTACAAAGTACTGTCCAAGTGAACCCCCATTCAAGCATTTCCCTTACCTTAACAAGGTCTGAGTTTACAACATCAGGTTACAGTTGGAGTTGGTGTATGCCAAACCACATGGTTTGAGTAAACACTCTGGCCGGACCACGGATGTATTAATAGGAGGAAAACAACTGTTACCATTTTCTAATTGTCCCTCTTAAACTCTTCTTTTGCAGCCAGTCCCTCTGAAACTCTTCTTCTGCAGCCAGTCCCTCTAAAACTCTTCTTTTACAGCTCAGTCCGTTGCAGCCACAACGTGCGCGAAGTACAACAGCACCACCGCGTGGCCAATGTGAGAACATCCTTACTCACCCTTTCTGTTTGGCCAATTATGTTCTATTCTAATATAAGTAAAATAAAAAAATAAAAAAATAAATAACATTTATATTTTAATTTAACAACACTTACATCTCAGTTATTGTCTGTAAAATAAGACATAGTTTCCATCTAGTAAAATGTTTGGTCGTTTTTTCCACAGCCATTGAACCCAGTTGAGATAGGACAAGACCCACAATGAAAGGTGAGTGAGTAAACATTCGTTTATAATCTATTCTAATACTTAATTCTTGGATTTATTTATTTTACAAACATTTAAATTGTTTCTAATTGTAATCCCAACCCCCCAGCCCTAGTTTGCCGTTAACTGTGGTTTCCTCGCTCGCGCTCTGGCTCGGCCTAGTGAACCGTTACTGGTTGCTTAGTTACCGTTAGGCTAGCGGACTTAGCTAGCATCGCAGTCGCACGTAAATCAGTTATAACTATCAGTTAAACTATGTCAGTTATAACTATCAGTTAAACTATGTCAGGTTCCTGGCTAGCTAACCTTATCTAAACTTTGCCAGGCTAGCTCATGGGATAGCTAGTGCTAAGCTAACCTACTCTGATCCAGCTAGTTAGTTAGCTAGCTATCTGTGGAGCATCATGGCTGCCCTGCCTGTGCCCTGCCCTGTCCGCCTGGGCGTGGTGAAGAGAGGAGGCCCTCCAGCTCAGCTCCACAGACACACCCGGGAGAAAAACCTGCACAAAATAGAGAAGCTGCTCAAGAAAGGTAAGACTAGAGTTGGCTTAGCATCAAAAGACTTCTAGGTAACAGTTAGACTGTTCTTTACAGGTTCCCATCATGTGGTATAAGGCTACAGGGCTGGGGAAGAAGCCCTACAGTCTTATAGCACATCATGGGAACCTGAAAAAGGTATGTTCCAAGGTTCTTTGTTCCCATGTTCCCCAGCTCTGTAACACATACCGGGAAGCTGTTAAATAAGTTCCCCAGCGCTGTATTCACTTACTATGACATGGGCTATTGTGGTAACTTGTCAAAGGGGTTAAGGTTAGAAAATCAGGATGGGTGTTTGTATGTGTGGGGCATGTTCAGGGAACATGGAGTTCATCATAGGGCCTTGGCCTTGTCCGGGATCTTTTTGACCTGTGAGTGCGTGTGGGACATGCTGGTTGAGGTGATTCTGTATTTGGGGTGGTGCTTCATTGTGTCGTCTGTCTGGCCGTGGTGTGGTCTGGTGCGAGTAGTTGGCAGAGGGATTTGACCTTGGTTAGGGTTCTGGTTGGATATGTCCTTGTCATTAGGGGCCGGGCAGCCTCAGCTGCCAAAACGCTCTTGTATTTGCCAATATTCTGAATCTTCAAGGAAGTCTGACTTCCCATGCATGAAAAATCACCAGACTTTGCACACAGGTCCAGTCCTATGCCAGAAGTCCTCAACTGGCATTGGGGGCCAATAGTCCTGATGGTGGCGCAACAGTCTAAAGTTTAAAATAAAATAAAAATCATAAAAAATCAGCCGTATGTGCTATTACTTTGCAGCCACCACCAACATGTAGGCCCAAGTGAGCAGAAACTTCCACATGCTTTGAGATGGCAGTTTTTTTCTCAAAAACTGCATCCCTAATGTTTTTCATGTAAAAACAAAATGTGTGCTTACATACAGTAGTTGGACTGAGCCAATTTCAACCAATAACATTACATCCACCCTCAATCTTCAACTTTCAGCCACACACAGCTAAGATCCATTATTTGGCTAGTTAGCAACAGCATTGCATGTCTTTGGCTGTTCGCATTACATTAGTCATTTAGCTGAAACTTTTATCCAAAGTGACCTACATAATTGCATTTAACATAGGAAGTTAGTGTACTACTTTTCACCAGAACTCACAAGTGCGTCTCCTTTCTAAACAAGTGTCTAATCTAGTGCTTAAGATAAGTAAAAAAAACAATAGGTGTTTAAGAGGGACAATCCTGGTATTACTTCTTGAAGAGGTGAGTGTTGAGCCTATGGTGAAATATGAGCAGTCCTGATGTCGGGGGGCAGTTCACTGTGTGGCCAGGACAGAAAAGAGCTGTGGCCATGTCACAACCTCAAACCTTGTTCCATCTCTTAACTATAGCAGTTAACAGGACAGAAAAGAGCTGTGGCCATGTCACAACCTCAAACCTTGTTCAATCTCTTAACTATAGCAGTTAACAGGAAAACATATGCCTGCACCAGTTTTAGTATGTGTTCACCTAGACCTTCATATATTTGCCATTTGTCTCCTTCTTCCTCTTCCTCCGCCGGCCCCGACCCAGTGCTGCGCAGCAGCTAGAATTAGTAGTGTTATGGCCCTGTTGCAAATGTTTATTGGGCTCAAGGGTGACAGTACCGTCCTCTCCACCAGACCTGGCAATTCATTGCGGCCTTTACTAGGCTTTTAGACACAGATAGACTAGTGATCAACTATCGCCCACAGGTCTACTCTACACTGCTCCAGACACTCGGACAACTGGGAAAATGAGTCTGTGGCATCTGTGTTAACAGAATATTGAACTGGAGAACATAGGGCCCTGGAAACATAGGACCCTGGGAACACAGGACCATGGGAACTTAGGACCCTGGGAACATACAGTATAGGTCATAAGCTTTAATGAGCACAACCTTAGCATTGTTACTGGATTTACTGAGGTAGAATTCACATGCAGAACATGAATATTGTCATATTAAATCATCTTGTATTTATTATTCTTTAGGTGTGGATGTGGACTGTGTCAATGACTTGGGCCAGACACCACTCTTCTGTGCAGCATTGCTTGCTATAACAAGTGTCACTGAACTGTTACTGCAGTATGGAGCCAACCCTAACCAGTAAGACTGCATCTCTGATGATTACATACTCACCAATACTGTACACATGTAAACATGTTGTCCCCCACCCATTATGCATGTTCCCTTGTGCTATCAAGCCCCCTGCTTCTCATTAGGCGCTTTTATAAAGAGATCCCCTGCCCTATAGAAGACCCCTCAATTTTCTGGCTTTGTTAGTTTATAATGAACCAAAGAAAGACAGCATAATGTGTGATTTTATATACTGTAGCATGCCGGCAATCTGGAATCAAGAGCCGTGACCCTTAAACGCAACATTCACTAGTTGTTAAACAAGTCCATGCACCTGTATGGTCAAAAGTCCTATAATGAATGTTGAAATACAGACATATCTAGCACTACTAATGTCACATCATGTGTATTTTTATATATTTATTTTTTATTTGTCCTTTATTTAACCAGGTTAGTTTAATTGAGAAAAATCTATTTTACATGAAAGACCTGGCCAAGAAAACAGCAAGTTTCAGACAGTTTTCAGTCATAAACATCACAATTACATTTACACAGATTAGACATCTAACAAAAAAATAAAAAAGGAGGGGGAAAGCACATCCAGTTACACATTGAAGACATCAAGATTCATTTAGTGTTACTGTTTACAGGTTAAAACATTTACAGGCCTGCGTTTCATTTTCCTCCATAACTTTTACCCTAGCCTTAAAACGGTTTAGTGAGATAAGCTCCTCCAGATGTTTTTGAAGCTCATTCCAGGCCATAGGGGCAGAAAACCGGAAGGCTTGTTCTCCAAACACAGTTCGAGACGCAGGTTTGGTCAACAGGACTTTGTTTTGTGAGTGTAACTGGTAAGCGCTATATTCCTGCTAAGGAGTATCAGTAAGATGGGAACCGTCTCAGTATGGCCTTATAAATGAAAAGGTACCAGTCAACCTGCGCAGTGATAAAGAGGGCCAGCCTACTCTCATAAGGATACAGTGATAAAGAGGGCCAGCCTACTCTCATAAGGATACAGTGATAAAGAGGGCCAGCCTACTCTCATAAGGATACAGTGATAAAGAGGGCCAGCCTACTCTCATAAGGATACAGTGATAAAGAGGGCCAGCCTACTCTCATAAGGATACAGTGATAAAGAGGGCCAGCCTACTCTCATAAGGATACAGTGATAAAGAGGGCCAGCCTACTCTCATAAGGATACAGTGATGTGTCAGATGTCTGAGATTTGTAATAAACCTCAAAGCCCCATGATAGACTATGTTAAGTTTACGTAGTGTTGCCTCAGGAGCATGCATATACAGTATAAGAGGTCACCATAATCTAGTACTGGCAGGAAGGTACTGTAATGGAAATAAATTTGATCTAGCTGTCAAATGTATAAAGATTTGCCAAGGTTCGCTCAAAAAGGTTCAGTCTGATTTATTACAAAAAAGTTTGCTCCGCTTCGTTTGGAGAGGTGTGTATTCAAACGCGTATTCGAACTCGGTCCCCGGATCAAACAACCGAACCATGGTCCGCCTAAAAAGCAAGGACTCGGTCTGCTTCGAAGGGGACCATACTTCGGTTCGTGGATTGACCCATAGGCTCCTGCCAAGAAAACCTTCATATCATTTCTGATTAATTATTTGATTAATGGTAGACATCTGTATTGTAAATCACTTTCATGTGATAATAATTTTATAACAAGTTCAAGATTGAAGAGATTCAATAACAATATGTAGACATTCGCAATATTTTGACTGACAAGGATAACTAGAGTAGCCTACAACTATGGTTACCCTAAAGCTCTGGTCCATTAGGCCTACGTGATGACATTTTACAGATTTGTTGAGTAGCCTAATCCTTTACTATGTAATCAGTGCAATGAAATAGAAGACAAAATGTGAGATTTCATTTTGCCCTGGTGCAGCATCAGGACACAGACATATCACAAGAAACTGCGCTAAAACTGACTGATAGATCAATTGATAGATTGATTGAAAGTTCCTAATCCGTAAAATTACTCTTCAAAAACATAATTAACCGTCCACGTTACAGTTGTTTGGGGAGGGCACTTTCTCGAAATCAATAGCCTACGGCCTTCTTTATGCACATCCCAGGACAGATTTGTCATCCTCTCAATCGAAAGGGGCGTTATATCGTATTTGGATTACAATGCGGATATAATCTGGTACTTGGTGAGTAGCGCAAATATTTTTTTCTATTAGTGCATCACTATGGACCCTATAGAAAATTCTGATTTGGCTGTGGACACGTTGTTTGTTGGTGCGGGGTAAATAGATTCCAATATAGCCTACAGTAGGGGACTGACATGCGGTTAATGATAGATTTTCCGTCGCCATTTTTCTAGTCAATAGATGAGCAACCTGTACGACCACGTGACATTTGTTTACATGTGTTGGTTCGATTACACAAATGACCTTGTGAACGCGAACCAGACCAAAAAAAAATGCAACAATGTTGCAACTTCACTCATTTGGTCTGGTCCTTGGTTCGGACTTTCTGGTGTGATCGCAGCCTAAGAAAACATACGATTGCAAAAGGACTTCAGTAGGGCTGCCCCCTGAAAGTCGACGCGTCGAATCATCGGTCGGAGACCCTTAAATCGACAGAGATTCTTTAAGTCGATTTCTGCTCCACTGTCAAGGACTAGGAGGTGGACTAAGATCAAGGACAGGCCAATCATTCGTTTTAGACCTAGGCTATTACCGTAGCTATTTGTTGGGCTGTAAAAGAAGAGTTAAGACTGATATAGCAGAGGGAAGAAGGCAGGGAGCCCCTCTCCCCTCCGCTAAGCGTCTAGCCTAGCCTACTATGCGCCAGCAATCACGTGCATTTCCCAAATGGAATATCACACTGCTTTCCTAAATCAATCTTCTTGTATATCCAATGGTAAAAATAGGGTCTCCCATAGACAGCTTGAGCTCTAACGTCTGTGAAAATGCTTTAGTGGCAGCCAAAACATGTCCTTGTTGACTGCTGCCCAACTATGAGCCGATTCGCGCAAGCATTCAAATGCGCAGTTGAGGAGACTATCGTCAAATTGCCCAACCCTAATGTAGGATATGTGAAACTGTATAAAAACATGGGGCATCCGAAGTAGATGGACAATGCTAGATGATTCATGTTTAACAAGAAAACAGGTGTATTTTATTGTGCAGCCTGCAATTTTGAGTTGAAAGTTTCACAGCTCCCCCGACTCCGGCGGTCTCCCCTCAGCCTAGACATATGGGGGGGAACGAATCTCCCGACATGTCACAAAATGGATATGAAGACAAAATGTTTAAGATATTGATAACCTGTCTATTAATTATCTCGATTATTAGTGGTCCAAACTATGGACAATGCAAGAAAGAGGGATGGGCTGCACTTGAAACAAGCTATCAAACACATTCGGAGGCAGCGGAGAGGATTTTAGCGGAGCGGAAATATGAGCAAGGCTAATAATTTATTTTGAAACTTTATTCTACTTTTTTGTTCAACGGAAAATAATAAACACCAATCAAGGTAAAATAGCCCAATAAAGGCTATTCAAGCATAACCTAAATGGACGAAAGTTCGTTCAGAAAAAGATTGAACAAAATGAAGCATCCCTCCATCTTATTCCACAAACCGATAGCCAGGCTATTCTAGCTATTTAAAATGCTGTAATTATGTAACTGTCATTCTCGTTGATTTCAAATACCCTAACCTCAGAAATGTGCCTTGGCAACAATTGATTGTTTCTATAGGCTACCAATATAGGCCTAACCAAAATAATCAAGGAAACTTGATGTCAAGTGATTTTCTGATAGCCAGGAGAAAGAGAAAAAACACATCGACGGTTCGACGCGTCGCTTTGAACACCAAGTCTGAGTCGAATCACAAAATCCTGAGTTGAAGACAGCCCTAGACTTCAGGATAAAACACAGTGGTTCGTCCAACAGAAGTGAAGCAGTTTGGTGTTGCGCGGTATATTCAAGCAATACACGGATATGACGTTTCTAGAGATCTGATTGGCTAACCCATCTTTACACGTCATAATAAATGGCAGACATCATCAACAATGGTCAAGAGTTCAGACACGTGATATTAGAAAGTGTGGTAAATCTTGAATAGGGTTCTTGTAGGGACAATAGATCAATGTGAGGTCACACATTATGTACATAGGCCAGACTGAAAGTGCCCCCCCCCGGAGATGTCTCCCTGTTATAATGATAAAACCACGGCAGGGGTGTTTGGAATGGCAAAAGGTAGAGAACGGTGAGCAGGAGGCTACAACAGGCTGAAAACATTGTTTTTAGGAACAAAATCTGAAACCTGAAAAGGCTGAGGCCAGTTGCCTCTAGAAATTCCATGACGGTACCTAAAACAAGCCTCTTTCTTGTCTCAAAAGAAAAACATGTTTTATTTCCATAATAAAAGCCTAACTTACATCTCAGTTTTTTCACAAGGTACAGTAATCTATGTGGGTCTGTGAGAAAGTCGTTTAGTAAAAAAAAAACATGTATTTATAGGTTGACACTCTTTCAATTCCTTGCCCTGTGCATTTAAAAATTAGTTTCAGCTGATGCAGCTGGGCCTGAACTATATAAAAAGCAATTTGGAGTTCATCAAGCACCTTCTTAAGTGTCTTTGAACAACAATAGCTAACTGTGTCATTGGCATAAAAGTGAAAGAAGGCTCTTGGCGCTTTTCGCCCTACATTGTTACTATAAATAGTGAACAAAAGCGGACCAAGGACAGAGCCCTGAGGCACCCCCTTCTGGACAGGTAAAACACCAGACTTTTTTCCATTGAACTGGACACACTGTGTTCTTCTTAACAGGTAGTATTTGAACCAAGCTTTGATACACCAACCATTTGTATCAATGATTGACCAAAGTAAGCTCTCTACAAACCATGGTAGAGTGAATAAGAGTACAATAACATCTCCATCTAGTGGGCAAACAAGTCCATGCACCTGTCCATGCAAAAGTCCTATAATGAATGTTGAAATACAGACATATCTAGCGCTACTAAGCAGCTCATCTCTACCCTCTGCGGATGTAGAAAGTACATGGTTTTCTGAGTAAACTTGTCTGAGACTTTACTGAGACACCAAGCATAGTATGTATAAATCTAAATGTACTTGTCAATGGAAAAATGAATTGTAAAGGCGCCCCTTTTGTGGTGAGTTTTGGTACTACAGGGGGACTGACAGACTCACTCACTCACTCACTCACTGACTCACTCACTCACTCACTCACTGACGGACGACGTGACACTGGCCAAACTTAAGTCCCCCCCCTTTGGCTGTCGCTGGGTGGGGAACAATAATAGGGCTGCTCCCTGAAAGTCGACAAGTTGAATCATTAGTCAGAGACCTTTGAGTCGACTGAGATTCTTGAAGTCAAGCAGTCGTTTTTTTGCTCCACTGTCAAGATGCGCTGGTGGGCTAAGACAACTCACCTGCCTGGTGATTTATATAGGACAGGCTAATTATTTGTTTTAGATCTAGGCTGTTACTGTAGCTGTCTGTTGTGCAGTAAACGGCACTTAAGACATATATGATATAGCGGAGGGAAAAAGGCAGGGAATCCTTCTCCCCTCGCTGTGCGCCTAGCCTACTGTGCACCAAAACTGCTTTCCTAGATCAAACTTCTTGTATTAATCACTAAGATATCCGCTGGAAATTTTTATTCCCCATAGATTGAGCTGTGCTGCCTGCGGGTTTGAGTTAGTTTGACAGCTGTCCCATTTCCCGCTGTCTCCCTTCAGCCTAACGTTAGAAATATGGGGGGGGGAAAGGAGGAACGAATCCTCGAATCTCTGGTTTGAACAGGCGAATCTGATTCAACTCACAAAATCGTGAGTCGGGGACAGCTCAGTACACACTTATTAAAGGAGCAATAGAATATCCTTGCATTATGTAACGAAACATTGTGTGATTTAATGCTGAGACCATAAAAGTCTGTATTGATTGCACTTTCTCCTCCTTAGTCGCTGTGAGGACAGAAGCACCCCTGTCCACGCTGCTGTGTTCTCCTGCAAACCCTGGCTGCTGAGTGGACTTCTGGATGCGGGGGGTGACCTGAGGCTGCATGACCACAAGGGCCAGAGCCCCGGGGCCTGGGCCGAGGCCGGCGCCCAGGAGAACAGCGCCAGAGTTAGGCCCAGTTCACACTATACGCAAGCTACACTGACGTGGTGGCTGTGAGCGCGGGCCCTACGCTAGTGCTTGTGTAAAAATGTTTCACCGACACACGTTGCTACACAAGCACGCGTCAAATACACCTTGTGTTGCCTGACGTAGCTTGCATAGCTGATGGTAGCGTAGCTTATGTAGAGTATGAATACGAGTATGAATGTGTAGAGTATTCACACTAAGTCTGTTTTGGGCAGTCTACGTATTTAGTATGGATGCTAGAGGATGCTTTTTAGTTAGAACTATACTGTCGTCGTCCCCTTTCCATCTCTCTTTTGCTCTCTGTGCCCCACTTTTCCCACCCAGATGCTGGACTTCCTGAAGAGCTGTGAGTCCCACATGCACAGCCTGTCCCAGACCCCTCAACCCAGTACGCTGCGTCGCACCCCCCCCTCCACCTCGTCCAAAAACCTGCTACGCTCGCCCTCTCTACTGGAGATCCTCAAGTCTGGGTGAGTAGGAGCATCTTACTATAAAAAACAAACAATATATACTGTACTTAGATGTGCAACAACAAATATGCAATGCTTTTTTTTTATTGGAATTTTCCTTTTTTTATGACAAAGACAAACATACAAGACATCATACAATGCAAAATACAACTCAAAAGACAATAAAAATACAATACAAGACACAAACAATACAATACAATACAAATAATACAAACATAATACGATACAAAGACAGAAAACTCATCCATTCATCAAAACACAAACCCATTCCTCATCCCCTACCCAGCCCTTTCACCAGGTATCACATGATAGGGATCCAAACCTACAGGTCTGGATCGCTTGAAAGAAGGACCGGTTTTGACACAGCAGCAGTGTTTTTACATGCCAAACAAATTGATCATTTATCCCCCAATGTATCCACAGATAAATAAACACTAGAGATAGAGTAGAGATATGTACATTTACATGTCTATAGTAAACGATTAATCCTTTCTGATAGACTAGCCCAACAAAGGATGTTTCTGGAGTTGGCACCGCGTAGTCGAGCAGTGGAGAGCTCTAACTGGGCAATATCTCTATAAGAGGAGAGCCATTCCTTTACTGTCAATGAATGCGGAGGCTTCCAGCGACAGACTATGAGCTTTTTGGCAGCTGTAAGACCAGCTAATAGAAGGCGTCTGTCATTGGTGGTGTGCTGGATTTTAACTGATCTAGTCAAAAAGGATTTCCCAAGATTCGCTCAAACAGGTTAAGTCTGGTTTATTGAGAAAACATACGAGTGCAAGGACATCCGGACAACGCACATGAGTGGTTGATCCAAAGAAGTGCCGCCCCCTGGTCTTGCGCTGCCTTATATTCAAGCAAAACACAGGTATGGCGCTCCGGGATGTGATTGGCTAACCCATTGTACGTCATATTAAATGGCAGGCGTCATCAACAGTGGTCGAGAATACAGACACGTGACATGAGAAAAGGCGGTAATTTCTTGAAGAGACAAAGGGACAAAGGGACAAAGGATGGTTATTCTGGAGTAGACAGATTTCTAGGTGTGTTGACCTGGAGGGCATCCTGTCATGAATTAGGTTAGCACAGCTATGTGAAAGGTTGAGGGAGGTGATGAATTACAAAAGGAGATGATGAAACTATAATTTCTATGACAGTGGTAATCTTCATAGATGAAGTATCATTCAGTAATAGCAGACATTGGGAGTAAGGAATGGTCCTCTCCATAATAATAGAGAGAATGCTAGAGATGTTTTGCCAGAATCTGTTAACCTCCGGTCAGTGCCATACCATATGTCTGAAAGTACCAGTGGTGTTGTCTGAACAAAAATCACAAAATGGATTGTCTCTAAATTTCATTTGGTGCAGTCTTCTGGGAGTAAAATAGGATCTGTGGATGAATTTGTAATGTGTGAATTGATGATTTGGATTTCGAGAAGACAAGGAAATACTGGACCATATAGTATGCCAATTCAAATCGGAAGGAGAGCTGATGTCTTTCTTCCACAGAGTGTTGAGTGGCAAAGGTTTGTAAGAGGCCACTGTCATGAATATATAAAGGTCTGAGACAACACCACTGGTCTTGCCTTTGGTGTAGGGGGTGGGATCTCAGCTCTTCGCCCCATGGGACACCTTGGGCTTGCATTGCTGCACGCAGTTGTAAATTTAAAAAAGAAGGATGTGCCTGGAAGGTTAAAAGACCTTTGGAGATCCTGGAATTCACGGAGACCCTGCTGTCCTATGAAGTCTTGGAGTGTGTGGACACCTTTCTCAACCCACCGTAGGAAGGAGATTGGCTTCCTATCTGACAGGAGGGCGTAGTTATGGAAAATTGGAGATTGGCAAAAGAAAATATTGTGTATTTTGGCAAATTGTTGAATGTGAAGAATATATGATATAATTAATCAAAATTTTGAATTAGTCTTATTGGGTAGATTTGAATATATCAGATTTGACAGTTTGTGTGGATGTGCCAGTTGCTCTTCGATGGTGGCGCCATGATACCCAAGCTTCACAATTCAGCCAACTGGTTAGGGGGCGTAAAGCAAAACACCAGGAATACCACTCAAAATTGGGCAGATTGACACCACCTGATGGTTTATTCCTATGGAGGGTTAATGCTTTGATTCTAGGTTTTTTCTTATTACATAAATGTAAAAAAGTGTTAGAAATAGCGTGTAGCTTCTTCCAATAGCCCTTAGGTGGGGCTAAAGGTATCATAGAGCTGAGAAAATTAATCCGAGGGATTGGGAATCTGTTCTCCCAGTGGCAACAATGAAGATTTTTCCCAATTTATCTTGTATCCTGATACATTGTCAAAAGCCTCAAATATTTTCAGCAGATGAGGAAGTGATTTATATGATTTTTTAGTGAAAATCAGGATATCATCTGCGTATAAAGAGATATGCTGTGGGGTATCCTGTATGATGATTGGGTCAGACATCTCTGACTGACGGACTAGTTGCGCAACAGGCTCCAAGGAAAGAGCAAAAAGGAGTGGTGAACAAATATGCAATGCTACTGATCGTTGTGTCATTTCCTGGCTCCATGTCCATCAACTTGGCTCTGTGTTGCAGTGGATCAGACCTGCACCTCGGCAGAAAGATGAACTCCAAGTCCTCTCCTTGTGACAAAGTTCAGTGTTTTGGCTTTGGAAAGGTACAGATAGATACACACGACCTGACAGACAGCTGATGCAATATGCAGTATTTAGTCATGCGTTTATTCAACCATATATTGTGTATGTTCCAGTTAAGTATAGAGAAGCCGGGTCAAGCATTGGGGCTGCTGGCCTCTATCCCAGTGATAGGGGACAGTGAGCTGGCCCAGGCAGAAGATGAACCTCTACTCTCCTTCTCCTGCGGGTCTCTCATCACCATGACCAAGTAAGACGGCAGGAGCTTGGGCACTGCAGTCTGATCCATCAACAGCCCATCACTCCCAATATTTACTTTTTGCTTTTATTGTCAACCATGTTGTAAACACGCTTTACAAATCAGAATGTTAAAGTAAATCTAGCTGATATCATATATCCCCGTGAGTTTTATGTTTTGCATTGGGTCAGACTAACTTCATCAACTGCATTAATGCCTTATGCTTGGATACAGTTTGAGATGAAAGTCGTAGTAAGGAAGCAGACGTGCTTTTCATGGCCCACTGAATGTGATGTTCTCTCCCTCAGCTACAGCTGGAAAGGCTGCAGGGTGACGGTGAAGGAGCTGCAGTCCCTCTCCCCCTCACAGGGGGGCAGTGTGGAGGGATACTTGGACCTGCTGCTCATAGAGCAGGAGTACTGCAGGTGAGAAGAACAATATGGGGCCTCTGAGCGAAGGGACCGTTCAAGCCCTTCACAGGTTTACAACTTAATTACATGCTTTTCCCTTGTAAGATTTGTAATGATAGTCTTCGCACTAAAAATGGCTGCCACTTTAGTGCTGTTTAGTCTGTCTAGTCTAGTAACACATGGCCTGCAACTCTGTTACCCTTGTTATTTTTCCTCTCCTAACTACAGTTTGTACAGGTAGTTAAATCTACTTGACTGTTGCTTGGATTCTTTATTAGTCAATGACCCAATTGAATGACTGTAAAAGTGTTGGTTTATTTAATGTTTTTGAATGGTTGTTTTTTGAATAATTGCTGTCATGAAAGATACTTAACATACATATGTAAATTATCAAGTGACTAACCATTGGTCAACTATCTTCTGTGTGGTTGTATGTTGGTGAGATTATCCAGTGTCTTATTAAGATTTTAATCTAGCTCAGTAGTCCCCACAGCTTATTCCATCGCTCCACTGACTGAGTGGATGTTTGTGCTCTGTAGCCGGCTGTTCCATCCCCACCTGCTGCAGCTGATGGCGGTGAGCCTGTCCAGCGACATGCTGAGGGTCCGGCTGGTGTTTGAGAGGGCCCACATGGGCTCGCTGCACTACCTGCTGCACCAGAAGGTAACACCACCAGGCCCACACTCCTGTCTCCATTCACTTGGGATTTTTCCATTGGGGACAGGAGGTTCAATATTCAGTGTTTACCCTACCATTGCCTTGGAGGGGCGGCCAAGGTGAATACACCTAAAAAACAGCACTGTAATTGGCATGTTCAAAGTAGTACATATAAAAGAAAATTAACGTTAATAAACCTGTTTGTACTCTTTTTTTGCCCAATGAGAATCGATAAGGGAATCGATAAGGAATCGGATCGATAAGCAGAATCGAAAATGGAATCGGAATCGCTAAAATCTTATCAATTCCCATCCCTATTTCTGACAGAGTGAGAGATAATGAAATGAAAATATTTTCTGTTGCTTTAGCTAGCTACATATCTAATCTAACTCCAGTTGAATCTATGTCTTCTGATGTAGGCACATTGTAGGCATTGTAGGTGTTGTGGACTAAATGGGTCAGTTCCCATTTTTCCCCATTTAGGCTATGCTTTTTCAGTAATGCTTTTGCAATTTCGTTTCAGCTGTTCAGCATTCACACACATTTTCTGCAGGAAATGTTATTTTTTCTAGTAATATGTTTTTATTTTTAGGGGGCCATGCACGAATGTGCAAGGCACCCTATTGTAGTAGTATTATTATTATTGGTAGTATTATTATTCTGCAGTGGAAGTCAATGGCAACCCGTATAACTGACTGGTCACTTTTTAAGAAACTTTGCACAATGGTAGAGGATCATGCGAAGAAGCCATGGAACAAGTCTTACATTGATTGGCCAAAGGGGGGCACTATAGCAACCGATAGAATTGGCAAACTTTAAACAGGCATATCGCATGCCCCGTTTGACCTGGAGTCATGAAACTTTGCACACTTATACCTCTCCTTACGATGAACACATTTGCCTCAAGAACACGATAACTTCAGGTTACTTAGTTTTTAAATTTTTTTGAAAAACGCTTAAAATCTATCTTCTCCTAGGAACTTTCACCAATCTGCATGAGGTGCAGTAGACACTATCTAGTAGGGACCAATATCTAAAGTTCCATTCCAGCAAAAGTTTGAAAAGTTAGGCTAATACGCAATTGATTGCTGTAGTGCCCCCCGTGGCCAAATGGGGTTCATATTGCTTGTATTGGTAGGTCATGGCCTTTGATGCGTTCGTTGCGCTTGGCACCTGTTATTGCTGCTTGCAGCTATATTTGTTTTAAATTAATAATATTAAAGGGGAACGCCGCTGTCATAGGAAGTTTAGCTCAAATGTTGCTTTGTCCTCAATAAAAACCGTTCCGTACACACCAACATTTAACCGATCCGTGCAGTAGTAAGCTAGCTCCTTTTTCCTCTGTGCGCGCACCCCCTTTATAATGGAGGTCTATGGGCCTCTGCTAAAAACTATGATAAACATGCATTTTCAAGGCAGGAAGTGCCAGGAAGCCCCTTACTGATCTCAGTGTTGTCTTGTGAAATGAATCGCCATCCCCATGTGTTGACATGTTAGGCATGGCTAGGAGGATGTAAACAATCGTCTAGCTCAGGGGTGTCACACTCTGGCCCGCGGGCCAAATTTGGCCCACAGTGTAATTATATTTGGCCCGCGAGGCAATACCAAATGACTACTAGAGCTGGCCCGCCAGTATTATACAGCGCATTCACCGCTAATACTACAAATCCCATAATGCTCTGCTGTTGTTTTGGCGCGTCAATCAAGACAGGACCCAGAAACGCCCTCTCTTCTGTGACAGTAGTCATGGCAATCTCATACTACAACTATAACCGTGTTACCCCTTCTTAAAAATGGCGAAAAGAAAGGCAGAAAACAGAAGCTTTACGTTATGTAACGTCTCACTGTGATAGAGACACCTGTGTTGACCTAGCCGGCCGCTGTGTTTGCTCTGTTCCTGTTCATTCAATCCTGTCTGCCTTCTTGCCGGCCTGTCTGCCTGCCTGGCTGCCTGGCTGTCTGTCTGCATGCCGGCTGTCTGTCTGTCTGCCTGGCTGTAGGACAGTCAGGGTTTTACAAGCTTCTCTACTGAGCAGATGGAGCACCAACACTTGTGTCTGAGGGCGTATTCACATATGTTAGTGCACACCATTGATGCGCACCAAAAGCGAAAGTGATAAGTGCATATTCAATGTTAAAGCAAAACTTGTTTGGGTCCATATTAAAATTTTCATTTGTTCAATGTTGGCCCGCGACTTTGTTCAAGTTTTAAATTTTGGCCCACTGTGTATTTGAGTTTGACACCCCTGGTCCAGCTCTACCGCGGCGGAAGTTTACAGTGTGAAAGGTATGGTGTAGTTTACAGTGTGAAAGGTATGGTGTAGTTTACAGTGTGAAAGGTATGGTGTAGTGCATTCGGCGAAATAGTTCTGGCTCAAATGGAGCTTTTGTTTCAATATTCGGTTTGAGAATGCAATATATTTCACATGACAGCATAATGACACCGGTAAGATCACACCCTGCGCTTCCTGCATTTTTATCATAGTTTTTAGCAGAGGCCCATAGACCTCCATTATAAAGGGGGTGCGCGCACAGAGGAAAAAGGAGCTAGCTTACAACTGCACGGATTGGTTAAATGTTGGTGTGTACGGAACGGTTTCATTGAGGACAAAGCAACATTTGAGCTAAACTTGCTATGACAGCAGCATTCCCCTTTAATAATTATTTACCTAAGTTATATGCACTCATTTCCTTTGTGTAAAGAAATGCACCGATAAGGACATACTGTGCACGTCTATGACAACACTGTTGACACCATGTATCCGTGACGTGCCCGCCCCGGGGCACTAGTTTCGGGGGGCCTACCACCCCCCCTGAAAAAATCCTACGGGAAACACTGGTATTCTAGCGGTTGTTGGCAACAAGCCTTTTTTTTAATCTTGTGTTTGGATGGTGGCTCCAGCTTTGTGTGTGTGTGTGTGTGTGTGTGTGACCCTCCCTCCCTAGCGAGCTGAGTTCCCTCTGCTGCGGGCCGAGACCCTGCTCTCCCTGGTGCTGCAGGTGTGTGATGGTCTGCTGTACCTGCATGGCCGCGCCCTGGTGATGCGAGCACTCTCCTCACACAGCGTGATCCTCACACACCCTGGCATAGCCAAGCTCTCTGGCCTCGGCTTCATGGTGCTTAGGTATGTACTGCATTGCATACACACTCTATCACACACATACACACACATACATATGTTGACTTTCCCATCTTTGTGGGGACCGGCTAAACCTAACCCTAGCCCTCAATCCTAAACATAACCTTTGACCCCTATCTCTAACCTTAACACGAAATAACCCCAGAAAACCTCCTAAACCCTAACCCTAAACAACCGTTGACCCCTAACCATAACCATTGCAACCATTGCATTGCTTGGGTTGCAGATTTTGCAACCCAAGCCTTAAAGGAACATGCCAACATTTTGGGAAATTAACTTATTTGCCATCGATCCCAGAGTCAGACAAGAAGATGCATCCCCTTCTCTTTTCTGCGCGTTCAGTAGGACGTATAGAGACCTGCACCGTTATCCTAGCTTAGCATCATTCCCTGGAAGCCTATACTAGCCTATAGCTCCCAAAATTGTCACAATACAACTTCTAATAACTCTGAAACGTTCTTGTTTACATGTTGTGACTTGTGTATTTACCATGTGTAGAAATAGCCATGTAAAATAAGACACTGTAATTTTCAAAGCAGATCTAGTTTTTCCTTTTGGCCAACGCCTGCTGCCTGGGCACAGTGATATCAAGCAGCACCTGAAAATCGCCATTGTAACTTCTGTCAATAAAACCAACGTGATTAACAACTAACCTGACTGCTAATCATGGACAAATTAGTCAGAGAAGAATACTCAGAGGAGGATAATTACTTCGGGACAAACCAAGATCCCGAAACTTATATTTTTTGAGGCAGGTTATTTCTATGCATGGTGAATACACAAGTCACAACATGTAAACAAGAACGTTTCGGAGTTATTGGAAAGTGTCTTTGTCACTTTTGGGAGCTATAAGCTAGTTGACCTAAGCCACTTCCAGGGAATGATGCTAAGCTAGGATACGGGTTTGGATCTCTATACACACACAGAAAAGAGAAGGGGATGCATCTTCTTGTCTGACTCTGGGTTGGATGGCAAATAAGTGAATTTCCCTAAACGTTGTTGCGTGTTCCTTTAAAGCCTAACCTTTGACCCTAACATTAACCCTAAACTTGCGAGGGTTAGGGTCAGGGTTAGGGTTATCATTGACTAACATGCCCATGTCCCCCCTTGACCATTGTTTTTGTGGTCCCCATATAGTATAGGTCCACATAGTAACCAACCCCCCCCCCCCCACACACACACACACACACACACACACACACAGACACGTTACACACCCCTCAACTAGGCCTAGAAGGGTTTTATCTCTTCCCACACGCACTGATTATCTATCTGAAGTCATTCCCTCCGTGGTCTGGGTTTGTTTGACAGCGAGGGCAGCTGCTCCAGCCCCTCGGCCCCCTTGCCCCTCCCCCCTGGCGCGTTCAACTGGGCCGCTCCTGAGGTCATCAGACGCAGGTCCTGCACCG
>NC_140248.1:2797070-2847070 GCF_949987555.1 Borostomias antarcticus | reverse complement strand
ATGCCCGCAACACCTCAACTGGCTCCTTTCGACGCAAAGGAGCAGCGGCTCTACTCCGAGTCTCTCCCGGATGACTGAACTTCTCACCCGATCTCTCAGGGAGACCCCAGCCACCCTCCGGAGAAAACTCATTTCGGCCGCTTGTATCCGTGATCTCGTTCTTTCGGTCATGACCCATCCTTCATGACCATAGGTGAGGGTGGGGACGAAGATAGACCGGTAGATCGAGAGCTTTGCCTTTTGGCTCAGCTCTCTTTTCGTCACAACAGTGCGGTAAAGCGACTGCAGAACCGCACCAGCTGCTCCAATTCTCCGGCCAAACTCCCTCTCCATGGTTCCCTCACTCGTGAACAAGACCCCCAGATACTTGAACTCCTTCACTTGGGGTAAGGACTCATTCCTACTCGGAGCGGACAGGCCACCGGTTTCCTGCTGAGAACCATGGCCTCAGATTTAGAAGTGCTTATTCTCATCCCAGCCGCTTCACACTCAGTTGCGAACCTATCCAGAGAGTGCTGGAGGTCGCAGGCAGCTGATGCCATCAGGACCACATCATCTGCAAAAAGCAGTGACGTGATCCCCAGCTCACCGAACTGCAAACCCTCCTCCCCCCGGCTACGCCTCGATATCCTGTCCATGAAAATCACAAACAGGATTGGTGACAAAGCGCAGCCCTGGCGGAGGCCAACACCCACCGGAAAGGAAGACGACTTACTGCCGAGGACCCGGACACAGCTCTCGCTCTGGGTGTACAGGGATTGGATGGCCCTAAGTAGGGACCCCCTCACCCCATACTCCCGCATAACCCTCCACAAGACCTCTCGAGGGACCCGGTCGTAAGCCTTCTCCAAGTCCACAAAACACATGTAGACCGGTTGGGCATACTCCCAAGCCCCCTCCAAGATCCTTGCGAGAGTGAAGAGCTGGTCGGTAGTTCCACGACCAGGACGAAATCCGCATTGTTCCTCTTCGATCTGAGGTTCGACTATCGGCCGGACCCTCCTTTCCAGCACCTTGGAGTAAACTTTCCCTGGGAGGCTGAGTAATGTGATGCCTCTATAATTCGCACACACCCTCTGGTCCCCTTTTTTGAATATGGGGACCACCACCCCAGTCTGCCACTCCTTCGGCACTGACCCAGACTTCCACGCAATGTTACAGAGGCGTGTCAACCAAGACAGCCCCTCTACACCCAGCGCCTTCAGCATTTCTGGACGGATCTCATCAGTCCCTGGGGCTCTGCCACTGTGGAGTTGTTTGACTACCTCAGTGACCTCCTCCAAGGACATTGACGACCCCCCATCATCTTCCGGCTTTGCCTCGTTCGTAGAGGGTGGATTAGTCGGGTTCAGGAGTTCCTCAAAGTGCTCCTTCCAACGCTCAACAACCTCCTCAGTTGAGGTCAGCAGTGTCCCCTCCTTGCTGTATACAGCTTGGATGGTCCCCCGCTTTCCCTTCCTGAGGTGTCTGATGGTCTTCCAGAAACACTTTGGTGCCGACCGAAAGTCCTTCTCCATGGTTTCTCCGAACTCCTCCCACACCCGCTGCTTTGCCTTGGTCACGGCCGAAGCCGCAGCCCTCCGGGCCAGTCGATACCCTGCAACTGTTTCTGGGGTCTCCCGGGCTAACATATCCCGGAAGGCCTCCTTCTTCAGTCGGACGGCTTCCCTGACCACCGCTGTCCACCACGGTGTCCGAGGGTTACCGCCCCTTGAGGTACCTATGGCCGTCAGGCCACAGCTCCCAGCCGCAGCTTCAGCAATGGAGGCTTTGAACACCGACCACTCATGCTCGATGTCCCCAACCTCCACAGGGATGCCTGAGAAGCTCTGCCGAAGGTGGCAATTGAAATCTCTCCGGACAGGCTCTTCCTCCAGACGTTCCCAGTTCACCCTCACTACACGCTTGGGTTTTCCAGGTCTGTCCAGAAGTTTCCCCCGCCATCGAAACCAGCTCACCACCAGATGGTGATCAGTGGACAGCTCTGCCCCTCTCTTTACCCGAGTGTCCAAAACGCATGGCCTCAGATCAGATGATACGATAACGAAATCGATCATCGACCTTCGGCCTAAGGTGTTCTGATGCCAGGTGTACTTGTGGGCATCCTTGTGTTCGAACATGGTGTTTGTTATGGACAAACCGTGACTAGCACAGAAGTCCAACAACAAAACACCACTCGGGTTCAGATCGTGGTGGCCATGCCTCCCAATCACGCCCCTCCAAGTTTCTCCATCATTGCCTACGTGTGCATTGAAGTCCCCCAGTAGGACACTGGAGTCCCCTGCAGGAGCCCCCAAAAGGACTCCACTCAGGGTCTGCAGGAAGGCTGAGTACTCTGAACTGCTGTTCGGTGCATAAGCACAAACCACAGTCAGAGTCCCCCCCCCCACAGTCCTAAGCGCAGGGAGGCGACCCTCTCGTCCACTGGGGTGAACTCCAGCACAGAGGCGCTCAGCTGGGGGCTAGCTAGTATAGCCACACCTGCCTTACGCCTCATACCGTGAGCAACTCCGGAGAAGAACAGGGTCCAACCCCTATCCAGGAGTTTGGTTCCGGCGCCGGTGCTGTGCGTGGAGGTTAGCCCCACCAGGTGTAATTGGTATCGCTCCACCTCCCTCACAAGCTCCGGCTCCTTCCCCCCCAGCGAGGTCACGTTCCATGTCCCCAGAGCCAGCCTTTGCCGCCCGGGTCCGGTCCGTCGGTGCCCCCCGCCTTCACCGCCACCTAGTTGGCAGCGCACCCGACCCCGACAATTCCTCCCGCGGGTGGTGGGTCCACAGGACGATGGAGGAGGAGATGGTGCTTCCACGTTGCTTATTCGGGCTGGGCCCGGCCGGGCTCCGTGGTAAGCCCGGCCACCAGGCGCCCGCATGCGGGCCCTCCGTCTGGGCCTGGCTCCAGACGAGGGCCCCGGGCTTCCTCCGGGCCGGGTCTCTCTTCCTTTTTGGTGTAATGTCATCAGGGTTTTTTTCCTGTAACCCCAGGTAGGGGGGCTAGGGGGTACTACCACTTGCCCAAGGTGGACCCCCAGACTAGTGGAGGGAAGGAGGCGTCTTACTTCTCCATTCTAGTTTTGCAACTAGCCACTGCCACAAGCAGTAAGTCAACTTTATTTATATAGCGCTCTTCACAGCACGAATGCACAGAGTGCTTTACAGTAATAAGTTAAAATCAAACATACAATATGCAATCCAAAAACACATTAAAACCAGAAACAAAAAAACAAAAAAGAGAACATTGCAAGCAGCAAAAAGCATCACTTATAAAGCAGCCATTTCATGTTGGACAGCCATGGCTACAATGTGTCACTGTATGTTGTGTGTGGGACTCATGTACTCTTCCATAGCCAGATCTTTCTCCACTCGAGAAGGTCTGGCTCCCCCCCCTTATTATTCTGAGATAGGGGGAAAACGCTGTATTTCTTTCAACCCATCACAATTGTCTTGGGCGGACCCTTTTTTTCTCTCAACGGTGCCCTTGCTAAATAGTGTCGGGGGATTGAATCTGATTGGCGCCACTGAAATTGAGCGGCACCAATGCGAGGCTTATCTCAAAAACCTCTATCCGCCGAGCCAGACCAGCCTCACTGGTGACCCCTGCCCCTATGACCCCTATGACAGGCCCTGTTTGACCAGCCTCACTGGTGACCCCTGCCCCTATGACCCCTATGACAGGCCCTGTTTGACCGGCCTCAGGTGACGTGACCCCTGCCCCTATGACCCCTATGACAGGCCCTGTTTGACCGGCCTCAGGTGACGTGACCCCTGCCCCTATGACCCCTATGACAGGCCCTGTTTGACCAGCCTCACGTGACGTGACCCCTGCCCTATGACCCCTATGACAGGCCCTGTTTGACCAGCCTCATGTGACGTGACCCCTGCCCCTATGACAGGCCCTGTTTGACCAGCCTCACTGGTGACCCCTGCCCCTATGACCCCTATGACAGGCCCTGTTTGACCAGCCTCATGTGACGTGACCCCTATGACCCCTATGACCCCTATGACAGGCCCTGTTTGTCATCTGAGGGCACGGACTCCCTGGAAGAGGACAGTCCTACTCCACAGCCCAAACACAGTCAGAACCCGGCCAAGACCAGGTGGACCAGTAAGACCTCCTCTGCCTACCTTCCACCACAGCACACACAGAACAGAACACATCACTACATCATTATCAGGATTAGGGATGGTAACAGAACACATCACTACATCATTATCAGGATTAGGGATGGTAACAGAACACATCACTACATCATTATCAGGATTAAGGAGGGTAACAGAACACATCACTACATCATTATCAGGATTAGGGATGGTAACAGAACACATCACTACATCATTATCAGGATTAAGGATGGTAACAGAACACATCACTACATCATTATCAGGATTAGGGATGGTAACAGAACACATCACTACATCATTATCAGGATTAGGGAGGGTAACAGAACACATCACTACATCATTATCAGGATTAGGGATGGTAACAGAACACATCACTACATCATTATCAGGATTAAGGAGGGTAACAGAACACATCACTACATCATTATCAGGATTAGGGATGGTAACAGAACACATCACTACATCATTATCAGGATTAGGGAGGGTAACAGAACACATCACTACATCATTATCAGGATTAGGGAGGGTAACAGAACACATCACTACATCATTATCAGGATTAGGGATGGTAACAGAACACATCACTACATCATTATCAGGATTAGGGAGGGTAACAGAACACATCACTACATCATTATCAGGATTAAGGATGGTAACAGAACACATCACTACATCATTATCAGGATTAGGGAGGGTAACAGAACACATCACTACATCATTATCAGGATTAGGGAGGGTAACAGAACACATCACTACATCATTATCAGGATTAAGGATGGTAACAGAACACATCACTACATCATTATCAGGATTAGGGATGGTAACAGAACACATCACTACATCATTATCAGGATTAGGGAGGGTAACAGAACACATCACTACATCATTATCAGGATAAAGGATGGTAACAGAACACATGACTACATCATTATCAGGATTAGGGAGGGTAACAGAACACATGACTACATCATTATCAGGATTAGGGAGGGTAACAGAACACATCACTACATCATTATCAGGATTAGGGATGTTCACAGTTAATCCACTATTGATTCATTGCCGATAAGAATTTACTCGAGTAAGATTTGGTTACTCGATTAACTACTTGTTAATGGAAAATAACTTTTTTTGAACGAACGTTATCAACGGGAGTTGCGTGAAGTGTAATCATGATTTAAGGTCTGACTGCACATTAGGGCGCCACGCCGTCTAGCGAAGGCTAATTAGGATGCCGGGAAATTTCAACGACAGCGGAATAAGACACAAAAATGAAGCGAGTCAAGCGCGGGACGTTCTTATCAATTAATTGACTATTGTTTGTTAAGGTTAACAGTTATCGATGAATGAAATTTCTTGAAATTTGCAACCCTAATCAGTATCACATACTTTCAAGTTCTATGTGTTTGGCCCTGCGTGTGTGAAGTGCGAACGCTCTCCTCCATCTGCGCGTCCCTCCCAGGCGAGGTGGCGGACCTGGTGGCCAGGATGAGCCGTGGGTGTTTGGGCGCGGCGCCAGGACCCGCCGGCAGCAGTGGCAGCGAGGAGGTGGAGGACCGTTGGGGTCAGGGGTCAGGGTCAGCGCAGGGACCGCCCAGAGACAGACATGTCGGAGCGGAGCAGCAGGGACAAAGTGACACCGAGCTGGAGAAGATCGAAAAGAGTTTTGCCGGTGAGCGGGGACTGGCTGAGATGGCCTGTAACCACAGTCTTCATACTAGAGTAGAAAGAACCAGACAGTTTGAATGTGTGAATGACACAGCGTAATATGTTGCCTATATTATGTTGCAGAGATTGAATTAAATATTTGAGACTTGATTGATGATTAGATGATATGAGCTGTATAATGTCAGTGTTTGCCATGTCTCTCCTATTATGTTTTCTCTTACTCTGAAAATGTAATTTAATGTAATGTATTGCTTTATAAATGTTCTTAGCCGGTAGACAAACATACTCCTGGAGCTTGTTCGATCGCCTTGTTGAGAGGGGTCAGGGAAGAATTTTTACAGCTCACTTATCTGCCCCCCGGGTGATTACTGTTTTTTTGCTTCCCTCTGGAATATGTAGGGGTGGGTCGTATGCCCACCTCCCTTGTTCTCTGTAAAGCGCATTGTGTTGCCTCTGGGTATGAAATGCGCTATACAAATAAAGCTCTGATTGATTGATTGATAATGTACCACATCACTGTGTCCAGGTGTCCAGAGTGACAGCGAGGAAGACTTCTACTCTGTCAACCCAACCTTCAATATGACCTGTGGAGTGTGGGAGGAAGCCAGATCAAGAGAGGTGAGGGAACTAACATCACTCAGCTCCTCCCTCACTCAGCTCCTCCCCCCTCACTCAGCTCCTCCCTCCCTCAGCTCCTCCCTCCCTCAGCTCCTCCCTCACTCAGCTCCTCCCTCACGCAGCTCCTCCCTCACTCAGCTCCTCCCTCACTCAGCTCCTCCCTCACTCAGCTCCTCCCTCACTCAGCTCCTCCCTCCCTCAGCTCCTCCCTCACTCAGCTCCTCCCTCACTCAGCTCCTCCCTCACTCAGCTCCTCCCTCACGCTGCCCCCAAGGGGCAGGAAACATCTGCTAAACATTTGGTCATTAGGTGGTACGAGTGATGTTGAGGTACGATTAAAGAGAGGCAAGTAATGGCAGTGTCTGTGTGTGTGTGTGTGTGTGTGTGTGTGTCCGTCCATCCGTCCTGGAGGACGAGAACTCGGAGTCGGACTCCACCCAGTCTCCTTCCAGCACGTTCTACACCCCAGACCCAGAGCAGTGGAACAATCCACCCAGAGTCCGTCAGGTGGGTCCAGTCCTAAAGCATCCTAACACACACACAGATGAACCACGCACAGATACAGATATACTAACACACACACAGATGAACCACGCACAGATACAGATATATCGCCACCACTACTGCGTGTTCAGTGTGTTGTGGTCGTCCCCCTCCTCAGAGCCCCAGTTCAGAGGAGGAGGACCTGGACCTGACGATGGAGGTGTGCAGGCCTGCCCCGGAGGAACACACCCTGGGAACCAAACACCCAGGGCCTACCCCGGAGGAACACACCCTGGGAACCAAACACCCAGGGCCTACCCCGGAGGAACACACCCTGGGAACCAAACACACCCTGGGAACCAAACACCCAGGGCCTGCCCCGGAGGAACACACCCTGGGAACCAAACACACCCTGGGAACCAAACACCCAGGGCCTACCCCGGAGGAACACACCCTGGGAACCAACACCCTGGGAACCAAACACCCAGGGCCTACCCCGGAGGAACACACCCTGGGAACCAAACACCCAGGGCCTACCCCGGAGGAACACACCCTGGGAACCAAACACCCAGGGCCTACCCCGGAGGAACCCACCCTGGGAACCAAACACCCAGGTCTGACCCTCCCCTGGGACTGGTCATGTATTAGGCACATCTGAAACACACACTGATAACACATCCTGTACGCTGATCGATAAGCAAATCACGTCTCCGCCCCAAACGCATTCAGCATGTAGTAGAAGTACCATGATCAATGTCGGCTGTTATTCAGAGCAACTTGCAATAGAGTGGTGGGGTGTGATGTCATTGTGTAGGCTAGAAGGTGAGCATTGCTGCCATTTGGTTCGGAGCTCTAAATCCCTATGGGAACAATGAATGGGATTCTTGAAAAATGCAGAAAATAAGGTATGTGTTGAACAGAGGCAAGAGACCCTTGTACGTTATAACAGTTATAAAAGTTCAAACACATAGTTGAAGATGGGTTTTGTGAATTTTGAAGCCTTCTACTTTCATAGCTAGCCCAGTAAACATGGTGGATGTCAGAAAGACATTGGACTCATGTAGTCCAGTTTCAAAAATGTTTAGCATAGCACTAGCAACATCAACCTCAGAACCAAATAAGGGCTTCAAAATTCACAAAACCCATCTTCACTGATGCATTTGAACTTTTATAACAAAACATACTCCTTCTTCTTCTTTCGTGTAACGTCAGAGGTCCAACTCGGTGTCGTGTAGCCATGCCAACATCTCGGGTCCTAGGTCAAAGAGGCTGGCTTCCGAGGGTGGTCTGTACAAGGGGCAAGTGGTGATTATATGTTCGGCTGTCTGTTCAGGGTCACCGCACTCGCATGCCGCACTGTCTGCCAGGCCCCACTTCTTCATCGATGTTTTAAAACGACCAACCCCAGTTCGCAGGCGGTTCAGTGTGGTCCATTGCCGGCGTGGTAGGTCGTCTCCTCCTATGGCGCCACCTCCTGGGTCCCAGATGTAGTGATGGACGCGGGAGGGCCCTGCTGACTGCCACTCCTGCTTCCAAGCTGCTGCCAGCCAAGCATCTCTGGAGATGTCCTCAGAGATGGAATTGAGCATCTCTTGCGCTGCCTTGTTGTAGGGGTGGCGGGATTTGAGTCTGCTTGGAGGAGCCGCTGTTGTTGTGGTGTTGTGCAGGATGTGCCACTCATATCTTTTTGCTTTTCTGGCCAGGGCGAGGGTGGCAGCCTCCCGTCGGAGGCCGGCCGGGGCTATTCCCGCGAGGACTGGCAAGAGGGACACTGGGGTAGGCTTCAGGCATCCAGTAATTATTCGGAGGGCACTGTTTATAGCCACGTCAACTTTGCTTGTATGAGGGCTTCTGCACCAGACTGGGGCGCAGTATTCCGCTGCAGAGAAGACCAGAGCTTGGGTCGATATTCGCAGAGTCTTAGCGGATGCTCCCCAGGTTATTCCCGCAAGGCGGCGGATCAGCGCAACCCTAGATGTAACTTTGGCCTTGACTTCTTCTAGATGTTGTCTGAAGGTCAGGGTCCGGTCCAGACGCACACCGAGGTACTTCGGAGCTTGCTGGACCTCCAGGCGTTTGTTGTCGACACGCACCTCCAGTTCCCTCTTTGCTTCTCTGGTGCTTAGATGGTATGCTGCTGCAACTGTCTTTCCGATGCTGAGCTGTAGACGCCACCTTTGAAGGTATGCTACCAGAGTGCCCATATCTTTGTTAAGGCCATCTTCCATCGCCTTCCACTTTGGACGTCTCAGCATGATGGCAAGATCGTCTGCATAGCCGTACTTTCTGGATGTTGTGTCAGGTAGGTCATGTATGTAGATGTTGAACAGCATCGGTGAGAGAACTGACCCCTGCGGAACCCCGTTCCTCAGTCTTCTGAGTCTACTGCGCTGGCCACTGCTGGTCTGGAGGACGAAGCTGCGGTTGGAAAGTCTCTCCATGATGAACTTCACCATGTGCCGGTCTGGGATTATCCTCAACAGCTTCAGGTGGAGACCACGGTGCCACACGGTGTCGTATGCGGCAGTCAGATCCAGGTACACTACCCCAGCTTTCTCGTTGTCCTGGAAGCTGTCCTCGATGTCCTGAGCGAGTAGTGTTACCTGGTCTGCTGTTGATCTTCCACGACGGAAACCAGCTTGTTCCCGTGGGAGCTGTGAGTCAACCACTGGCTCGATGCGGCTATGGATCATCCTCTCCAAGATTTTAAATGGGACACAGAGCAGCGAGATGGGCCGGTATGATTTGGGGTCCTCCGCAGGTTTATTTGGCTTTGGCAGAGCTATGACGGAGGCACGGCGCCAAGTCTTTGGGAGCTTTAACCTCTGGTAGCACGATGTGAAGAAAGCACAGAGCCAGCGAGATGTTGTTGTGCTCTGGTGGATGACGAACTCCGGGTGGATGTTGTCACGGCCTGGAGATTTTCCTGGCTTGAGTTTACTCATGGCCTCACTGAGTTCTTCTTCCGTAAAGTCTCCCGAGATGTTGGAATCGACACTGGCTGCTCTCAAGATGCAAGACACCTCACGCGATGTCTGTCGGGCAAAGTCTTTGTCTGCATCCGAGAAACGGCCGTTCTTCAGGAGCTGGGATGCGATGGCATCAGCTGTGACTGGGCAGCTGGAAGGTGTTGTGTTTCTGCCAGTAAGCCGATCGATTCAACGACTTCTGTCCATCTGGTCCTGCGGGTGACGTCCAGCCTCTGGGTCAGAGCTGCTGCAGTCATGTCCACCTCTTCTCTGGAACTAGCCCTCTGGTGGTCACACAGAAGGCGGCTGCACTCCTTGTCCCAACCTGGGATGTAGCTCCTGTTGTAGCCACGTGGGATGGCCTTCTTTGCCGCACCCAGGAGGATCCGGCAGTAGGCTGTGTAGGCCGCATCCGAGTCCACTGACTCTGGGTCAGGCAGGCCAGCTGACCTTCTTTCCGTCTCCTCAGCATACAACACTCAGTTGGCCTTACGGAAGTTCCATCTTTTGACAGGTTTCCCTGGTACCGGCTGCACCAGTGATAGAACTTTAACGATGGCTGGTCGGTGATGTGAATGGGGAAACCTGTCCAGGACGCGTCTCTCCGGTTTGGGGTCGTTACTGCGGCAGATGGCGAAGGCCAAGTCCGGGTTGGTGGAGGTATTCCAGCGTGAAGAGTAGAAAGATGGAGGCTCCTTGGGGTCATACAGCAGCAGGGCATCGGTGTTGGAGGCCAATTCGCTCAGTGCTACTCCATTAGGTGTTGTGTGATTATAACCCCAGTCTGTGTGTTGACAGTTGAAGTCACCTGCATAGATTGCGGGTGCAGGTACTGATGGGAGTGATGTTGCAGACAGCTCCGATGGTGGGGGCTTGTACACATTGATGACTGATGTCTCCTGGATTTTTGTAACCAGCCATTCGATGTTGGAGCCTGGTGGTGATTGGCTAGTGGCTGACCAGCTTATTTCAGTCTGTACGAAGGTTGCCACACCGTGTTGCTTGCTGTGGGTGGACCCAGTGAGATGGAACCCAGGGATCTTGAGGATGTTGTTGGATGTGCAGTGTGTCTCCTGCAGGAGCAGAACCACTGCCCCAGTGGAATTAGCCAGGTGACGCAGGACTTCGAGTTTGGCGGTGGTAAGGCCCTCGACATTGAGTTGAAGCACTGACAGGCCTCGGTTTTCGACGGTCGGGATGGCTGCTCGTCCGCCGTTCCTAGGTCTGCCAGCTCGACGTATACTCTTGTCTGTTAAACACACACCTTATTTTCAGACATTTTTCCCGAATCCCATTCATTTTTCCCATAGGGATTTAGAACTCGTTTGTAATGTTTCAGCCTACAAAATGATGACATCACCTCACCACTCTATGATAGTAACACACACCTCCTGTGTGTCTGCTACCTAGCTGTAATCTGCAACACCATTAAAGAAAACTGGCCTTTCTTGTCATTGACTGTATTTTCCAGGATGTCAATCCACACAGGAGTCAGAGGAGATGGACACACACCCTCTCATCAGTGGACACGCCCCGTTTCCACTGGCCTGGTAAATACAGCGCATGCCAGAAAGAGCTCTGCAAACAAGGTGTTCTGATAAGGTGTAATGGATGTGTGTGTGTGTGTGTCCAGTGGCCTCCCTGAACTAGCTGAGTTGGCGGATCTATCCAGCATCACCTGCTCCCCTGCCCAGCAGCAGGAGGGTGGGGACCAGGACGGACCCCTGAGCCCCCTCGGCCGACCGGCCCCGCCCTGCAACAGCACCCCCCGCAGCCCCGGTACAACCACACACACACACACACACACACTCTGATCAGCCCAAGAGTAACATCTCACCCTCTGATCAGCCCAATACTGGAGACTAACATCTCACCCTCTGATCAGCCCAATACTAGAGAGTAACATCTCACCCTCTGATCAGCCCAATACTAGAGAGTAACATCTCACCCTCTGATCAGAGTAACATCTCACCCTCTGATCAGAGTAACATCTCACCCTCTGATCAGCCCAATACTAGAGAGTAACATCTCACCCTCTGATCAGCCCAGTACTGGAGAGTAACATCTCACCCTCTGATCAGCCCAGTACTGGAGAGTAACATCTCACCCTCTGATCAGCCCAATACTGGAGAGTAACATCTCACCCTCTGATCAGCCCAGTACTGGAGAGTAACATCTCACCCTCTGATCAGAGTAACATCTCACCCTCTGATCAGAGTAACATCTCACCCTCTGATCAGAGTAACATCTCACCCTCTGATCAGCCCAATACTGGAGAGTAACATCTCACCCTCTGATCAGCCCAGTACTGGAGAGTAACATCTCACCCTCTGATCAGCCCAATACTGGAGAGTAACATCTCACCCTCTGATCAGCCCAATACTGGAGAGTAACATGCCCGGCAGAGACCAGGAAACTGACAAGATCCCATTTTCACAACAAGATCAGACGCTTCCTGTTATGATGCATGTGCTGGCGTGGACCCGCGGGGTCCAGAGAACGCCGTGCGCTGCCTCAGCTACAGCGTTATCCGCCAGGCCGCGGGGTCCAGAGAACGCCGTGCGCTGCGTCAGCTACAGCGTTATCCGTGCGCTGCGTCAGCTACAGCGTTATCCGTGCGCTGCGTCAGCTACAGCGTTATCCGTGCGCTGCGTCAGCTACAGCGTTATCCGTGCGCTGCGTCAGCTACAGCGTTATCCGTGCGCTGCGTCAGCTACAGCGTTTTCCGTGCGCTGCGTCAGCTACAGCGTTATCCGCCAGGCCGCCGCTGACACGCTGCATGTTTTTTGGTTGCAGCGACAACACCCCTGCACAGGGTCACGGGGGTCAGCGGCGGGGCCCCGCCCCCTCTCCCCAGCCTCCTCCTGGACACCTCCCCCTGGAGCAGCTGGCACTCCCCGCCCCTCCACACCGAGAGCTACGCCACCGCGGCCGGGAGCCTGGGAGCCAGCAGCATGGTCTGGGACACACAGGCTCATTCCTACACCACACTGGCAGGCTTATTGCTAGGTTCTAGGGATGTACGATATATCGGCAATTATATATCGGTATCGACCGATGTTAGTCATTTTTTTATATATCGGTATCAATCCGATGTGTAAAACAGGGCCGATGTGAACAACCGATTATTATCTCTGTCTAGCTGCTGTTGTGTGTGTTGTTTTTGAGAGGAAACTATGCAGTAAATATATGATTTATCAGCTTTTCCAAATGTTTTGGAAATAGAGACAGTGTTTACATGTGTTTTTCAGTATGTATAACATTTCATTATCATAGAAACCTGTTTTGATACAGATCATATCGACATCGGTGAATATCGGTTATCGGCCATAAGAGCAAAGTTAATATCTGTTATCGGTATCGGGCTAAATTTTCATATCGGTGCATCCCTACTAGGTTCCAAAATTAGTTGCAGTATTTGCTCTTAGAGTCTAGTCTAAAACGTGCACATTTTTGCTTTACAGTCACGTGTTTCTAAGTTTTGTTAAGGCACAATGTGTCTAGATAGTGCTGCGCTTGTGAAACCTAACTACCCATAGAAGTCCTTCCAGTCTGAGGTCCCAGGGGTGAACATGCTGGAGTGGGAAAACGGGACTGTTGCTCCACTCTTTGTCTCCAGACGGAGGCTTCCATGTCTAGCGTTTGGCGGTCCCCCGTTGGAGGACGCCCCTCCCCCGAGGAGACAGACGCGTCCGCGGGGCCCCCAGACTTCACCATGGCCAGCTCAGTGGAGGGACAGACCGCCGGATGGAAGGGAGCGGGCTCCACGTCCACCAGGACCCAGGAGGGAGACGGTCAGGACGAAGAGGTCCGTGGGAGAGGGGCCAGAGATGGTGCAGCCCCCCCAGGGATGGAAGAGGCGAAGGACGAGGAGGCAGAGGGGTCGGAGCAGGGTAGCCGCGAGGGTCTGGAGGAGGAGCCACAAGACGAAGGCCTGTCAGACCCAGAGGGAGGTGAGGGGTTCAGGTGTCGCCCCTAGACTTGGGCCCCGACCAACGGTTTCATTTCACTAAAAGGCTCAGAAGAACTGCAGAGACTATAATTCTATATGGAATGAAATGAAATTTGATTGTAGATTGTGGTAACTTTTGAACCATTCCTCACAGAGCGTACGTCAGAGGAGGAAGAAAGTGAAGAGGAGTTGCTTGATGAAGAAGGTTCGGAGGTGACCTGTGATGACGAGGAGGAGAAGGAGCCTCTAGATGGAAATGAGACCACCCAGAGTGACGGTATTACATCATATCCACACAGTATTAAACCATTACCACACGGTATTACACCATTACCACACAGTATTACACCATTACCACACGGTATTACATCATTACCACACGGTATTACACCATTACCACACGGTATTACACCATTACCACACGGTATTACACCATTAATACACGGTATTACATCATTACCACACGGTATTACACCATTACCACACAGTATTACACCATTACCACACAGTATTAAAAAATTACCACACGGTATTACACCATTACCACACAGTATTCCATCATTACCACACGGTATTACACCATTACCACACGGTATTAAACCATTACCACACGGTATTACACCATTACCACACAGTATTACACCATTACCACACAGTATTACATCATTACCACACGGTATTACACCATTACCACACGGTATTAAACCATTACCACACGGTATAACATCATTACCACACGGTATTACACCATTACCACACAGTATTACACCATTACCACACGGTATTACATCATTACCACACGGTATTACACCATTACCACACGGTATTAAATCATTACCACACGCTATTAAATCATTACCACACGGTATTACACCATTACCACACGGTATTACACCATTACCACACAGTATTACATCATTACCACACGGTATTACACCATTACCACACGGTATTACACCATTACCACACGGTATTAAACCATTACCACACGGTATTAAATCATTACCACACGGTATTGCACCATTACCACACGGTATTACACCATTACCACACGGTATTAAATCATTACCACACGGTATTTAACCATTACCACACGGTATTAAATCATTACCACACGGTATTACACCATTACCACACGGTATTACACCATTACCACACGGTATTAAATCATTACCACACTGTATTAAACCATTACCACACGGTATTACACCATAACCACACGGCATTACACCATTACCACACGGTATTACACCATTATCACACTGTATTACACCATTACCACACGGTATTACACCATTACCACACGGTATTCTCACAATAGCACTTGAACACATTCAACATCAATAGATAAGCATCACGTTTAATCATGTTCACCTCTTCCTCTTCCCAGATGAGCCGTGTAGTAGGGATCCAGCTCTTGTAGATACTGGAGCTCCTGTGTATCAGAGACGGGCCAGAGGGCCGCCTGCTGACCCAGAGTCCCTGGAGGACACCGACAGGTACGGCCCGCCTCGCCCAGCATAGTCCACACTTTGGACCACCAACCTCTGCTAATGTATGTTGCCATAATATGAATATTTATTCTTCAAATGAAATACTTAGTTGTGTACCTAACAAGGTACGCACATCATGGTGAAATGAGTCCCTCCCCGCACCTCTCAGAGCGAACTCCACCCTGGATGAGGAGCTGCAGGGCCTGCTCGTGGACAGAGCTGCCGGGGGAAACCGGGCTCTCAGAAGCCCGGGGCCTATAGCACGTTTCAAAACACCGTGAGTCCCGAGCCAGTAGCTGGCTAGCATTATCCAACCCCAAACCCACACCATCACCCCGTGATACCAACTCACTTACAACAGTCACCCAACCCACGCTTGTTACTGTAAGCGCTGTTTCCAGAGTGAGGTGCGCTGCTGCAGCGTTGTGTGTGTGTTTGGTCAGGAGGGGTGTGTGTGAGCCCCGGGCGGAGGCCGAGGGAGGTCAGGAGGCCGGGTGCCCGGGGGGAGACCGTGTCGAGGCTGCGGAGCGGAAAGTCGCTGACCCCACTGACCCCGCTGACATCGTCTCAGCGTCTATCACCGGTGAACCTACAGTACATACCCAGATTTTCTCTCAACACATTGAGAAGATCTTCCTTGTTTTCTACATTATACCGAGCTGTTGAGTATAAATGTAACCCACTGTGTTTGAACAGGGCTGGAGATGGATAGTCATGGGAGCCGGAATCTGCCTCACAGGTAAATGATACAGGAGGACATGACGGCCATTTCCATTAAATATTTGTACTTCAGTTGTGCCTCTCCCTATTACTAGTGCACACACACGATGATGACGAGACCAAGGTTTTTGCTATTGTTGTCAAGGTAGTATGTGTTGCACACCAGGGGACTCTGAGAGGAAGCAGTATTTAATATGCAAGATGATGTTGATGAACTGATCCTGTTTTTTTACCGTATTTATTTATTTATTTTTGCTTTGTATTGTCCTGGGTTGTATGACTGACTCAACTGCAAGCCAAATCTACCTTTGGGTATCAACTAAACTAAACACATGATTCCCTGCTGTGTCCGTGGCCTGCGTGCCTCTCCCAGATTCCATACGGAAGAGAATTTGAACCATCTTTTTATCCCTGCAGGGTCATTGTCCTGGAGCACACACCCTTCAAAACCCAAAGTGGACCCAACCAAGTTATGGGAGAGTAAATTGATGTATAATTTACCCTGTTTATAAATAGGGGGGTGAATGTTTGATACTGTTAGATTTGAGGAGCTTGGAGCACATGGTGCGTGGTTAGTGTGGTAATACATGTACTGATGTTTTGTACTGGGATTGCATTTTATCTTCATTGTTCTTAGTGAAAATAATATTGGCTTAATGTTAGTGGCATTTCAATATTTTAGTAGCTTTATTGGAACGTTTTCAATCGTTCGAATCATCATTTTGCTATTTCTGTTTTCATATGGCTATTAAACCAAATGTGAGTGATTGACATTTCACCTTCAGTATTACTTAACTCGCCTGTGATTAATATTTAGATAGATTTCTTTACTGTCAGGAAATGTGTTGCCACATCAGTACAGTGTCATAAAAATGACAGATCCAATATCCACCGAGCACCGTACACCCTGCAGAAACATCCCATCACCAGACACATTCATGCACATACTCACACATCACATATAGTAATGACATGATCATTGTGGGATTGCTTTGTTGAGTGATGCTCTGGCAGAGGAGCTTGTGCTAAAGAGCACGTTCCCAGGCCAGGAACCTGCATCTACGGGGGGGGCGGGGTCAAGAGCAGTTGGAGGTGCTCTGTCTGGTTGGTTGGGGGGGGGGGGTCGTGAGCAGTGGGAGGTGCTCTGCCTGGTTGGTTGGGGGGGGGGGGTCATGAGCAGTGGGGGGTGATCTGCCTGGTTGGGGGGGGAGGGGGGTCATGAGCAGTGGGAGGTGCTCTGCCTGGTTGGGAGGGGGGGGGGGTCGTGAGCAGTGGGAGGTGCTCTGTCTGGTTGGGAGGGGTTGGTTGGTTGGGGGGGGGGTCGTGAGCAGTGGGAGGTGCTCTGCCTGGTTGGGTTGGGTTGGGGGGGGGTCGTGAGCAGTGGGAGGTGCTCTGCCTGGTTGGGAGGGGGGGGGGGGCGGGGTCATGAGCCTGTATGGGTTGGTTGGGGGGGGGTCGTGCTCTGCCTGTATGGGCTGTTCTGTTGAGGTCTGAGAGATTGGGGGTGGGGAGGCTAATAATGGCACACAGTGTCATCAAGGCAGAGCTTGCCTGGAAGAGTATAGTCCTCAATTTTAATCTATACCAAAATTAATATATACCAAAGGTCAGCAGTAACTCTTGAACTTTGTTATTGTTACATTATCTCTTACCAATTACTCAAGGAGCTTACACATTCTGCACTATATGTTCAATAATAATGTACTTCTTGACTGAGTCAATCATTGGCCCAGGCCAATCTTTTAATTGAATAGAGAAGGACCATAAAACACATTTAAAGGGGCAGTCAGGCTTGTTTCAGTTGATTTCCGTGATTCAGACATGTGTCAGGAAACACCTACACTGACGGTGATTTTTAAAAGCATTTAATCCAAATAATATCAACTGAGACAGGCGTGACTTCACGGTGCCCCTTTAAGACAAGACATAAATGATCATATAAAATTCTGTAGCAATCTGCTACTTGCATCACTGACCGTATTTACACTGGTGAAATGCATCATTGTCGCCGCCCAGCGACATTTTCAGTCGTGTGTGTTGGTTGGTTCTTTAGCAGGATTACACAAAAACTAGCAGACCGATGTTCATGTAACTCGTGGAAGGGTGAAGCACGGGCAAACTTGGAACCCATAATATTTTGGAGCAGATCCAAATAAGTGGGCGGATCCAGAACAACGCGAACTTGCCCATCCATCCATTTTCACCCTGGATTTAGGCTCAGGTCTGTCAATGCCACTTCCATGATTGCGCAATCACAGGGCCTTTGGTGGTGTAGTGGGAAAGGAACCCAGACTGGAACAAATTACTTTATTTTTTAGAATGAGTAGTTAATAGTGTAGTAATGTATGTACAGTGTAGTGTAGATAGAGTAGTGATTGTGGACTAGATGTTGAATATTATTCCATTTTGTATTTAATCATGTTTTTTCTTATGTGATAGTGAGTGTTTAGATTTTTTTTAATAGTTAATTATGTTTATAGTTTAATAAATGTATCTATTCTTGAGGTTTTATATTAACCTACCCCTACTAAATGCACTCTGATATCCTAGGGAGAAAGACAGAGGGAGAGAGAGACCTTGCTGCTTTCTTATCTATGAATCACTGATTATTTTATCCACTTACACATTCAACAACTGCACACGCTGATCTAACAGGAGTCATTGCATCACTCGTCTGTATCACTTCCTCCTGCAACCTGCCCACACTGACATCACACCCAGGTCCTCTGACCTGCGTTCACACATGACCACCTGTCAAACACCACTACCAGTTACTCCACAGAGAAGCTCTTCCATGGTGCAAGTGGGTGATATTTATACTGAGGAGTGAGTTTAACCATTTCAACTCGGTTACACCAACAAAATGCATTCATGGGCGGAGGCCTGTGCTCTCTGAGCACCCTTTGTAATATAATAATCATTCGGAAAACCTTCAGTATCAAGTATCGAAGTTTGGTTTTTACAAAAAATAGTGCATCTTTAATTCGCAACATGGGGTTTCATTTCTGGCAGTGCCTTCCGCACAAATAGCATTTTTAAAACTTTCCACAAAGAATCTTCAATAAGGTTAAAATACCTAACACATGGATGAAGTAGGAGATGGGTGATGAATCCATCATTTTCACCACTTGGGCTACTGTCTGTGCAGTGGGGTCTAATCTCTTACAGTCTCTTGGCTGCATGTTCTTCTTGCCTCAGATGAGCAGGCGAACGTGCCCTTTCTTGTCCAGCTCAACGAGGGTGAGGTGCTCCAGCGTCTTTAGCTTGGCGTTGCTAACCTTCATGTTCAACTGCTTCATCTTCTGCAAGCTGACGGGACCACTGGAGAAAAAAGACAAGTTGAAATCTTAGGAAACCATAAAATCGCACTGAAAGCCACTTACCTGTGAATGACTACACACAAATTACACCTGACTTGTCTAGCCCAGTTATCTATTCAGCCTGAAAATGAGAAAATTCCTTCAACTGGTGTTATGACACAAATTGGGGTTTCTGTGCAAAGGGTTGTGTCTGGGCATGAATGTGACCTGTCAGACCTGTTCTTCGTGGTGGAGAAGTACTCGTGCAGCTGCTTGTAGAAGGCGTTCAGGTCGGCCAGCTTGACGTTGGAGCGTACACAGTGTGGAACTCCCTCCAATGTGGCTTCGCTCAGCTCGTCAAATTCACAGGAAGCTGTGGATAGGAGGACAGTCACTTTATCCTCAGTAAAAGTGTTCCAACTTCAGATGAATCATCATGACAATTTCCCAACATGTGAGCCTGATTTATACTGTAAGCTGTGCCTAAAAAAGCACGAATGCACACCGTGGGTACTCGTATCTGTGTAACAAACAAAACAAATACACACCACTGCATCTCATAGATACAAGTACATGTTATGGTGTCTAACCTACATTGTGTGTGTGCTTACATTGTGTACCCTTTGTACAGTTGGAGGGCCACTGCACAGAGGTCACTGGCTGGAGCAACTCCTCTGGTTGGAGTATATTTAGAGTGGATTTGTCACACATTTGAAGGGGTGAGGCCAAGGATTTGCTTTAACTTACACTGTGGCTCTTCTGGGACCTCTTTTGACACCGGTACCTGTGGGAACACAGACATTCATGGGTATGCTGTTCACACAAAGACTGACATACAGACCAGAATAGGTCTATTTTTGAAACAGAGCACTCCGTAATCCATAGTTAGACTGGGATTATAATGTTAGTATGAGCAGTGTGTGACAGATACAATCTAAAGCAGGCTAGATTATTTAGTGGAGGTATTTAGTTCCCACTCTGGTTCCTTTGAGAGGCCAGTCTTACCTCTGTTGGATCCTCATTGACGGTTAAACCAAGGAACTCCGCTGACACCTGTTCTGTTTCAGTGAATGGGGGAATCTACAATAAAACACAGTTCAGTATCCAGAGTAGTGTACACAAACTATCCTTTCGTCTTAAGTCACAATTTCAAATGGTCTTGGTCTGACATGGTGTGACGGACGTCTGTAGGGAACATGGCAGGCTACCTGTACGTCTGACGTCTGCTGTAACTGTTGCACCAGCTGCACGGTCGTGTTAAGGTGGGCCCTGATGGAGTCCACTGACTGCTTCTGCTCCGCTTCAATCTCCTGAACTTGTGCACACAGCGTTGCGTGCCTTGCTTTGATCGCGGACAAGTTCTCCAGCATTTTCACTGGGTTGTCCTGTGGTCATAGACACACAACACAAGTTGATATTATGTTAACGTCTCTGTAGAGGCAATACACGTTCTATGACTGCGTCACTGATGAGACTATATGGAGGAGCTGGGTTGGGGGGGGTTGAATGTGCCAGCGTCCAACATGTTCATACACTCACTTCTGCAAAACCATTCTCTCCCGTGTTGGTCATGAAGTCCAGCTTCAGACGTTTCTCCATGTACTCCAGGTCAGCCTCCGCTTTCTGGAACTGAAAAGACAGCCTGTTTAATGCATGGCACACATCGCCACTAATTTAACCCTTTGAAAGCAGCTCATTCATGGAAGAAAAGGTAATTACAGAGATCAGTCTCAACTGTCAACATGAACAAAAGTCCACTTTAGTCTCTTATGCCACAGGTATGTGCCTCCAGGGGTGCATGGTCCTGAGATGGGTGGAGTCTTGCTGTGGGCCATGCATTGTGCCATTAAGAGTCGTTTTAACCTAAACCCTGAAACCCTATAAGCAATATTGCACTACTCTGAACAAAGTGGACAGCAGAGACAATACTGATAGGGTTCCAGAAGTTAGGATCAATCCAGAGTCAAATTCAGTACACACATGACAATGACACATGAAAGCTTGTAAAGTTGATAATACTGAAATCTTGTAATCAAACTGACCTGAAATAATTCATTTTGGTATGTGTTGGAAGCCAATTAAAATGAAACAAACCGCAAACACAGCTTTTAAGGTCAAGTTTATTTAGGCTAGACCTGAAACTGGATTCGGCTAAATGAACTGGAGGTGGCCGCTGATGAGCACTTGTTTATTGGGATGACATACATTTTACAGATTCTCTGAAACAAACTTGCAAATTGTGACACTTGGATATAGACCGAACCATAGACTGAACCAGAGAATGGGTTTACATCTACCCCAAACCATAGACGGAACCAGAGAATGGGTTTACATCTACCCCAAACCATAGACGGAACCAGAGAATGGGTTTACATCTACCCCAAACCCTGCAGTTGTCTGTCAGTGGAGAGTGGATCCAAACCCTTTGGCCTTACAAATATTTAGCTGCATCCTTGTGTCCAGGCAGTGTGTTGCTGCTTTCAGACGCTTTGACAATACTATTGCACTGCTAGCTGTCCAATACAGTAGTGCAATGAAGTCAGAGCACCTGCTAACAGCATCTGGTTCATCATCATTTTAAACCTATCCTTTGGGAACAATCCCTGGCCAATGCCCTTTTAACATTGCACTGCTTTCATTGCAGGGTCACCAGTAGTACAATATAAAAGGGGCACTGGACAGACAGAAAACATTCTGGATTCCAAATGTTCCGAAGTGTTGTCAGTCAGTCCTGGGAAATGAAAATATAAACAGACCTGCAAAACTTGAGACACTGTTCTCTCTTCAATGGCTTTCATGCAACTGGGGTTCGATCAGGAGTGTAAGTTCATAATCTAGGTATGTTTTTAATACAGCTTTTGTGCTTGCATCCCCACTACCTGTGCATACTAGCTACTCGGTACCAGGGGCACGGATACGGCCTGTGTGTGTGTGTGTGTGTGTGTGTGTGTGTGTGTGTGTGTGTGTGTGTGTGTGTGTGTGTGTGTGTGTGTGTGTGTGTGGCGCAGGCTCTACTTGCTCTTCGTTACAGGCTAACCCTAGCTAGCAGCTAGCTAGCGAACCTCTCCTCTGCTAGTACTCGCTGTCCTCATTGTGAAACGTGTGGCTGGCTAACAACAACCTGGCGAAATAAACACGGATTATAGGCAACCAATACATAATATCTAGGGTCATTCGAAAGAGATGTTTGCCACTGAATGTGTGTGTGATTTTCCTCTTCTCCTGAAACGAATCACAGCGAGGAGAATGGCAGAAAAAAAGGGAATTGAGATCCAAGCGAGCTAAACGTTACGATCCCATTCTTCTGGACGCACAGATCATTTCCCTACAATGTCTTGTTAAAGGAGATCATATAAATGTATCTTATGTCCAACATTGTACATCTATACACACTGCTTTGTACACAAATATGGTTTAGTTAGCTAAAAACACATCTTACCATTGCCTCCAGCTTCTCAACCGCTGTCTCCATGTTGAATAGTTTACATTCCTCAGGCAGGCAGCACAGTCAATATATCACTGGTTCATGGAAAGGCTGCTCTGATTGGTCAGCTGTCACGGATAGTGGACGCGGATTGGTCGGTTCAGCGACCGCAGTGGGGGAGATGGTGAAATGGGCGTTGGGGAAAAAGGGGGGAGTTCATAAAATGGCGATGTGAACATTGGTTGGAGGACTAGTACATTTTTGCAGTTTATTGGTGGATACATGTTTTCTTTTTGTTAAGTTGTTTATTTACTCTGCAGAACGTCATGCAAAACAAATTAGTTTTTAATTGAATTAGTTGCATGAGGCAACTCATTTGTCACTATTCTTCTGGGAAGAATGTAGTTTGGTGTTGAATTATTGATTTTATGAATCAAAGTGTGCAAAATTGGATTTACTTTTTGACACTTTAAGAAATAATAATCTAGTGTCACGACTCATGAGTTCATGATATCTCACTTACTATCTACTTATCTACTGTAGTTGACTCGAACTAGACTAGTGGTAGGCTACATGTTTTCCATGCAGGGTGATAGTTGGAAATCATGTCATTTTGGTTTTGAGTACATTGTGGGTTTTTATTATAGTGACATTGTACTGTACAAACAAACAAAAAAAACATTAATTATCCAGTGAACATGTTCATCATATGATATATTGGAGATTTGAGTCTCACTCTCCATTGAAGTGCAGCATGACAATAATAACCTGTTGATAACATGACGAATGGTGTCCTCTATCTTCCCTGGACCTTCACAAAGGGCTGCCTGCTCAGGATGTCCCATGACAACAAGACAAGAGATGCTAAATAAAACTATTTATTCGGACAGGAACCATCATATTAGTCAAGGGTGAACCCAGAGTTAACCTGGCGATGAAACCCCAACCCAGTCGTGTATCATATCTATCGTGTATAGTGCATCTAAAAATGTGACCCAGTAAAATATCGAATCTACAATTGACAGGTTAGGGGACCAATGAGGTTGATCGTCGTGACCACGTGACCATCACAAGTCCAATCATAAAGAGGCACTTTTCTTACCTCGGCCAATCAGCGTGGGCTGTCCCTCGTAGTGAAGTCATCTAAAAATGGGAAGCCAGTAAAACATCGAATCTACAATTGACAGGTTAGGGGACCAATGAGGTTTATCGTCGTGACCACGTGACCATCACAAGTCCAATCATAAAACGGCACTTTTCTTACCTTAACCAATCAGCGTGGGCTGTCCCTCGTGGTGAAGTTGAGTTGAGGCTCGCGCAAGGTCTCGAGCGGGCACCGAGCTAGAGGGCGTTGGAGTCACTGAGGGGAAAGGACCAACGGCTTTTATTTGTGGTATAAAACCTGAGCCGTTACATTTTAAAAATGTTTTCCCGTGTAGCAAGACCTACAATCCGCCTGGCTCGGAGCCTGTCCACCACAACACAGGTAAAACGATTTAATCTGCCAACAATCACTTGGAAATGATGGCCAACGAGCTAACTAGCTAGCAAATGTAGTGCTAACGTGGTAACTTAGTTGGCTAGACTAAGTTGACTAGCTAAAGTTCGCTATCTTGCGTGGATTGTACGGCAGTACAGGATTCTAATATAAATATAATAATACCGGCACCACGAGTACCGGTAAATGGGCCTATACTACGTGGGTGTAACGTTGACATACTAGCTAAGGTTAGTGAAACGCAAATTGTCAGACATAGCGGTAAGCTAGCTAGTCATAGTGGTATATCGTTGGCATAGCTAACGTTAGGCTAATGTTAAGTTATTTACACAACTCAATAAATATAAAACGTCTCCGGTATTCCTGAGAAATCAAAGCCGAGTTCATCTCCTGATAAGATGGCTAACGTAGCTAGCTAGCTGACTTAGCCACGGTTTTCTGGAAGTCACGTCTACTGAAGCACTAAGGTCAACTTGAGCTCAGGAGCTAGGTAGCTAACTAGCTACAAAACGAAAGCTCACCTAACAGGTGCTCGCTGCTACTAATGGTGCGTTCGTTTATAACTGGGAGGTGCAAATTGCGACTTGCTAGGAATGATTAAATAAAACACCTCATGAACTCGCACTTCCTCGTCGTGAATTCGGATATGTTTCTCAGCCCCCAGTTGCTCGAATGCACTAGATATAACTAGATAACTGTGATATAATGGTATATAGATATAACTAGGTAACTGTGATATAATGGTATATAGATATAACTAGGTAACTGTGATATAATGGTATATAGATATAACTAGGTAACTGTGATATAATGGTATATAGATATAACTAGATAACTGTGATATAATGGTATATAGATATAACTAGGTAACTATGATATAATGGTATATAGATATAACTAGATAACTGTGATATAATGATATATAGATATAACTAGGTAACTGTGATATAATGGTATATAGATATAACTAGGTAGCTGTGATATAATGGTATATAGATATAACTAGGTCACTGTGATATAATGGTATATAGATATAACTAGGTCACTGTGATATAATGGTATATAGATATAACTAGGTCACTGTGATATAATGGTATATAGATATAACTAGGTCACTGTGATATAATGGTATATAGATATAACTAGGTCACTGTGATATAATGGTATATAGATATAACTAGGTCACTGTGATATAATGGTATATAGATATAACTAGGTAACTGTGATATAATGGTATATAGATATAACTAGGTAACTGTGATATAATGGTATTTAGATATAACTAGGTAACTGTGATATAATGGTATATAGATATAACTAGGTAACTGTGATATAATGGTATATAGATATAACTAGGTAACTGTGATATAATGGTATATAGATATAACTAGGTAACTGTGATATAATGGTATATAGATATAACTAGGTAACTGTGATATAATGGTATATAGCTCGAATGCACACAGGTCGGAGGTAGGTATTTTGCCACTTGCGACATTGCCACCTCCGACCACAAACGAACGCACCATTAATATCTCAAGCGTGTCATTCTCCTACCTCAATGTAGCTAGATTGTGAAACGGCTTGCTCCCTCGATTGGCTCAATGTGGGCAAGTTTAGTGAAAAGGGGGTAATGGTTAAAGCTGATTACTGGTAAGTGTTACAATTTTACGGCTCAATGAGCTTAGCTTCTATGTATGAACCCACAATGAAATCCAGGGAAGCAGGAGTAGTTGATTTAAACCTCACTGAGACATGATGTAGTCATGGGGTGGATCCAAAAATACTGTCCTGACCTTTCTGTGACGGGAAGGTTTAAGGCCTTCAGATATTCCCTATATTTGGTACAGTGTTCAATGATCTGTGTCCCACACAGGGTGGATTTTAAATGATTTAATCCCTCCCATCATCGAGGGTGTTTATTGACTAAATCCTGACAAGGAAGCCAGGGATTCCTAAGATTAGATGAATACTCAGCTAACATCTCTCTCCTCAGAACAATGCAAAGGTGGCAGTGCTGGGTGCATCCGGGGGCATCGGTCAGCCACTCTCTTTGCTGCTGAAGAACAGTCCTCTGATTGGTCAACTCTCCCTCTATGACATAGCCCACACCCCCGGAGTGGCTGCTGACCTTAGCCACATCGAGACCAGGGCCCAGGTCAAAGGTAATACATTAGCATTACTGCAACATGTATACAAAGCTGAATAGGCTAATGTTGGCTTCATTTCCGATGTACCTTTAGTTGTGAAGGCCCTCTGAGGGGTGTTCACCAGAGCTAGCTGTAAAACGAGCATGAGAATGTCAGGAAGACCCCCTTGAAGAGCCCTGCTTCCTCCGCCAGGTTACATGGGTCCTGACCAGTTGGATGCTGCGCTGCAAGGCTGTGACGTCGTCGTCATCCCCGCTGGGGTCCCAAGAAAACCTGGTGAGTTCTTACAAGCTCAGCTAATCTTAGTCTGGAGTTTTCACATTTGTTTTAATTTTACAGTGAAATTAATAAAAAAAAAATTGGTTCTCAGGCTATTTTTTAAATAACTTTATGGTTAAAGCTCAATGAGAACTTTTTTATGGTTCAATATTCATCTTTACTTGCTATTAAGTTCAAGTTCAAGGCTTTTATGGTCATGTGTATTATAAAATACAATGAAATGCACTGTGCCCGGCACTCTCAGACATCAAGACATAATTTAAGACAGTAAGACATTACAACATATTAGTTTATGAGTTGGCCTTAGCAAGACCCCAAAAATAATTTTCATGACATGAGACTGCATGAGACCCTGTGAATTTATTATTTTAGAATTTCGGCGTACTGGCTATTACACTGGCGGGAAATCTTGTGGTGGAAACGGAAGTGACACGTTTTGCGTGTCACAATATCAGGAATACAACAAATACTTCACCTGCGAAGCGAAATTTACATGCACATAAAAGAAAGAAGACCAGTATTTACCTGCATTGAAGTCATCCTTCCAGAAAGTAGCTACAATCTTCCAATCTAGTCTGCGCCACGCACGTTTATCATTTTTTCCCCATCATTACAGCGAGTGAGTGGGGGATTGTGGGAAGTGTGGTTCTTAAAACGCAGTGCCGATTTTCACAACCAGAGGGGCTGCCAAAGTGCCGAGTTATCTCGTATAGCTTTAAATTGTGTTAGCGATGTATTCAATGATGTATTATTCAAATCTGTGAACTTTGGGAACATTTAAGTATTCAGTCCAAATTTAAATTCAGTTGTTAGCAAATATGCCCTCTAGAATGTACCTTAAACTATTCTTTCATATATATTTACGACCCTGAAAGTTCTCTGTCTTTCAAACAAACAGGCATGACCCGTGATGATCTGTTTACCACCAACGCTACCATCGTGGCCACCCTGGCCGACGCTTGCGCCCGCAACTGCCCTGAGGCCATGATCTGCATCATCGCCAACCCTGTGAGCGTCTCTTCATTTCCCAGACACTTCGCTTCATAGATTAACTCACCTTCCTTAAGGTCAAGTGGTTGATACCTGCCATTTTGTGTCTTTGCCTAAACTATTTAAATTGGCTTTCAGGAGCTGTGTTAAGGTTTTAATCCAAAACTGAGATTATTTTTCAATATTTTATTAATATTGGGTTCAATCTTGACTTTTCTCCTTTGGCCCTAGTCAAGCGTAAATGCCAGTAAATATGGTAACATGTTTGACATTGTGGAATGAATTAATCAGATCATTGAAGAAATGAGTCCCAACTGTCCTTAATAATCAATAAGGAGAACTCGTGCACTGTAGACCATCAGTATGTCTGATCTATTTATTTTACATGCATGGAGAGCGAAAGAGCACAGGGATGACTAAGTTTCTCTCTGACTAGGACGGTCCCGGTCAGATGCATATATTAGACAAAATCAAAACCCCTGTTCATGATTGGAGCAAAGGGAATCAACAATAGTTAACAAGTCAGGAGATGATCTGGTTTTGGTTTCTTCAGAAGACAAAACAGAAACAAGGAGTACTCCATATGGCCCGTATGGAGCCCCCTGGTCATATGGCCCGTATGGAGCCCCCTGGTCATATGGCCCGTATGGAGCCCCCTGGTCATATGACCCGTATGGAGCCCCCTGGTCATATGGCCCGTATGGAGCCCCCTGGTCATATGGCCCGTATGGAGCCCCCTGGTCATATGGCCCGTATGGAGCCCCCTGGTCATATGGCCCGTATGGAGCCCCCTGGTCATATGGCCCGTGTGGAGCCCCCTGGTCATATGGCCCGTGTGGAGCCCCCTGGTCATATGGCCCGTGTGGAGCCCCCTGGTCATATGGCCCGTATGGAGCCCCCTGGTCATATGGCCCGTATGGAGCCCCCTGGTCATATGGCCCGTATGGAGCCCCCTGGTCATATGGCCCGTATGGAGCCCCCTGGTCATATGGCCCGTGTGGAGCCCCCTGGTCATATGGCCCGTGTGGAGCCCCCTGGTCATATGGCCCGTATGGAGCCCCCTGGTCATATGGCCCGTGTGGAGCCCCCTGGTCATATGGCCCGTGTGGAGCCCCCTGGTCATATGGCCCGTATGGAGCCCCCTGGTCATATGGCCCGTATGGAGCCCCCTGGTCATATGGCCCGTATGGAGCCCCCTGGTCATATGGCCCGTATGGAGCCCCCTGGTCATATGGCCCGTGTGGAGCCCCCTGGTCATATGGCCCGTGTGGAGCCCCCTGGTCATATGGCCCGTATGGAGCTCCCTGGTTATATGGCACGTATGGAGCCCCCTGGTCATATGGCCCGTATGGAGCCCCCTGGTCATATGGCCCGTATGGAGCCCCCTGGTTATATGGCCCGTATGGAGCCCCCTGGTCATATGGCCCGTATGGAGCCCCCTGGTCATATGGCCCGTATGGAGCCCCCTGGTCATATGGCCCGTATGGGGCCCCCTGGTCATATGGCCCGTGTGGAGCCCCCTGGTTATATGGCCCGTATGGAGCCCCCTGGTCATATGGCCCGTATGGAGCCCCCTGGTCATATGGCCCGTATGGAGCCCCCTGGTCATATGGCCCGTATGGAGCCCCCTGGTCATATGGCCCGTATGGAGCCCCCTGGTCATATGGCCCGTATGGAGCCCCCTGGTCAAAGACAGGAGTAGCTGGAGAAAAGACATCAGCTCACCCCTGACTGCTTTACAACCATAGGCAAAAACAATATACTTTATTTAAAAGCAAGCATAAGCAATATGTCATCTTTTAATGAAGCAAGCATACATAATTACATTTATTAGACTTCCACAACAGCTGAAACATTGTTTCTTTTCCCATTCAAAGGTCAACTCTACTATTCCCATTACATCAGAGGTCATGAAGAAGTATGGTGTCTACAACCCCAACAGAGTGTTTGGAGTCACAACACTGGACATCGTCAGAGCAAACGCCTTCGTTGCTGAGCTGAAGGTAATGTATTCATTTCTATATTCTTTATCAGGCTCTTAAACACTGTTCACACCTCCTATGTACACAGCTTTGTTGTCAAATAGAGAGTGAAGGGCACACCCTGATAGGCAGGTACTAGGACTGTCAAATAAATAGTCGGACTTTGACTTGTCTTCAAATTTGCGGAAAAAATGCATAATCGATCTTAAAATGTAGATTAGTAGGCTACCACATGCATACCTGCAAACTAGTCGCCTTTTGGCTACAATCGCCGTTTTTTTTGTCAGTTGGGTCATTCACATGAATCGTGCAGATCCGGGGAAGGGGGGGGGGTGACTGCGTTTGATGTTCAGGCTAGAATAAACCTTATTGGATAATATTAACTGGTTAGCTTGGCAAAGATATAAGTACAAACTTGGATGCTACAAGCTAAATGTTATAGAGTGGTGGGTCAATTCAATTCAGTATTTCGTATGCACTAAATGTCACCCATGTTAAGCGGGTATTACTTGAATCCTGTAAACAGATGGAGAGAAATAATAGTTCAGTTAGTGCTTGTTCTTGACAATAGGTGGTGAGCACCGCCTTGTGGTTAGAACTGGTAATGGCAGTTCCATTGTATGCATCATTTTCTTTTAATGATTTTGCAAAATTATATAATGCCAATAATCAAATATTTGATTTTCTAAGAATATTTAAGAGAGAAAGTGTAATCTAATTTCTGAGCTGAGTTGGTCTGCACTGTCCCTGGGTCGAGGCCCCCTGGAGGGGTCAAAGCTGGTGTTTTATAGCCTGTATTTAATAGCAAAAGTATTCAGATTGCGTATCATGGCAAAAAGAGAGGCACGCCTCCTGAAGGGAGGAAACGTTGTTCTCTGTCGTTTTGAAATTCATGTCAATGAAATTCAATGTGTACATGTATCTAATGCTTACTGCTACAGATGACGTGCATATATAGAGGTAGCTGTAGAGACACTTGCTCAGAGCTACAGATTATATGGCTGTAGTGTTTTTGTAAGGGCTTAATGGCTCATTCAAGCTATGAATTAGTTGCTCTTTGTGTCTACATTACTGTCAAAACAAGATGGATGACTGGCTGTTGTTTCACATTGCAGGGTCTTGACCCAGCACGCGTTAATGTCCCAGTGATTGGAGGTCACGCAGGAAAGACCATCATTCCTCTCATCTCACAGGTGAGAGACCAAGAAACCCCTCACAACTTTGAAAAAGCAAAGCTATCCCGACTGTTTATTTTATAGAACTGCTGCTGTTTCGTGGTAAAGACGCACATTACATAATAATGTTGCTCAGACTGACATGTCTCTGTGTTTTAGCCACAAAGTCTGGCCCCCTCTAGTGGTTTCAACATGTAGACAGATGTGTGGCTTGAAGGAAACCCGCATTCATGGTCAAATTCTGAACCAACAGAATATGGAACCAAAATCAAATCTGTTAATTTGTTCTACGCATTTCGAATCCTTTTTTTCTGCGGTTAATATCTAGCACCTCTCTCTAGTGCACACCCAAAGTGGAGTTCCCAGCTGACCAGCTGTCTGCTCTGACGGTCAGGATCCAAGATGCTGGCACTGAGGTGGTGAAAGCCAAGGCTGGAGCAGGTGAGGACTAAGTGTACTTCAGTGAAAACTTGCGTAACAGGTTGGTCTCCTGGGCTTAACAAGCTCTATCGATGCCTTTTAGTTAAAGCGAAGGCTTGGTTTGGTCTTAAATGCTATCAGTGTGTCTGGACTAGCTGTGAACAGGTTGATCTCTGTCACAGGCTCTGCCACTCTCTCCATGGCCTACGCTGGAGCCAGGTTCACCTTCTCTGTCCTGGATGCCATGAACGGCAAAGAGGGCGTGGTAGAGTGCGCGTATGTGAGGTCAGAAGAGACCGAATGCAAATATTTCTCCACACCTCTCCTCCTCGGGGTAAGTCCTGCACCAGCACCACCAACTCATTCAAATCATTTATGGGAGTGAAAGGACATGAATTACTGTGGAAAGTAGTTATTTAATGTAGTTGTATTCTTGTGTTCAATTCATCAGTACCCTGGTCAGGACTAGCCTGTAAGACAAGCTTCCTCTCAAAAAAATAAAAATCCCTTTTGCAAAACAGTCTGGCCGCCCACAACGATTACAGTGGGCAGGAGTACTTGCCTTGACAAACTCCTTCAGCCAATCAGCGTAACCAAATCCAAATCCAGCAAAAACATATTTTACTCCAAGAAACTCAGCTAGTGCATACTCTAGTTCTTCTTGAATTGCTGTTTATTGAGTCTTTTTCTGCAATAACAGCACTTATGGCCGTGTTTATTCTACTAACATTAACGTTGCCGCTCGTTGCTTCAGGAGACTCCATTAGCCTATTTTTTTTTTTCATCAACTACGGGACCCAATCAGGGGCTGCGTCTGCACTGGGAGCAGAACAGCAGTGATGACGCAGCCAGATTGGCCCGGTTACATTGTAATTTCTGGATGTGAATACCAAGAACTGTATTGCAAAAGGTTTTGCGAGGAAGTCTGTCTTCCAGGCTAGGTCAGTCTTTGAATGTAAAAATACGTCTTTAAATGTTAACCAAGAGGAACATGGTGTTGTCTTTTCCAGAAACAAGGTATTGAGAAGAACCTTGGGCTTGGCAAGCTGTCTGCTTTTGAGGAGAAGCTGGTGTCTGAAGCAGTTGGAGAACTGAAGGGCTCCATAAAGAAGGGGGAGGATTTTGTCGTCAACATGAAGTGAGCAGTGTTGAGCCTCGGTATCCGTGGTTATTTAGATTTCTTACTTCAATGGCACCAGGGCCTCTCCCAAACCCAATTCTCATCATGCCTGCTGATACAGTAGTGGTTTGTTACTGATCACAAATGTCAATAACTTCAATAAATGGTTTGGCCTAACCACTGTGCACTGGATCCATGAACATCTGAGAGTGTGACCTTGTGACATACAGCTATATATTTGAAGGGACACTATCATGCTTTTGTCCTTGTAGATGTTATTTAAACAAATCATATATTTTTCATCTTGATTTGTGTACAGCACTTTGAATGTTGGGTACCTCCATGTCACCGCATGGAATTGTTTGTGTACAATAGTGTTCTTGTTAATTTGTTCAAGAGTATGTCAGTTGTTTCCTTCAAACTATAAAGAAATCTTAACCCATACCCCTTTGTGTTTTGGTAAATGGACTGTACTTAAATAGCGCTTTTATCCAAGGTGCTTTACAATGAAGGCCTCTTTTTCACAGACAGTCACACACCAATGGTGGCAGCTGCCATGCAAGGTGCTAGCCTGCTCATTGGGAGCAGTTTGGGTTCAGTGCCTTTCCCAAGGACACTTCCACATGTGGACAGGAGGAGGGATTAGAACCGGCGACCCTATGATCACTGGACGACCCGCTCTACCACTGAACTACAGTGGCCCCTGCCCCTGTTTATATCAAAATTTAAATACAAATTTATTTCAGAGGAAAATGTATGTGCCAAATGTGAAGGCATTGTCAGGTCCCATTCATTTGAGTCAACCTTCATAGAGAACATACAGTAGTAGTTCATTGTCACATGACTCAATAATCAATGCTGCAGATTAATACTTTCATCCCAATATTTTAAAACGTCTAGTAATTTGAGAGAAAGCAGTAAACAAAACCCTTTCTTGGCTGCTTCTCTAGGTCATGAAATGGTTAAGAAGAATGTTTGGAATGAGCGCGCTACCTTGTAACCAAGGAGAAGCGCATAACTACTAAACATACTTGCAATAAACAAGACACCAGGCGGATTTCAAGTTGCAGATTTTGCTTTAGCCTCAAGTTTTGAATGATTATAGATCAAAATGGTAGGGTGCGAATGGGATTTCCTCTACCTTGGGTTTTATAATAGGCCTAACGGCTACGTGTCTTTGGCGAGGACAATCACAGCCAACAAACTGGTTTCAAGGATGCGGGATGTGACGGCAACAGTAGTGCGCTAGGCAACCACCAATGTTTTTGGGACAGAAATTTAATTTTTTTGCAACCGAATACTGTTAATTATACTGGAATAATTCTTATTCCAAGAAGTAAGATACATTGCACCTGTACGCTCAAAGCCTAACTGAAGACAAGCTGATTTATCACAATGTCCACCGGGATCCAGCACGCCACAAATCAAAGCATCAAACCTTTTAAGTCAAGCGAAGAGTACCTGTATGCCATGAAGGAGGATTTGGCTGAATGGCTGAGAGACTTGTATGACATTGAAATCGACGTGAACAACCTTTTAGAGACGCTAGAGACTGGCCATGTCCTCTGCTCACATGCGAATAATGTCACCCGAGTCGCGGGGGAGTTCAGTGAGAAGTTCGGGATGGTCCAGGTCCCGCTGCCAACCAAGGGGGTCACGTTTGTGAGTTCGGCCCAACCAGCCACTTTCCTGGCCAGGGACAACGTCTCGAATTTCATAAACTGGTGCCGAATGCAGATGAATATCAAAGGTAGGCCTATGTGTGTAGATAGAACTGTGGAAATAATTATGTTCAAGGAAATCTTAGGAGCAGCCATACGCTATCCCCAAAATTAAATTGAACTGTTTTTCACTGTTAGGGCAGGCTATTTAAACATACAAGAATAGGGAACTGGAAGGAATGCAATTTCAAGGGAACCCAGTAGGCTAGTGTGTGTCACCTACAGTATGGTGAACAGTAAGTAGCCTAGGGAGGGAGGCACGCATCACAGTTGTTGCATTTCAATCAATCAATCAATCAATCAATCAATCAAAGCTTTATTTGTATAGCGCATTTCATACCCAGAGCCAGAGGCAACACAATGTGCTTTACAGAGAACAAGGGAGGTGGGCATACGACCCACCTCTACATATTCCAGAGGGAAGCAAAAAAACAGTAATCACCCAGGGGTCAGATAAGTGAGCTGTAAAAATTCTTCCCTGACCCCTCTCAACAAGGCGATCGAGCAAGCTCCTGGAGTATGTTTGTCTACCAGATAAGAACATTTATAAAGCAATAAATTACATTTTCAGAGTAAGAGAAGCTAAAAAAAACATAGGAGAGGCAAATACTGGTGTGTGTTTGCTATGGCCCAGGCCTAAAGCCGGAAGTGGGCTAGTGTATGTCCGTGTGTACGTGTGTGTGTTAACTAAATGCTACAACATCCACAGCAGACACAGGGGTAACTATCGGACTCGGGGAGGTCTGCTGGTGACAGTGGGGCATCCACTGGACCTGGTTAGAAGATAGGAGGGAGAGAGAGAGGCACTAGGGAGAGGGAAGGCAGAACAAGGTTAGTAGCACACAGCCATAAAAGCAACACGGATATTAAAACAGGCAACCTGGAGCAAGCTACTACAACATCCACAGCTGACACAGGGGTATCAATCGAACTCAGGGTGGTTTTCGGGCAACAGTGGGGCATCCACTGGACCTGGTTAGAAGATAGGAGTGAGAGAGAGAGATAGGCACTAGGGGAGGCAGAAAACGGTTAGTAGCACGCTGAGCCATTGAAGCAACACAGATGTCAGAACAGAACAAGCCTGTTTCAGGGTAACCAGCTTCTGTACACTACTTGATATACATACAGTGCATAGCAGGATATAAACCAATGTATACAGAGGATTCACAGGTAGGTTTGAGGCTGCCTTTCTGTGTCTCAAGGTCCTGGCTAGTGATTGTAGGCTAGGTCGAAAAGGTACGTCTTGAGATCTCGCTTGAGGACCTCCGTTGTTTCGGCCCTTCTTAGGCACTCCGGCAGGAGGTTGGGGGCATAGAAACTAAAAGCTGCCTCTCTGTGTTTCTTGGTCCTGGCTTTTGGAACTGTTAAAAGTTCAGTACCTGAGGATCTGAGTGGTCTGTTGGTCATGTACCTGACAAACATGTCTGAAATGTATTCAGGCACGTGACTGTGGAGAGATTTATAGACTAGTAATAGTATTTTAAAGTCTATTCTAGAGTTGACAGGTAACCAGTGTAGTGACTTTAAGGCTGGTGTGATGTGTGCCCTTCGTCTAGTCTTTGTGAGGACTCGTGCTGCAGCATTCTGTATCATTTGTAGCTTAGAGATTGCTTTCTTTGGTAGGCCTGATAGTAGAGCATTGCAGTAGTCCAGCCTGCTTGTGATGAAAGCATGCATTAGTCTTTCGGTGTCAGCCTGAGAGAGAAAGGGTTGCACCATGGCAATGTTCCTTAAGTGGTAAAAAGATGTCTTTGTAATATTCTTGATGTGGTTTTCGAAATTAAGATCTGAGTAAGTATGACACCTAGGTTTTTAGCCTGGCATTTGGTGTCAATTTCCAGATTTTTTAAATGTGCAGATAGTTTCTCTCTTTCAGCTTTTTCTCCAATGATCAGTACTTCTGTTTTGTCCTGGTTTAGTTGGAGGAAATTATGTGACATCCATACATTTATATCCATAATACACTTGACAAGACAGTCAACCAAGCTGTAGTTACTGGGTGTTACAGAAATATAGAGTTGGGTATCATCTGCGTAGCTATGGTAGCTAATGGTGTGCCTCCTAATGACACTGCCAAGGGGCAGCATGTACAGGCTGAAGAGTAGGGGTCCTAGCATCGATCCTTGGGGCACCCCACAGGTCATAGGGATCTTTCCTGAACTATGGTGACCGAGGACATGGTATGGGATGGGATCCAGCAGGCATGTGGAGGGTTTGAGTTTGGATACTACTTCTCTCAGCATTTCTGTGTCCACCAGTGTAAACAAGCTCATGTGTCCATTACATGGAGGAAGAGGATCTGTGAACGGGATGCATAACCTTTCCTGGGTGATATTCCTCCTAATATTCAAGATCTTATCTCTGAAGTAAGCTGCAAATTCCTCACATTTGGAGGTAGAGAGCAGGTTATCTGGTGTTTTTACAGCGGGGTTTATTAGGCTATCAATTGTTGAGAAGAGCACTATTATTATTTCGGTTGATAGATATCAATTTTGAGAAGTGGTCTTTCCTTGAATTTCTTATTGCTTTATTAAAAGCAGAGAGATGTTCTTTGAGAATATCATGGTGGACCTGTAGCTTGGTCTTTCGCCACATACGCTCAGATCTTCTGCAGGTTCTCTTTAGTTGATTTGTTTCTTCATTTCGCCATGGAGCTTTCTGATTGGCTGTGAGAAAAAGGCTGGCTCGCCTGTCTAGTAGGCCTGAATAGTATATTTATTGGAACGGATATCAGGTTTTTCATATTGGATCCACCTGACTGTTTTCTTATGGTAATAGGGGTGCGGTGGGAAATAATACGCTGAATGGCATATTCAGGTAGGAAAAATTTGTTTATAGAAATATAAACGTCGCTATGCCAGGTCTCAGTGAGGGGCAGGGAGTCCAGGTCTATGGTGATGGAGCGCTGGTGAGATGGAGCTGGTGTAGCCTGAACCGTGGGTACAGGAGGTTTATGTTTAGCAGTAGGGTGGTTGAGACGGGCCGGACTCACCCTGTATCTCACCACTAGATGGAGCTCTTGATCCGTTGCAGAAACAGTAGTCTATATCCTCTTATGCCTGCTGTAGGCTAGTTCTCTAATGCTCGCTTTGTATGAACAGTATAGATTAAGTTACATCCATCATCTTTAAGCAAAATAACACGTAATAGTAGCTTATTGAGGAGAGAGAAGAAATAAACAAAGTAGTGGTTCAGTTCTTGTTTATTCACTTGTGATTCACACTAGAGCCTCAGGCTTTGATTGACTTCTCGATCTTAACTATAACACCAACAGAACCACCCTCATTCAAAATATGCACCGTGCAGTGCCACACTAGCAGCACTGTGCTCATCTTCCCCTATCCCCCTCCAGAGGTGCTCATGTTCGAGACTGATGACCTGGTTTTGAGGAAGAATGAGAAGAACTTTGTGCTGTGTCTGCTGGAGGTGGCCCGCCGGGCCTCCCGTTTCGGCATGGCCGCCCCGGTGCTGATCCAGTTGGAGCAGGAGATCGAGGAAGAGATCCAAGAGGAAGTGGAGAAGCCCCCGGAGGAGATGCCGTTACTGGCTAAACCCCAACGCCGCGCCTCCAACACCCAGAACCTGGATGAGATGGTGAGAATGAACAACCACCACAGATATAGATGGATGGATGGATGGATGGAAGGATGGATGGATTATTATTATTATTATGGATGGATGGATGGAAGGATGGAAGGATGGAAGGATGGAAGGATGGAAGGATGGATGGATTATTATTATTATTATTATTATTATTATGGATGGATGGATGGATGGATGGATGGATGGATGGATGGATGGATGGATGGATGGATGGATGGATGGATGGATGGATGGATAGATAGATAGATGTTATAAATATATAAATAATAATAAAAAACTGTATTTGTATAGCACCTTTCATACACATAAATGCAGCTCAAAGTGCTTTACAACAGAGAGTTCACGGAGTGCTTCACATAAAAATAGACATAAAATAAACCAAAACAGGAAAATAAGATGGAAGATAGAACACAAATCTAGCCTTACCCTATGTTACTAAGTCGAGCAAGGAGACGGGTCAACAAAAGTTAACCTTTATCTAGGTTACTTCGTCGTTCAAAGCGACGGGTCAATTGCGTAAGATGCACCTAATCCCACAGTAACGTTACTAGGTCGTAAACGCACCAAATCGACTGACATTCAACCCGCTAGACGTGCTTTGTGCGCCTCTGTCTGAGACCGTCTAGAGGAAGTGGCCTATAGCTCCCTTTGGGCTTTCTTGTATAATCGAAACCTGTTGATTGGGACCCAGGCACACTCACACTCACGCACACACAGACATATACCAGTCCTGGGCTCAGATCCCCTTCCCCTCACCCTAACCCAGGTCCGTATCCTTTTCCTACCCCCTCCCTACCCCTGACCCTGCCTCTATCTGGACCCAGGCACATTCACACACACACACAGACACACACCAGTGTTTGCCATGTCTCTCCTATGATGTTTTTAGCCCTTCTTGCTCTGAAAATGTAATTTAATGTAATTTATTGCTTTATAAATGTTCTTAGCTGTTAGACAAACATACTCCAGGAGCTTGCTCGATCGCCTCGTTGAGAGGGGTCAGGGAAGAATTTTTACAGCTCACTTTCTGGCTCCTGTGTGATACTGTTTTTTTTCTTCCCTCTGGAATATGTAGGCCACCTCCCTTGTTCTCTGTAAAGCTCATTGTGTTGCCTCTGTGTATGAAATACTCTATACAAATAAAGCTTTGATTGATTGATTGATTGGCTATTCTTCTTCATCGTATGGGTATGTTGTTGGGTCTCCTCTCCCCCAGGCTCGGGCCCAAGGGGCTATCCTTTTACCACCCCGAGCCTGGGTGAGGGGGTCACCCAGGTTATATATCCAGGCACACCTCCAGGAGCCATGTCACCGTTTCGTCACTCACGACCGTCAGGCCACGCATTCCATTGGGTGTCCGGTATATCGGACAGTCCTGTGTGATATGGTCTGCAGTTTGTTCCTCGGCGCCACACTCGCACGCCGCATAGGATGCCAAGCCCCATCTGTGCATCAATGAGCGGAAGTGTCCGACGCCGGTCAGGTGTGTTCAGCCCATCCTGCCTCACTGATGTTAAGATCTCTGCATTGCTGCAGGAGATCCCGTGCGGCACAAAAGGGTGCCTCGACTTGAGATGCCAGGGAGGCTCCACTGTTGCAGCGAGCCTGTCGTGGAGCAGGTGGTTAGACTCCACGGCCCGGCAGGCGAGACGTGCTGTGGTTCCTGTGTGGCGGAGGCCAGCGGGTTGGATGCCTGCAAGGATGGGAAGGTTGTCTGCAGGGGTGGGACGCAGGCATCCTGTCACAATGCGCAAGGCTTCGTTGATAGGTGGATCGATGAGGCGGGTGTGAGCGCTGCGACACCGCAATATTCACTGGTCGAGTAGACCAGGGCTAGGGCTGCCTTACGCAATGTTTTTGCGCCGGCACCCCAGCCTATCGGACCAGTCACCTCATCAATGCCACATGAGCTGTTAACTTCTTGCGCAGTGACTCGAGGTGTCGTGGGAATGTGAACGACCTGTCCAATGTCACGCCAAGATAGGTTGGTTCGGCGCAGCATGGCAGGAGTGTTCCATCGATGTGTATTCAGAGCTCACGTTTAGCTTCCTTGTTGTTAAGGTGCAAGGCCGCCGACAGTTTTTTGCCTCGTTGAGCTTCAATCTCCATATCTGGGGGTATGCTGCTAGTGTCTGCATGTCCTGGCTCAGGGTCTCCTCCACGGCCTGCCAGTCTCCAACGGAGTACACGAGCGCAAGTCGTCTGTATAGGCATACTTCCTGGACACTGTGTTCGGCAGGTCATAGGTGTAGATGTTATAAAGGAGTGGGGCCAGGACAGATCCCTGGGGGACGCCGTTCTTAAGGCGCGCAACCTGCTTCGCTGTCTGCTACCGGTGGTGAGGGTAAAGCTGCAGTTTCGGACAAGCTCCATGATCATGCTGACCATGTGCCTGTCTAGCAGCAGGCAGAGCAGCTTGTAGGTGAGGCCACGGTGCCATACGGTGTCGTAGGCAGCCATCAGGTCTATAAAGACGGCTCCGACCTTCTTTATAGCCGAAAAGCTGTCCTCGATGTCTTGAGTCATCAAAGAGACTTGATCTCCGGTCGATCTCCCGCGTCGGAACCCGGCCTGCTCCTGTGGGAACAGCGGGTCAATGATTGGTTCGATGCGGGCGTAGATGAGACGCTCGAGGATCTTGAAGGGGATACATAACAGAGAGATGGGGCGGTAACTCTTGGGGTCCCCTTCAGGCTAGTTCGGCTTAGGGATTGCAACAACTAGGGCTCTTCTCAGGATTTTGGCGATCTTGAGTTGGCGCAAGCAGGAAGAGAGGAACTCTCTTAACCAGGACTTCAAGGCAGGCGCGGCATGGAGTATAACCTCTGGGCAGATAGAATCAGGCCCCGGAGCTTTCCCTGGAGGGCAGCAGCGAACTCCTCCGGTGTGAATTCACCTGAGATATAACGGCTGTTAGGAGTTGTGGCTTTCCAGAGGTCAGACACTTCTTTTGCCACGAGATGTGACGATTCGCGGTCTTTGCCCTTGTATGTCCCACTTTTCACAAATTTTGTTTGCAGAGATGGGGCAGTGATGGGGGGAGTGTCTGGACCTACCAGTGAGGTTGTTAAGGATCCTCCATGCCTTGCGGCTGAAGTGTGAGAAATTGATGGAGTTAATGGCCTCTTCCCAGCGCTCTTGTCTCCTTCGGCTGAGTCTTGACTTGACGGGGCGGCTGTAGCTCAGTTGGTAGAGTGGATCGTTCAATGATTGAAGGGTCAGCGGTGCGAATCCCAGCTCCGACTGTCCACATGTCGAAGTGTCCTTGAGCAAGACACCTAACCCCAAATTGCTCCCAATGAGCAGGCTAGCATCTTGCATGGCAGCTGCCGCCATTGGTGTGTGAATGGGTGAATGAGAGGCCATTGTAAAGCGCTTTGAGTGCCGCTAAGGTGGAAAAGCGCTATATAAGTGCAGTCCATTTACCATTTGACAGCAGGGCTGAGGCAAGCCTGTCTGACTCAGCTCCTGGGGGGGGCCGGAGGAAGGCACAGTAAGGCACAGTACTCTCTCCTGGAGGGGCCTGGAGGAAGGCACAGCAGAAACTCTCACACTCCGCATCCCAGCAAGGTTTGTAGCTGTTGCGACGTCCGCGTGGGATGGATTTTTTGGCAGCTTTCACCAGTATGCCAGTTCCCGGTACACCTCGTCCACGGTGGTGTTAGGTGGTGGGAGGCACCTCATGGATATATGGGTAAGGAGGAGGTAGCGTTTCCAGTTGGCCTTTCAGAAGTTCCATGGCTTCACCGGCTTGCTTAGGACGAGGTCCATGAGTTGAGGCATGGCTATCAGCGATGGTCGATGTTGGGACCGCGGGAACTTTACTAGCACGTGTCTATCATGATTTAAGGTCTGACTGCACATGAGGGCGCCACGCCATCTAGTGAAGGCTAATTAGGATGCCGGTGAAATTTCAACGACAGCGAAGAAGACACAAAAATGAAGCGAGCAAAGCGCAGTCCGGCGTGGGACGTTCTTATCAATTAATCGACTATCGTTTGTTAAGGTTAACAGTTATCGATTAATGAAATTCCGTGCAATTTGCAACCCTAGTACCAGTCAATGTTAATACATCATTGTCAGCTCTTCTGGTCACCAGTGATCTCTCCCCTGTAGTGAGGCCAGTCTGTTTGTTTTGATTCATTCTGATTCCCTGAGGAACATTGGTGTGTTGCCCTGGTCATCCCTACAAAGGAGAGACTATAGAAGTAGTATGGAATTGACACATACAGATATTGAACCACTGCAATACAGTGGCTCAATAACATACAGTAGAGGAAGACAGATACTCATATATATATATATATATATATATATATATATATATATATATACCAATGCAACAGTAATAAAATGTCAACAAAAAGTGACTCCAGTAGATGCTTTGTGCATATTAAGGTAAAATAAAAAAATATATATGAAAAAAAAGATTTAAGGTAAAAGAAATGATGAAAATGATGTCACAGCTTCCAATTGCTGGATTGTGTGTTTGTGTGGCTGTCTGTTTCCTCAGGTGCAGCATCTGATAAGCCACTGCACCTGTCCTACCCAGTTTCCCATGGTCAAACTGTCAGAGGGAAAATACAGAGTTGGTGACTCCAGCGCCCTCATATTTGTGCGGGTATGTATGTCTCTCCCATCCTCTGTCTGTGCGGGTATGTATGTCTCTCCCATCCTCTGTCTGTGCGGGTATGTATGTCTCTCCCATCCTCTGTCTGTGCGGGTATGTATGTCTCTCCCATCCTCTGTCCTTCTCCCTCGTTCTCTACCTCTTTTTCTCATCAGTTGCTCTTTCTACCCACCTGAGCTCCTTATGCTGTCACTTCTCTATTAGTGTTGCACGGTGTACGGATACTAGGAAAGTACCGCGATACTCTGTCGTCAAAAACGGTACAATACCCAACTTTAAAGTATCGATACTTTAAGAAAGACAGTGTTTTAATAAGTATCAAGATATTTTTGGCAGGTATCGTATGGAAGTCATAGTTTTGGTATTGTGACAACACTATTCTCTATAATGTATCCCATGTATCCACACACGGCAGCACTCGGAGGCAAACGTTATGGCTTCTTTTGGTATTATTGAGTGGGAGCTGTGTTGTACTTGCCCACTGTACCAAGATATCAGAGGTGATAGCAATGTCCTTGAAAGCCTCTTGGGAGACTAGCAGCTCAATTGTTCTACTGCTTCTCAGTGCTAGAGTACATTGTGTGGATCACTATTTGCAATGCTCTATTTATCATAATGATGAATACTAATGCAATTTATCTTACAAAGCCACCAAATTTGCAGCTTGTTATAAACAATATGTTTAATGTGTGTGTGTGTGTGTGTGTGTGTGTGTGTGTGCGTGCGTGTGTGTGTGTAGATCCTACGTAGCCACGTGATGGTGAGAGTGGGAGGAGGCTGGGACACCCTGGAGCATTATCTAGACAAGCATGACCCATGCCGATGTACCTCTCTCAGTAAGTTACACTGTTCCGCACACACACACACACACACACACACACACACACACACACACACACACACACACACGCATATACACACACACACACACACACATATACACACACACACACGCATATACACACACGCACGCACGCACAGGTATGCATGCCTCCATCCTCAGTTCTGGAATGTTCTAATTCAGATTATGTAAAACAATAAAGTTTTATTAATTCTCTTTGTCAAAAGGAGTCATACATATTTAACGCACCTTGTTCATTACATTTTCTCAAGCCAAGGCCTGTCTGCGTCAGCGTTATTGAAGAACATCCCTCAAAGCTCTCCACTGCATTGCAATTCATGGAACTGCTCATGATTAACTGGAGGTCTCTAGGTGGCACCCTAACCACTACACAGACTTGTCATTGTCATTGAACAAATGAGCTGCCGGAGCGTTGACAAAGCACGGGTATCTGAGGAGCCAAGGAACGGGGACGAATGGCGCTGGCGATGAGTCACACTCTGGGACATCAGAGACGCCATGTCACCGCTCAACACTTGGCCACTCGCTTAATACAGGATTTATCTCTTGGCGAAGCTTCACTCCCATGTCCTCTGCAGGGAGGAGCTAGGAGAAAAGCAACGCAGTGTCAAATTCAATTTCCTGTTTCTCACCAAGCTTGTTAGATCAAACGACCAAGGAAAGGGGGGGGTGTAAGGAATCTCAACGCCCAGGAAGACACGGTTTTATGACAGTGACATGCAATTGAGGGGTTTTGTCATTATGAAAATATGGCATGTTTTATTGACAATGACTCATTGAATAACCTGCTCAGAATATATAAACATTTATACCTGCCTTAATTTGATTTGTCCCAATTAGCCGAATGTATTAATTAATGCAATAAGAAGAAAAAGAGCAACAAATATGCTCTATGCTTTCATCCCATTAAATGTCTAACATGCCACTCATACATAATTATCCTACAAAAGATTCACCACTATTCAAACAACTGTAATGGGGGGGGCTTGGATATAATAATAATGATGATGATAATAATAATCATAATAATAATCATCATAAAACTGTATTTGTATAGCACCTTTCATACAACTAAATGCAGCTCAACATGCTTTACAACAGAGAATTTACATACATGGAGTACTTTACATAAAAATAGACATAAAATGAACTAAAAGCAGGAAAAACAAGTTGGAGTATAAGGAGTGGGCATGGTTATATAAATCAAGCTATTAAGTCGTGTTACCTAACGCTGTACTCTATTAGCATGCAAGCAAGTGCTCATTGAAGAGTTAAACTCCAACCTTATTTTCAGCTGATGCTGTGGTACTTAGCAGCCTTCCCTACAGCGCAGGTGACAGACGATGGTGACAGACGTTGGTGGCGGACGATGGTGACGGACGATGGTGACGGACGTTGGTGACGGACGTTGGTGGCGGACGATGGTGACGGACGATGGTGACGGACGATGGCCTTGTTTTTCCCTCCTCACTCTTGTTCCTTCCCTCTCTTCTCATCCCTCCCTCCGTGCCCAGGTCATAAGCTGGCTCAGCGCCCGGTAACACCAGTCCATGAGATCAAAGGCAGGCTGACACCACGGCCAGATGGCGCCGGGCGAACCCGGCAGCCCGCCATGCTGCTCCTGAGCCGACGCGCTCGGTCGCCTCTCCAGCCCGTCGTCTGGACCCCCTCGGCACCAGCGTCCTCCTCAGCCAGGGGGCGGAGACCAGCCAGGGCCTCCTGGGCAACAGATCCTAGGTCCAGGGCTCCAGAGCCAAGCCTCCGAGACTCTGGCTCCCCGGGCTGCTACCCCAGTTCCTCCCTCTCTCCAGACCCAGGGCCCAGGGGCACGCCTCACACTCCAGACCCAGGACCCAGGGCCACGCCTCACACTCCAGACCCAGGACCCAGGGACACGCCTCACACTCCAGACCCAGGACCCAGGGACACGCCTCACACTCCAGACCCAGGACCCAGAAACACGCTTCACACTCCAGACCCAGGACCCAGAAACACGCCTCACACTCCAGACCCAGGACCCAGGGCCACGCCTCACACTCCAGACCCAGGACCCAGGGACACACCTCACACTCCAGACCCAGGACCCAGGGACACGCCTCACACTCCAGACCCAGGACCCAGGGACACGCCTCACACAGGACCCAGGGCCACGCTTCACACTCCAGACCCAGGACCCAGGGACACGCCTCACACTCCAGACCCAGGACCCAGAAACACGCTTCACACTCCAGACCCAGGACCCAGAAACACGCCTCACACTCCAGACCCAGGACCCAGGGCCACGCCTCACACTCCAGACCCAGGACCCAGGGACACACCTCACACTCCAGACCCAGGACCCAGGGCCACGCTTCACACTCCAGACCCAGGGCCCAGGGACACGCTTCACACTCCAGACCCAGGGCCCAGGGCCACGCCTCACACTCCAGACCCAGGGCCCAGGGCCACACCTCACACTCCAGACCCAGGGGCCAGGGACACGCCTCACACTCCAGACCCAGGGCCCAGGGCCACACCTCACACTCCAGACCCAGGACCCAGGGCCACGCCTCACACTCCAGACCCAGGGCCCAGGGCCACACCTCACACTCCAGACCCAGGGGCCAGGGCCACGCCTCACACTCCAGACCCAGGGGCCAGGGCCACACCTCACACTCCAGACCCAGGGGCCAGGGCCACACCTCACACTCCAGACCCAGGGGCCAGGGCCACGCTTCACACTCCAGACCCAGGGCCCAGGGCCACGCTTCACACTCCAGACCCAGGGGCCAGGGCCACGCCTCACACTCCAGACCCAGGACCCAGAAACGCCAGGGAACTGAAGGTTCCTTCTCCTAGCAGGTATGGAACTGAAGGTTCCTTCTCCTAGCAGGTATGGAACTGAAGGTTCCTTCTCCTAGCAGGTATGGAACTGAAGGTTCCTTCTCCTAGCAGGTATGGAGATGATACAGATAACACATGACAATGGGGTGATAATGATCCTGATGACTATGATAATGCTCATAAGGTTATGAAATATAGTTCATCAACTTGAAAAGACGGAACGTTCCGGCACCAGGGTGACAGAGAATGTCAGTAAATGCCACCCTGGCCTTAAGAACAGTTTGATGCTAACTGACTCATTAACAACACAGCTTGGCTTCCTGTCCCCAGAACTTCACAAAGGCTGATAACTATCATTGAACCACGTTATGAAGCCACCAGCTCATTGACCGTGACAGTAAATGTCAGTGGAGTGAATACAGTCGAAGGGACCAGGCTCCTTGCCTGGTAACAGCAGCAAACCACTTAGACCTGGTTGGCGTTGATTACCTTGTCACATTTATGTGTGACTTACGGTCCAGAGTTAAAGCTGTTATCAGCCACCAGCAGTAGGCTTGACATTTACTGTAGTGACTTCTGCCTTTGAAAGAGCACTTCACAGGTGTTGGGACTTACAGCAAACACTTGGTATTGATGCAAGGAGTGGCTGCAAAAGGCTGTGGCTAGAGATATAGATGGGGAAAGCTATTTCTGCAGCCTAGCGTACTTGTGTGGGGGTGGGCTATTACTCATGTTGGTGAATCATTTGTGGATGTGAACTCTGGATGGAATCTGTTGACGTGTTACTGGATTCAGACTAATGACCCGGTGGATGTGAATGTAGGCCAGGGTGCTAGATGTGCTGGAAACAAGCCCACACATGCATTCTATACATAGTGTATAGAGTAGAACAGACCGTATGCTACTGTATGTGTTGAGACAAAGTTTTAACTACACTGTAGACTATTTTCAATTATTCACATTTTATAGCAATTCTCAAAGGCAACGTGTTGGTGATTTCCCAGTTAATGTCCTTCAGAACATGGTATCTAAATCAAGAACAATAGAATGCCAATGCTCTGCCATGCCATCGTAGGGGCTATGATAACATGATGGCACAGCGGAGCACAGTTTCCAGAGGTATTACTGTGAGATACTATGCCAATATGTGGGAGATGACTGTGGTTTTGCATATTTGTGTGATTTATGTTTTTCATAACTGAATATGGGCCGGTAATAGAGGACTATTCAGGGGGGAGGAGCTGTTTTCCTGGTCTTCCATCTTGTATGGAGGACAGGAGCAGAATTTGAGCCTGAACATTAAGCCTATCCATGAAAGAGTCTTTCTTCTAATCCGTGAATGAAACCTAGTTCTGTAGACCAGGGCTGTGATACAGCAGCTCAGATTGGCTTTCATTTCTCACTGATACTTTTCCAGGGTGCAAAATCTCCTTTTTACATCCTTTTTTCTTTTTCATGTGTTTATCCAGGGGAAACCTATTGAGAGACCAAGGTCTCATTAGCGATGGTGCCCTGGTTTCAAAGCATTTCATTCAAAATCATAAACAATAAACCACAGTTCTGCACATCAGTACATTTGACACACTCACCTGATGTTATGGCAACATGATTAAAAACATGACCTCAACTTAGCTACACATCAGACATGAGTAGGAAATGCCTTTCGAAATGACTGTTTTAAATGTATTTTTCTGTCCGTAGACTTATTTCAGTTCGAGCAAAAGAAGTAGGGCAGAATTTTAATTTCGTATCAGACATAAAGTAGCCTATTCACCTTATTCACCTGGCAGCCATATTGGTCAGTCTGGGGTGCGGATGCGGAAGTGTCCGTTGACTTCAATGTTAAAAGTTCACTGTAAAAACACCACTTCAAGAACCGAAATAGTCAAAATAACAGGCTGAATACACTATCGGGGTTACAAACTCATCATTACCAGACTCTGATTGATTTTCACTGCCGTTGTTTTCGCGTTTGGAAATACATGGGAGTGAATGAGCCATAGTTAGCCGTCAGCTGCATTCACTCCCATGTATTTCCAAACGCGAAAACAACGGCAGTGAAAAACAATCAGAGTCTGGTAATGATGAGTTTGTAACCCAGATAGTGTATCAGACTGTTCTGTTATTTTGACTATTTTGGTTCTTGAAGTGGTGTCTTTACAGCAAACTTTTAACATTGAAGGCAACGGGCACTTCCGCATCCGCACCCCTCATTACGTCAGACTGACCAATATGGCAGCTGAGGTGAATAAGGCGAATTAGCCCTATCAGTATTCTAGGGTTTTTGTTGTTGTGTTGTTTTCTTTAGTATTAGGCCTACAGTAGCTATAAGTTAGAATATAACAGTACCTGGTCCTTGACTTGCCTTTTTACTCCTATGAAAAGGCCCAAGAGGACACTCCTACTCTGAGGCTCAACTCAGACATCAGCGCTATACAGTCATGTCATACTGACTTACAGCTCTACTGTTTTTTTACAGGAGATTTTAACGAGGCTTTGCTGACGGCTCGTACACTGTTTGCCTTGACATTTTGACGACAGAGTTTACGAATGCTTGAGAGAGGAATTCAGGTGCTGTTATTGGCTGCTGTACAGGCAGGCGTGTAGATCACTGAGCTGTCCCTTGATGAGGACCTGCTGTACAGGCAGGCGTGTAGATCACTGAGCTGTCCCTTGATGAGGACCTGCTGTACAGGCAGGCGTGTAGATCACTGAGCTGTCCCTTGATGAGGACCTGCTGTACAGGCAGGCGTGTAGATCACTGAGCTGTCCCTTGATGAGGACCTGCTGTACAGGCAGGCGTGTAGATCACTGAGCTGTCCCTTGATGAGGACCTGCTGTACAGGCAGGCGTGTAGATCACTGAGCTGTCCCTTGATGAGGACCTGCTGTACAGGCAGGCGTGTAGATCACTGAGCTGTCCCTTGATGAGGACCTGCTGTACAGGCAGGCGTGTAGATCACTGAGCTGTCCCTTGATGAGGACCTGCTGTACAGGCAGGCGTGTAGATCACTGAGCTGTCCCTTGATGAGGACCTGCTGTACAGGCAGGCGTGTAGATCACTGAGCTGTCCCTTGATGAGGACCTGCTGTTCAGGCAGGCGTGTAGATCACTGAGCTGTCCCTTGATGAGGACCTGCTGTATAGGCAGGCGTGTAGATCACTGAGCTGTCCCTTGATGAGGACCTGCTGTACAGGCAGGCGTGTAGATCACTGAGCTGTCCCTTGATGAGGACCTGCTGTACAGGCAGGCGTGTAGATCACTGAGCTGTCCCTTGATGAGGACCTGCTGTACAGGCAGGCGTGTAGATCACTGAGCTGTCCCTTGATGAGGACCTGCTGTACAGGCAGGCGTGTAGATCACTGAGCTGTCCCTTGATGATAACCTGCTGGCAACGACCAGGTCCTGAGGTGGATAATGAATTTGTCCTCAGCTACAGTGAGACGTCAGGGTCCATCCTTGACAGACAGGACTGTCTTGCCATATTTCTTTTTTGATATACTGTACTCTTTTATTTATTGAAGAACAAATAAAACAGAGAATAAATGCAAAAGGTCATGGGCAATACAGTCACAGTGTCAGATCAATATACATTTTACAACTAACTTCTTGAAATACAACAATTCCACATTTTTCTCAGTGGTGTACAGTATTTACATAGTCCATTTTTCCAATACTCATTACATTTCTCCAATTTAAGTCTTAAAATAAAAGTAAGTCTTTCCATACGATGTATTTCATGTCCCTAACAGTTGCTCCCTTGTTGGAGGATCCATCTGCAGCCATTTACGTGTTATGGCTTTCCTACTACTCGTTTTAAATAAATACTTATTCTTGTCTAGCACTGTCTGGTATTTTTCCTAAATATTGTGAAATGAATGAGTATTCAAGTTCCACTCCCATTATCTTTCTAATGTCAGTTAAAAATCACCTCATGACAAAATGACTGTATTTTTGGACAGGCCCCTAATGGTCAGCCCTCGAGGACCCCCATGGCCTCCAGC